>NC_091297.1:34056424-34176424 GCF_038502225.1 Cherax quadricarinatus | reverse complement strand
GGAATGTTTATTCTTATAAACCATTATGTTTAGATTAGTAAAGCAAGAAATATAATAAACATGAATAAGGTTATTGTTTTAAATATCTGTTTATTAATTTAATTTCATTCATTATATTACAAAAAAAGATATTATATGAAAGTGTAATAAAATTATCTCATATAAGAAGAAAAAAAAGCAAGAAAATAGAAAAAAGATAGTTTGACCTGGTGAGCATCAGGGCCCCAGAGCTGGATCAGGGCCCCAGAGCTGGATCAGGGCCCCAGAGCTGGATCAGGGCCCCAGAGCTGGATCAGGGCCCCAGAGCTGGATCAGGGCCCCAGAGCTGGATCAGGGCCCCAGAGCTGGATCAGGGCCCCAGAGCTGGATCAGGGCCCCAGAGCTGGATCAGGGCCCCAGAGCTGGATCAGGGCCCCAGAGCTGGATCAGGGCCCCAGAGCTGGATCAGGGCCCCAGAGCTGGATCAGGGCCCCAGAGCTGGATCAGGGCCCCAGAGCTGGATCAGGGCCCCAGAGCTGGATCAGGGCCCCAGAGCTGGATCAGGGCCCCAGAGCTGGATCAGGGCCCCAGAGCTAGATCAGGGCCTCAGAGCTGGATCAGGGCCCCAGAGCTGGATCAGGGCCCCAGAGCTGGATCAGCTGGATCAGGGCCCTGGATCAGAGCCCCATTTTTTCTCAGAGCTGGATCAGGGCCTCAGAGCTGGATCAGGGCCCCAGAGCTGGATCAGGGCCCCAGAGCTGGATCAGGGCCCCAGAGCTGGATCTCAGTGTGGCTGTCTACCTTCCTAATTCAGTTTTATTTTTTCTTATAGTTTGTGTAAAGGTTAATTACCTATTTATAATAACTTATCGATAGTAATTATTTGTGTTATCATAACTGTTGTGAGAACAATACTTGTACTCACAACTTTCTCCTGCAGCTCATAACACTACTTAAATACTCAGTAAAGCAATATTTCTGCAACCTTTTTCATCACTGCTTCTTCCATAACTTAAGATTGAAGTTTCTGTTCGGTTTTAAACCGTTTCATGATTAATCATTGCAACATTTAATCAAGACTTACCAACTGAAAAATAATTTAATTAGGAGATATGAAGTAAAGAAAGTATGTAATGTAATTAATATGAAGTGTACTATGGTTAGTTAGACGACAATCTACCTAGACATTATCACCATAGTGTTCCAGACAGTTCATGGTACAGTATATGCTAACTTCTGTACATCACAGATCACAACACAACATCAAGAGGAAAGGAGTGGAAGAGGATACAGTGATCAGTGAAGTCACGAGGAAACCATACCACGGGCACGGTAACACTGTGGATGTTGTGAATGTTTCTAGACATTATCACCATAGTGTTCCAGACAGTTCATGGTACAGTATATGCTAACTTCTGTACATCACAGATCACAACACAACATCAAGAGGAAAGGAGTGGAAGAGGATACAGTGATCAGTGAAGTCACGAGGAAACCATACCACGGGCGGGATTTGAACCCGCGGTGTTGTGAATGTTTCTAGCGTAACACTGTGGATGTTGTGAATGTTTCTAGCGTAACACTGTGGATGTTGTGAATGTTTCTAGCGTAACACTGTGGATGTTGTGAATGTTTCTAGCGTAACACTGTGGATGTTGTGAATGTTTCTAGCGTAACACTGTGGATGTTGTGAATGTTTCTAGCGTAACACTGTGGATGTTGTGAATGTTTCTAGCGTAACACTGTGGATGTTGTGAATGTTTCTAGCGTAACACTGTGGATGTTGTGAATGTTTCTAGCGTAACACTGTGGATGTTGTGAATGTTTCTAGCGTAACACTAGCGTAACACTGTGGATGTTGTGCATGTTTCTAGCGTAACACTGTGGATGTGATGTTGTGAATGTTTCTAGCGTAACACTGTGGATGTTGTGAATGTTTCTAGCGTAACACTGTGGATGTTGTGAATGTTTCTAGCGTAACACTGTGGATGTTGTGAATGTTTCTAGCGTAACACTGTGGATGTTGTGAATGTTTCTAGCGTAACACTGTGGATGTTGTGAATGTTTCTAGCGTAACACTGTGGATGTTGTGAATGTTTCTAGCGTAACACTGTGGATGTTGTGGATGTTTGTAGTGGAACACTGTGGATGTTGTGAATGTTTCTAGCGTAACACTGTGGATGTTGTGAATGTTTCTAGCGTAACACTGTGGATGTTGTGGATGTTTCTAGCGTAACACTGTGGATGTTGTGAATGTTTCTAGCGTAACACTGTGGATGTTGTGAATGTTTCTAGCGTAACACTGTGGATGTTGTGGATGTTTGTAGTGGAACACTGTGGATGTTGTGGATGTTTGTAGTGGAACACTGTGGATGTTGTGGATGTTTGTAGTGGAACACTGTGGATGTTGTGGATGTTTCTAGAGTAACACTGTGGATGTTGTGGATGTTTGTAGTGGAACACTGTGGATGTTGTGGATGTTTGTAGTGGAACACTGTGGATGTTGTGGATGTTTGTAGTGGAACACTGTGGATGTTGTGGATGTTTGTAGTGGAACACTGTGGATGTTGTGGATGTTTGTAGTGGAACACTGTGGATGTTGTGGATGTTTGTAGTGGAACACTGTGGATGTTGTGGATGTTTGTAGTGGAACACTGTGGATGTTGTGGATGTTTGTAGTGGAACACTGTGGATGTTGTGGATGTTTGTAGTGGAACACTGTGGATGTTGTGGATGTTTGTAGTGGAACACTGTGGATGTTGTGGATGTTTGTAGTGGAACACTGTGGATGTTGTGGATGTTTGTAGTGGAACACTGTGGATGTTGTGGATGTTTGTAGTGGAACACTGTGGATGTTGTGGATGTTTGTAGTGGAACACTGTGGATGTTGTGGATGTTTGTAGTGGAACACTGTGGATGTTGTGGATGTTTGTAGTGGAACACTGTGGAACTTGCACATGGCAATAATTCACAAAATTTTGTCCTGGTTACCGTACACGAGCGTTGAAATTGAAATCCGTTGAAATTCAAAAAGCTTGAAATAGAAAAAGGACCAGAGACCCACTCAAAGGTCCCGAAGGTTCCAGATAGGGAAATTAGATAAAAAACAATTACGTATATGGAAAAACAACAGATTAACATATCTGGTAGGTCAAAAGAGAGACATCTACAGGAGAATAAATAAGGCAGAAGGGCACTTAAGAAATCAGTATATTCAATTAAAAAGAGAAATTTAAAAAACGGAATAAGAAAAGTCAAAAGACATTATGAAGTTAAAGTCGCAATGAACTCGAGGAATAACTAAAGGATTCTTTCATGTAAATAAGAGAAAGATTATGGACAAGACAGATCCACTTAAAAGTTGCTCAGGTTAACTGACTGAGTAAAGTAAAAGGACACAAGTGCAACTAATGTGACATTTTATTGTGGCAACGTTTCGCTCACCAGGAGCTTTGTCAAGCCGTTACAAACAGTACATAGACACAGAGGATATATATAGGCTTAGAGTGAGGTGCAATACTAGTGGTAGAACAATTAAATTGCACATGAGTAAATGGATATAAAAGCTAATTGCAAGTTAATTGTTCTACCATATTATATTACTACTACTACTACCACCTGCAATATTATATTACTACTACTACTACCACCTGCAATATTATATTACTACTACTACTACCACCTGCAATATTATATTACTACTACTACTACCACCTGCAATATTATATTACTACTACTACTACCACCTGCAATATTATATTACTACTACTACTACCACCTGCAATATTATATTACTACTACTACTACCACCTGCAATATTATATTACTACTACTACTACCACCTGCAATATTATATTACTACTACTACTACCACCTGCAATATTATATTACTACTACTACTACCACCTGCAATATTATATTACTACTACCACCTGCAATATTATATTACTACTACTACTACCACCTACAATATTATATTACTACTACTACTACCACCTGCAATATTATATTACTACTACTACTACCACCTGCAATATTATATTACTTATATTACAATATTATATTACTTACTACTACCACCTACTACTACTACTACTACCACCTGCAATATTATATTACTACCACCTACTACTACTACTACCACCTGCAATATTATATTATATTACTACTACTACTACCACCTGCAATATTATATTACTACTACTACTACCACCTGCAATATTATATTACTACTACTACTACCACCTGCAATATTATATTACTACTACTACTACCACCTGCAATATTATATTACTACTACTACTACTACTACCACCTGCAATATTATATTACTACTACTACTACTACTACCACCTACAATATTATATTACTACTACTACTACCACCTGCAATATTATATTACTACTACTACTACCACCTGCAATCACACCTCACTCTAAGCCTATATATACCATCTGTGTCCATGTACTGTTTGTAACGGCTTGACAAAGCTCCTGGAGAGCGAAACAATAAAATGTCACAATAAAATGTCACAATAAAATTGCCACAATAAAATGTCACATTAGTTGCACTTGTGTCCTTTTACTTTACATATTGTCGGTAATTCTATCAAAATATATACTAACTGACTGAGAGTTAGAAACAGATGTGCTCAGTCTTCAACACTTGTCACAGTAAAGTAACACAAGATCAGTACAGTAACATACAAGAACAGTACAGCACAGTAACACACATCAGTACAGTAACACAAAAGATCAGTAAAGTAACACAAAAGATCAGTACAGTACAGTACCACAGAAGATCAGTACAGTAGTAACACAGAAGATCAGTACAGTAACACAGAAGATCAGTACAGTACAGTACAGTAACATAGAAGATTAGTACTGTACAGTAGCACAGAAGATCAGTACAGTAGTAACACAGAAGATCAGTACAGTAACACAGAAGATCAGTACAGTACAGTAACACAGAAGAGTACAATAACAGAAGAGTAAGCAAAGAAACACAGAAGAGTACAGTACAGTAACACAGAAGAGTACAGTACAGTAACACAGAAGAGTACAACTCAGTAACACCACCGTGGCTACTGTCAGGGAGACTGGAATGGGAATAACATCACCGTGGCTACTGTCAGGGAGGCTGGAGTGGGAATAACATCACCGTGGCTACTGTCAGGGAGGCTGGAGTGGGAATAACATCACAGTGGCTACTGTCAGGGAGGGAGGAGTGGGAATAACATCACCGTGGCTACTGTCAGGGAAACTGGAGTGGGAATAACACCACCGTGGCTACTGTCAGGGAGGGAGGAGTGGGAATAACATCACCGTGGCTACTGTCAGGGAAACTGGAGTGGGAATAACACCACCGTGGCTACTGTCAGGGAGGCTGGAGTGGGAATAACGCCACCGTGGCTACTGTCAGGGAGGCTGGAGTGGGAATAACATCACCGTGGCTACTGTCAGGGAGGCTGGAGTGGGAATAACATCACCGTGGCTACTGTCAGGGAGGCTGGAGTGGGAATAACGCCACCGTGGCTACTGTCAGGGAGGCTGGAGTGGGAATAACGCCACCGTGGCTACTGTCAGGGAGGCTGGAGTGGGAATAACATCACCGTGGCTACTGTCAGGGAGGCTGGAGTGGGAATAACGCCACCGTGGCTACTGTCAGGGAGGCTGGAGTGGGAATAACATCACCGTGGCTACTGTCAGGGAGGCTGGAGTGGGAATAACGCCACCGTGGCTACTGTCAGGGACGCTGGAGTGGGAATAACATCACCGTGGCTACTGTCAGGGAGGCTGGAGTGGGAATAAGACCACAATAGCTACTGTTGAGGTCGACGCTTTTGAATCCAAATCATGAATCCAAATCTTGAATTATGAATAGTAATAATAATAATAACAATAAAATTATTTGCGACCACTGTCAGCCTCAGAGTTATCTCTGAGTTACCAGACCTTGCCACGTGGAGGCCAGTGGTTCGTCTTTAAGGTCCCCCCCCCCTCGCCTTCCCCAGGTTCATGTGTCCAGGAATCCATCCGTGGGCCCCCGGATGTCTCCCCTTTCTCAGTTCCCTAAGGTCAGCCTCGCCTCTCTCTCTCTCTCTCTCTCTCTCTCTCTCTCTGCCTTCCAGCCTCAGCCTTCCCCAGGTTCATGTGTCCAGGAATCCATCCGTTCGCTCCCGGATGTCTCCCCTTCCCCACTTACCCAAGGTCAGCCTCAACCACAACCTTCCCCAAGTTCATGAATCCAGGAATCCATCCGTTCGCTCCCGGATGTCTTCCCTTCCCCACTTACCTAAGGTCGGCGGTGCCTTCCCCGGATCAGTGTCTCCAGGAGTCTGCTTGTGTCACCTGAGTGGACTCCCTTCCCCACTTCCTCAGAGTCAGCGGTATTCTTGCTTTCCTTAGGATCATGTATCCAGGAATCCATCCGTCTACCGCCGGATGTCTCCCCTTCCCCACTTACCCAAGGTCAGCCTCAACTTCATGTATTCATGCCTTCCCCAGGTTCATGTATCCAGGAATCCATCCGCTCGCTCCGGATGTCTCCCCTTCCCCACTTACACAAGGTCAGCCTCAACCACAACCTTCCCCAGGTTCATGTATCCAGGAATCCATCGGCTCGCTCCGGATGAATCCAGGAATCCACTCGCGGATGTCTTCCCTTATTACCATGCCTTTCCCCAAGTTTATGAATCCAGGAAGGTGCCTTCCCCGGATCAGTGTCTCCAGGAGTCTACTTGTGTCACCTGAGTGGACTCCCTTCCCCACTTCCTCAGAGTCAGCGGTATTCTTGCTTTCCTTAGGATCATGTATCCAGGAATCCATCCGTCTACCGCCGGATGTCTCCCCTTCCCCACTTACCCAAGGTCAGCCTCAACTTCATGTATTCTTGCCTTCCCCAGGTTCATGTATCCAGGAATCCATCCGCTCGCTCCGGATGTCTCCCCTTCCCCACTTACCCAAGGTCAGCCTCAACTGCATGTATTCATGCCTTCCCCAGGTTCATGTATCCATGTATCCAGGAATCCAGTGTCTCCACTCGCCGGATGTCTCCCCTTCCCCACTTACCCAAGGTCAGCCTCAACTGCATGTATTCCCCATCAGCCTCCTTCCCCAGGTTCATGTATCCAGGAATCCATCCGTCTACCGCCGGATGTCTTCCCTTCCCCACTTACCCAAGGTCAGCCTCAACTGCATGTATTCATGCCTTCCCCAGGTTCATGTATCCAGGAATCCATCCGCTCGCTCCGGATGTCTCCCCTTCCCCACTTACACAAGGTCAGCCTCAACCACAACCTTCCCCAAGTTTATGAATCCAGGAATCCATCCGCTCGCTCCGGATGTCTTCCGTTCCCCACTTACCTAAGGTCGGCGGTGCCTTCCCCGGATCAGTGTCTCCAGGAGTCTACTTGTGTCACCTGAGTGGACTCCCTTCCCCACTTCCCCAGAGTCAGCGGTGCCTTCCCCGGATCAGTGTCTCCAGGAGTCCACTTATGTCACCTCAGGTGGACTCCCTTCCCCACTTCCCCAGAGTCAGCGGTTGCCACCTTCAGTGACCTCGCTGCATGGAAACTTGGTCTTGTCTAGCTGGTCTACGGTAGAGACTGTCCAGGTGGGTGGAATTACTGGAGGTGACACACACAGAAAACTGCGTCCAGTAATTACACCCACCAAGACAGCCGCGACCGTAGGTCAGCTAGACGCCACCAAGCTGCCTCACAGTTCCGCCACCTCCGAGAGGCTAATTAACGTAAATTTTGGAAATCCTTTTATATTACAGTATGAATTTAGTCTAAGTACGAGATTTTCTTGCTTATTTATCAGTTTAAAAGTATTTGTAAGTGTTTTATTTTATGTAGATGAATGTCCAAGTGTTGAAGAACTTTTCCACCTCCATCAAAACTGTATTAAATATTACACTGTTTTCATTTTTATTTATTTATTGGTCATTTTCATATGACATTGAAAGACTAACAAGCGCACAAACATACACATATATATGTATTTTTACGTACATTTATACGCTAGTTTACGGTATTTTGACGACATTCTTCGTCACACGGCTGTTATAGCCATATATAAAAGTACATAATATTAATTTAAATGAGGGGAACCGAAAAAGTAAATTATCTCACAAACTAATTTTATTAATAAAATCGGAACCTTCTACTAACCTTAACCTCAGTTCTACTAACCTTAACCTCAGTTCTACTAACCTTAACCTCAGTTCTACTAACCTTAACCTCAGTTCTACTAACCTACCTCAACAGATTGCTTCCTCTGAGGAAAACACATCAGGACTAAAAGTTTAAAGATCGCCACTGAAGATTGATGATGCCTTTCCTAATTTCTACATGTAAGTCAAGAACAATGCTTAACGCGCCTCTGGAATAGTAGGCATTTAAATTCCAATCAAGAAAAAGTAAGACGAGTCCAGTTTGGGTTAAGAACCCCTCACCAGTGTCAAGGGTTAGGTTAGGTAAGGTTCGTCAGGAAACAGGACAAGTGTTTCCTGACGCGGGTCTTCGATGATGACCCGCTGTTGGAGCTTTTGGTCATCTGACCGAGGCCTTCCGCTGGCTTACCGGTCCACCCCCTTTAAATATTATGGTAGTGTCATGGGAAAATAATGTAATAATGTAAAGTAATTCTAAACCATTTTGAGAAGAATAGTTGTGGTACAGCAGCTATCCATTCCATTAAATATACCAACTGTTTTAGTAGGATACACAGTAAAATTTCAATGTCGATGAGAGGAGCCTTTTAACAGTTGTCACACAGAAAGAAAATTTGGAATGGGATTTGTATTATTGCATATAGGGCACGCAAATAGTGCCAAGAATCTTGCCCGGGATACAACACATCAGCACTGAAAATTTGAAGCCAAACGAATATGGTGTTCTCAAGCAATAAACGGAAAATTTGAAAAAAGTAAATTTAAATGTTTGAGAATGTTCCGATCTTGAGTCTCCCTTCGTTAAACTTAAAAACAGCGGTGGGCACAGCTAACCAAAAAGTTAGCTTCGCTAACCGCTAATCCTCTAACTAAAAAATTAGCTCAGCTAACGCTAAACCGCTAACTTTTTCACTGTATGTGCATGACAGTACTTTGTTAGTGTCAAGTAAAGACTCACGAAATGCAGCTAAAGTAATAACACTGGAAATTGAATCCTGAAGCAAATGGTGGGATGCTAGATGTTAAGTGAATGTGTTAGGAATGTTGAGTCGTGGAAAATTATTGCTTGGGGTGATATGATAATTAGTGTGGGAGACACTGTTGTGGAAGGTACAGTGGGAAAGTTTGAAGTGCTTGATGTAAATAATAATGTGGAAGCTTTACCTCACCTCAGCAACACAGCAAGCATGTCAGTATACAAGAACAGTAAAGTAATGCAGAAAAACGGTACGGCAACACGCAAGAACAGTGGAGTAACTTAAATACACAGGAAAATTACTACTGTAACATGCAAGGACTGCATACTAACACATAAATATTAGTGTTTGTGTATTGCCTGTTGATTATACCAAGGAATGAATATGTCAAGATTGTGATTGATCGAGTGACGGAAAACACAAAAAATAAATAATGAAGAACTGTCTAGAAAAGTACCTCATAATAACAATAGAACAACACAAAACTGTACAGTACAGTAACACACAAGAACAAAACTGTAACACATAAGAAAAATACAGTAACATACAGCAGAACAGTACAGCAGTACATAAATATCACACAAGAACATACAAGAACAATACAATAAAATAAGGGAAGAGTAGAGCAAGATAACAGTAATACATAAAACAGCAATATTGAAGACATTAAGACAGAGTTGTACTGGCCAGGTTGTAACATCAACATCAACAATCACTTTTGTCGAGAGGTTGACTCTCCCAGTTTGTACATCTTATTTTCTTTCTTTTTTATTGTGTTTGTGAATATTTTTCTCAATATAGTGAAGTTGAGAGAAGTGAAGACGGGAAAAATTAAAAATTATGTAATAATTCACAAGAATGTTTTCTTGCTATATCCAGTACAAGACTCTCTCAACTGTTACTTCCTTATATCTTCATATTTATCATTAAGGATATCTAGAAAATACTATGTAACAGCATTCTACATCCCGATTATTCAGAATTCTATTAAAATATATAATATAATTTAAATACAAACTGGAAATCACATATCACTACACATCACTAAAAACACTGCAAAATCACAGTCATTACTCTAAATCACAAATCATTACTGCAAATCACAAAACACCGCAAACCATAGATCATAACTATTGTTATCAAGTAGGAGGTAATTTATCTCGAATTTTTAATAGTCTGGTGAACCAGCAGGTCCCTCAGACTTACACTCTAATATACTATAGAGCAGATACACTTATAAGGAGAGGTGTGGTCTCATGATGTCTGTGTGAGAAAGTACACATATGTGCATGAGAATGTTTGCACACATGTGAGTGACACAGGGGTTGGATATTAAGTATTATACGTGTGCTGGGCAAATTGTGTTTATATATATTCTAGAGGTCTGGTCTCAGACGGGGCCTCGGGGGCGTTGACCCCCGAAATTCTCTCCATGTATATTATCCACAGTGGAACGAGAGAATTGTGTGTGTGTGTGTGTGTGTGTGTGTGTGTGTGTGTGTGTGTGTGTGTGTGTGTGTGTGTGTGTGTGTGTGTGTGTGTGTGTGTGTGTGTGTGTGTGTGTGTACTTTGTGTACTTGCGTGTTTACTTGTGGACATTTCAGTGACTTGCATATATATAAAAAGACGAACTCCACAAAAAAGGAAACTGATGACATTTTTGTAGCAGATTTCTTGGTGGGAAGACAGAGTCACATACGGACACAAATATAAACAATAATTGTAAACAAAACAAAAATAATGAACAGCTTTTGTCCCAGTGTTTGTTTCTGGTACAGTTTACAACTGCTGGACACAGTCTTATATACAACTGCAAAATATTGTTTAAGTGGGAGACACTGTTGTGGAAGATGTAGGAAAGTACAGGATTCAATAAAGAACTTATCCACACACACACACACACACACACACACACACACACACACACACACACACACACACACACACACACACACACACACACACACATATATATATATATATATATATATATATATATATATATATATATATATATATATATATATATATATATATATATATATATATAATGTATATATATATATATATATACATATATATGTGTGTGTGTGTGTGTGTGTGTGTGTGTGTGTGTGTGTGTGTGTGTGTGTGTGTGTGCGCGCGCGCTTGTGATTGCATTCATATTAGTGTAAGAGGTTGATGAGTGTTTTTTATACATGTTTGTGTGTGCGTGCAGTTGCGTTGTTTTGTGCGTGTATGAATGATGGTGACCACGCAGGCTGCCGTTGCACAAATGTGCAAATGAGAGTGAAAATAAGAGTGTGTGTAAGTTTTTTTAGGTACAGATATACATAAATAGTTACACAAATGATCATGCAAAGTAACATATGCGTAAATTACCCAGGATAACCTAAAAAGTCAGACAAAGTGATATATTTCCATTGTGCGCGGCGCTTGTAACTCACTGCGCGTCTTGCGAATATACAGGATAAATAACCAAATGAAAATAAGAAGTTCAACACTTATTACAGTTCTCGTGGAGGTGGACAAACACACTAACAAACGAGCACTCATAAACACACACAAAAACATTCACAAACACACTTGAACTGCTAATTAAGTAAAAAATCTTATATTTAATGTAGAAAAATTGTATAATATAAATAGAACTCCCAAAATTTCACTGAGTGACCAGGCCTTGGTGGTCGAACTGGACGGTAGCTTGGCTGCGTCTGGCTGATCTACGGTCTAGACTGTCTTGGTGGGTGTATTTACAGGACGCAGTTTCTGTGTGTCCCCTCCTGTAATTCCACCCACCTGGACAGTCTCTACCGTAGACCAGCTAAACAAGGCCTCGTTCTCATCTGGCTAGATCACGGAGGGATACATAACCTGGGGAAGGCTGAGGCTGGAAGATATCCTAAGGGAAGTGAGGAAGGGGAGACATCCGGGGGCCCACGGATGGATTCCTGGACACATGGACCTGGGAAAGGCAAGGATACCTTGGGGAAGTGGGGAAGGGGGAATATCTGAGGCGGACAGATGGACTTCTGGACTCCTGGACCTGGGAAAGAAGGAGATACTGGTTGCTAAGGCAGACCCTGGGAAAGTGGGGAAGGGAGAACATCTGAGGGGACACGGATGGACTCCTGGACACATGGACCTGGGAAAGGCGAGAGCACCTTGGGGAAGGGGGAGGGGGGAATATCTGAGGCGGACTCCTGGGAAAGAAGGAGATACTGGTTGCTAAGGCAGACCCTGGGAAAGTGGGGAAGGGAGAACATCTGAGGGGACACGGATGGACTCCTGGACACATGGACCTGGGAAAGGCGAGAGCACCTTGGGGAAGTGGGGAAGGGGGGGGGGAATATCTGAGGCGGACTCCTGGGAAAGAAGGAGATACTGGTTGCTAAGGCAGACCCTGGGAAAGTGGGGAAGGGAGAACATCTGAGGGGACACGGATGGACTCCTGGACACATGGACCTGGGAAAGGCGAGAGCACCTTGGGGAAGTGGGGAAGGGGGAGGGGGGAATATCTGAGGCGGACTCCTGGGAAAGAAGGAGATACTGGTTGCTAAGGCAGACCCTGGGAAAGTGGGGAAGGGAGAACATCTGAGGGGACACGGATGGACTCCTGGACACATGGACCTGGGAAAGGCGAGAGCACCTTGGGGAAGTGGGGAAGGAGCACCTTGGGGGGGGGAATATCTGAGGCGGACTCCTGGGAAAGAAGGAGATACTGGTTGCTAAGGCAGACCCTGGGAAAGTGGGGAAGGGAGAACATCTGAGGGGACACGGATGGACTCCTGGACACATGGACCTGGGAAAGGCGAGAGCACCTTGGGGAAGTGGGGAAGTGGGAGGGGGGAATATCTGAGGCGGACTCCTGGGAAAGAAGGAGATACTGGTTGCTAAGGCAGACCCTGGGAAAGTGGGGAAGGGAGAACATCTGAGGGGACACGGATGGACTCCTGGACACATGGACCTGGGAAAGGCGAGAGCACCTTGGGGAAGTGGGGAAGGGGGGAGGGGAATATCTGAGGCGGACTCCTGGGAAAGAAGGAGATACTGGTTGCTAAGGCAGACCCTGGGAAAGTGGGGAAGGGAGAACATCTGAGGGGACACGGATGGACTCCTGGACACATGGACCTGGGAAAGGCGAGAGCACCTTGGGGAAGTGGGGAAGGGGGGGGGTAATATCTGAGGCGGACTCCTGGGAAAGAAGGAGATACTGGTTGCTAAGGCAGACCCTGGGAAAGTGGGGAAGGGAGAACATCTGAGGGGACACGGATGGACTCCTGGACACATGGACCTGGGAAAGGCGAGAGCACCTTGGGGAAGTGGGGAAGGAGGGGGGGGAATATCTGAGGCGGACTCCTGGGAAAGAAGGAGATACTGGTTGCTAAGGCAGACCCTGGGAAAGTGGGGAAGGGAGAACATCTGAGGGGACACGGATGGACTCCTGGACACATGGACCTGGGAAAGGCGAGAGCACCTTGGGGAAGTGGGGAAGTCGGGGGGGGGAATATCTGAGGCGGACTCCTGGGAAAGAAGGAGATACTGGTTGCTAAGGCAGACCCTGGGAAAGTGGGGAAGGGAGAACATCTGAGGGGACACGGATGGACTCCTGGACACATGGACCTGGGAAAGGCGAGAGCACCTTGGGGAAGTGGGGAAGGGGGGGGGGAATATCTGAGGCGGACTCCTGGGAAAGAAGGAGATACTGGTTGCTAAGGCAGACCCTGGGAAAGTGGGGAAGGGAGAACATCTGAGGGGACACGGATGGACTCCTGGACACATGGACCTGGGAAAGGCGAGAGCACCTTGGGGAAGTGGGAAGTGGGGAGGGAATATCTGAGGCGGACTCCTGGGAAAGAAGGAGATACTGGTTGCTAAGGCAGACCCTGGGAAAGTGGGGAAGGGAGAACATCTGAGGGGACACGGATGGACTCCTGGACACATGGACCTGGGAAAGGCGAGAGCACCTTGGGGAAGTGGGGAAGGGAAGGGGGGGGGAATATCTGAGGCGGACTCCTGGGAAAGAAGGAGATACTGGTTGCTAAGGCAGACCCTGGGAAAGTGGGGAAGGGAGAACATCTGAGGGGACACGGATGGACTCCTGGACACATGGACCTGGGAAAGGCGAGAGCACCTTGGGGAAGTGGGGAAGGGAATGGACCTGGGAAAGGCGAGAGCACCTTGGGGGAGGGGGGAATATCTGAGGCGGACTCCTGGGAAAGAAGGAGATACTGGTTGCTAAGGCAGACCCTGGGAAAGTGGGGAAGGGAGAACATCTGAGGGGACACGGATGGACTCCTGGACACATGGACCTGGGAAAGGCGAGAGCACCTTGGGGAAGTGGGGAAGGGGGGGGGAATATCTGAGGCGGACTCCTGGGAAAGAAGGAGATACTGGTTGCTAAGGCAGACCCTGGGAAAGTGGGGAAGGGAGAACATCTGAGGGGACACGGATGGACTCCTGGACACATGGACCTGGGAAAGGCGAGAGCACCTTGGGGAAGTGGGGAAGGGAAGGGGGGGGGGAATATCTGAGGCGGACTCCTGGGAAAGAAGGAGATACTGGTTGCTAAGGCAGACCCTGGGAAAGTGGGGAAGGGAGAACATCTGAGGGGACACGGATGGACTCCTGGACACATGGACCTGGGAAAGGCGAGAGCACCTTGGGGAAGTGGGGAAGGGAAGGGGGGGGGAATATCTGAGGCGGACTCCTGGGAAAGAAGGAGATACTGGTTGCTAAGGCAGACCCTGGGAAAGTGGGGAAGGGAGAACATCTGAGGGGACACGGATGGACTCCTGGACACATGGACCTGGGAAAGGCGAGAGCACCTTGGGGAAGGGAAGGGGGGGTGAATATCTGAGGCGGACTCCTGGGAAAGAAGGAGATACTGGTTGCTAAGGCAGACCCTGGGAAAGTGGGGAAGGGAGAACATCTGAGGGGACACGGATGGACTCCTGGACACATGGACCTGGGAAAGGCGAGAGCACCTTGGGGAAGTGGGGAAGGGAAGGGGGGGGGAATATCTGAGGCGGACTCCTGGGAAAGAAGGAGATACTGGTTGCTAAGGCAGACCCTGGGAAAGTGGGGAAGGGAGAACATCTGAGGGGACACGGATGGACTCCTGGACACATGGACCTGGGAAAGGCGAGAGCACCTTGGGGAAGTGGGGAAGTGGGGAAGATGGGGGGGAACATCTGAGGCGGACTCCTGGGAAAGAAGGAGATACTGGTTGCTAAGGCAGACCCTGGGAAAGTGGGGAAGGGAGAACATCTGAGGGGACACGGATGGACTCCTGGACACATGGACCTGGGAAAGGCGAGAACACCTTGGGGAAGTGGGAAAGGGGGAATATCTGAGGCGGACTCCTGGGAAAGAAGGAGATACTGGTTGCTAAGGCAGTCCCTGGAAAAGTGGGGAAGGGAGAACATCTGAGGGGACACAGATGGACTCCTGGACACATGGACCTGGGAAAGGCGAGAACACCTTGGGGAAGTGGGAAAGGGGGAATATCTGAGGCGGACTCCTGGGAAAGAAGGAGATACTGGTTGCTAAGGCAGTCCCTGGAAAAGTGGGGAAGGGAGAACATCTGAGGGGACACGGATGGACTCCTGGACACATTGACCTGGGAAAGGCGAGAAACCTTGGGGAAGTGGGAAAGGGGGAATATCTGAGGGGACACAGATGGACTCCTGGACACATGGACCTGGGAAAGAAGAAGATACTGGTTGCTAAGGCATTCCCTGGAAAAGTGGGGAAGGGAGAACATCTGAGGGGACACAGATGGACTCCTGGACACATGGACCTGAGGAAAGCATCAAAACACAGTAAGTGGATGGGTGGACCTTAAAGACGAACCACTGGCCTCCACGTGGCAAGGTCTGGTAACTCAGAGATAACTCTGATGCTGACAGTCAGTGGTCGCAAATAATAATGACTAATTAGATTTCTTATAAAAATGACATGTAATTATTTAACATTTATCATTTTGGGCAGCTTTAAAAAGGAAATGTTTTGGGCTCGACCCGGTTTATCAATTTATTAAAACATCCTTATACTGCCATCTAAAACATTTTAGGATATTTTTTTTTTACATATGAACGATTATTAAATAATGGAATCCGTATTAGCTGAAATGTTTGGGACTTGATTTCCTTTACCTTGACTTCACTCTCGAGACTTGAATTAAAAAAAACAGCGAAAAGGCATGAACAGAGTGTAATCTCGACCTGATAAGAGTGAGAATACCAGAGATCGTCCCCACAATCTAGCTACAGTAACTTTGAGGAAGGTGTCTCGCCCGATGAAGAGATCTTGATCCTCTTCCTTCTTTCGAATCTGTTTTCCTTCTATTCATCAACACATTTCACAATAATCTTCCCGATCAATAAACATTAACCACCAGCTATCGATGAAATATGAAGTTATCACATTATTATTATAATCAAGGGGGAAGCGCTAAACCCGGAGGATTATACAGCGCCTGGGGGGGGGGATGTGGAAGGCATTCAGGCTTAATTCGGGGAACTGGAGCACAGATCCAATTCCCTAAATCAAGAGCCCCTCACCAACATCAAGGAACCTTCCTTGAGGGGGAAGTTATCACAAAGCACCAATATATTTTTCTTATTTACCATGGCATTTAAATGAGGGTTAATGAACTGATCAACGGAGCTCAGAGAAACTCGTGGACAATGATAAACTTCTCTCAAAACAATATGTAACAGATTTAAGCCGACTGGGAAAAAAAAAATCCTTGAATTGACTATATGTTTAATATGTAACATGTACTTTGTTCTAAGCCAGAACATATACTGAACACTTTACTCCCAAATCACAAAATGATTCTTGTTCACACTTGCTACGAAAAACATTGACGATGGTTGAAAAGTTAAGGTGAGGCACTGCTGGAGAGATATCGTGATGAATTGTGGATGAACCGAAATAAATGGTTGAAAGTTAGTTATAATGGTGATGAATAAAGTTCAAAGAGATTCTGAAGGAAGTAAGAGGCGAGAATATTGGAAAAGAATATGAACCAGGTGAGAATAAAGGAAGAATAAATGGAGTATGTATGAAGTGAGTATGAATGATTGAAGTATGAAGGAAGTGGGAATGAAGGCAATATGAAGGAAGTGGGAATGAAGGCAATATGAAGGAAGTGGGAATGAAGGCAATATGAAGGAAGTGGGAATGAAGGCAATATGAAGGAAGTGGGAATGAAGGCAATATGAAGGAAGTGGGAATGAAGGCAATATGAAGGAAGTGGGAATGAAGGCAATATGAAGGAAGTGGGAATGAAGGCAATATGAAGGAAGTGGGAATGAAGGCAATATGAAGGAAGTGGGAATGAAGGCAATATGAAGGAAGTGGGAATGAAGGCAATATGAAGGAAGTGGGAATGAAGGCAATATGAAGGAAGTGGGAATGAAGGCAATATGAAGGAAATGAAGGCAATATGAAGGAAGTGGGAATGAAGGCAATATGAAGGAAGTGGGAATGAAGGCAATATGAAGGAAGTGGGAATGAAGGCAATATGAAGGAAGTGGGAATGAAGGAAGTGGGAATGAAGGCAATGAAGGCAATATGAAGGAAGTGGGAATGAAGGCAATATGAAGGAAGTGGGAATGAAGGTGAAGGAAGTGGGAATGAAGGCAATATGAAGGAAGTGGGAATGAAGGCAATATAAAGGAAGTGGGAATGAAGGCAATATGAAGTGGGAATGAAGGCAATATGAAGGAAGTGGGAATGAAGGCAATATGAAGGAAGTGGGAATGAAGGCAATATGAAGGAAGTGGGAATGAAGGCAATATGAAGGAAGTGGGAATGAAGGCAATATGAAGGAAGTGGGAATGAAGGCAATATGAAGGAAGTGGGAATGAAGGCAATATGAAGGAAGTGGGAATGAAGGCAATATGAAGGAAGTGGGAATGAAGGCAATATGAAGGAAGTGGGAATGAAGGCAATATGAAGGAAGTGGGAATGAAGGCAATATGAAGGAAGTGGGAATGAAGGCAATATGAAGGAAGTGGGAATGAAGGCAATATGAAGGAAGTGGGAATGAAGGCAATATGAAGGAAGTGGGAATGAAGGCAATATGAAGGAAGTGGGAATGAAGGCAATATGAAGGAAGTGGGAATGAAGGCAATATGAAGGAAGTGGGAATGAAGGCAATATGAAGGAAGTGGGAATGAAGGCAATATGAAGGAAGGAGGCTTGCAGTAAGGGAATTTGGAGAAATTTAAATAAAATAAATCGAAATTGGTGAGAATGAACGAGGAGAATAAAAGAAAGTGAATATAAAGTAAATAAATAAAAAAAGAGTATAAAGAAAGAGTGAATGAGTCAGCAGGTTAACAGTAGGAAAGTTAGTATTGATTAATGGTATGTTAACAGTGATCAAGTGTTAACAGTGATCAAGTGTGTAGTTTCCTGGTAACGGAATAACAGTGATCAAGTGTGTAGTTTCCTGGTAACGGAATAACAGTGATCAAGTGTGTAGTTTCCTGGTAACGGAATAACAGTGATCAAGTGTGTAGTTTCCTGGTAACGGAATAACAGTGATCAAGTGTAACGGAATAGTTTCCTGGTAACGGAATAACAGTGATCAAGTGTGTAGTTTCCTGGTAACGGAATAACAGTGATAACAGTGATCAAGTGTAGTGTATAGTTTCCTGGTAACGGAATAACAGTGATCAAGTGTATAGTTTCCTGGTAACGGAATAACAGTGATCAAGTGTATAGTTTCCTGGTAACGGAATAACAGTGATCAAGTGTGTAGTTTCCTGGTAACGGAATAACAGTGATCAAGTGTGTAGTTTCCTGGTAACGGAATAACAGTGATCAAGTGTGTAGTTTCCTGGTAACGGAATAACAGTGATCAAGTGTATAGTTTCCTGGTAACGGAATAACAGTGATCAAGTGTATAGTTTCCTGGTAACGGAATAACAGTGATCAAGTGTATAGTTTCCTGGTAACGGAATAACAGTGATCAAGTGTATAGTTTCCTGGTAACGGAGTTTCCTGGTAACGGAATAACAGTGTAACGGAATAACGGAATAACATGAACAGTAAAGAGTGTATTAATTATAGTCGAGTAAGTGTGTGTGTTGATTATGTTAAGTAAAGTGTTGATGGAGTGATACAAGTGACAAGATATAAGTGACATACAACAAGTTTAACTGAGGAAGGTAATAAGATATGTACATCAGTGTTTACCCTGCAACATTAAAGTCAATAAAACTTGTATACCGAATATGTTACTCATTAAAGAGAACTTTGTTAATATAGTTTGACGAAGAGCATGTACACTTAAGTTAGTGTACATGTAACTGTTTACACTTGTGTACATGTAATTGTACCTTTAAACATTTTCGTCGTTTACTTTCAAGAAACACGAGAGTCATATAATATTTTATCAGTTTGTTGCAGTTTTCATTGTTAGTACAAAGAAACAAATATAAAACATTCACCTGTGTACAAAAACAACATAAAAATATGCGTACACAGTTCTTCTATCGGAAAATCATTAAATTATGTAGATATACTTTGAAGTATAAGTAGACGTCTGGATTTCTCAATAGATGGCCACTCCATTGTGGTGTAGCTGGTTGAGACTTGTTGTTGTCTGGCTGGACTACAGTCGAACCTTCCAAGGCGAGTGTAATTATGAGGCGCAGATTTCTGTGTGTCCTCCCTTGTAATTACATCAGTCTGTATATCATGATATTAAAACATTTATGTTATAATATCATATATGGAATGTGCTCAGTGGGATGGTTACTCTTGAAAAGTTAAGTTCCTCTTTGAGGAGATGCTGTGTTTGGGGTTCACAACTTTCAACGTCGCCATCTTGACCAGGTTGTGTAACAATGTTTGTCTTCATAATGTTGTAATGAAAGATTCCTATTTTATTTTCATTGCTTTTATTTTAGGCAAGAAGAATAAAGGTGAAAATAATTTTACCCGAAATTGTCATTCCGACGTTAAATTCTTCTAGAAAATCCGGTCCGATTATTTAAGAAAAAATATTCTCCTAGCAATAATTCTCTTTTGCTATGAATTATCTTAGTTTTTACTTCACTTAAATAAGAAACGCTCATAAGCCAGTTACTAGAAGACATAGAGAAAGCAAGGAAGGTGAGGTTAAATCCCATTCCTTGGATCAGCTCTTCGACGTAACCCTTTGAGGGTAAAATTCCCGATACCTACTAACTAAAACAAAACAATTCCCAGGTGGACCATAATATTAACAATAGATGGAGGAGTCAGACAGATTACACATGTAGTTGAGCACCAGGACTCTCAGCTGAGAACGAGGCAGCCGAGTCAGTTTTAACACAAGTGGTAGAAATAGATAGAAGGTTGTGATATTCATAACAGAACTGGTGGTAACCAGAAGTAGAACCACTGGTACACACAACACTTCTGTTGTGATATTCATAACAGAACTGGTGGTAACCAGAAGTAGAACCACTGGTACACACAACACTATGTGTGGTGGTAACCAGAAGTAGAACCACTGGTACACACAACACTATGTGTGGCAGTTGAGTAACACCACAACTTTAAGATATAAGCAGTAATAATATAGTAAAGACAGTTGTAGCTCACTGCTTCCTCTTAGTTCCATCTCTCCTGTGAATTCCAGGCCATTTTTCCAATGCGGTCTATTTTTACGCTCTTTTTTTTAGAACAGCTTCGGCTTCAGTAAGTGGAGGGTGGGGAAAGAACCATATATCTTTTTGTTCTTGACTAATACACCTACATACTACATGAAATTCTTAATGTAGGTAGAAGTGGACAGTTCTCACCAACTGGCCTCAGTGTGAACTTCCAAAAACTTTGCTACCTGTCTTTTCCCTGGGCTTCCTTGTACTGTTTTTTTAAAACACTTTCAGTTTAATCCTCATAATATAGCCAGTGTTTGGTGTCAAGCTGTTTTTTCCTTAGAAAATAACCCAAAATCATTAGCCATCTATAAACAATTTTCACTACTACCGCGTACCTGAACATTATATCCGCCTTATTATTCATTGTTTACGATTCCCAGAGTGTGTTACAAGCTATCCAGAAATATGAATCTCGTAATATCATTATCCTTGGTATACAACTTCGGTAACGTCACATATCTAGAAAAAACAAAGATGTTGTTTCTTACTAGGGTTTCTAGCTGGATGATATTCAGGGCAGTTAAGAGGCAGACTCTGATACTCTGTCAGTTGCTGACCACCAGTGAACTTCCTGCAGCTGTATTCCTTTCCTTGATTACTTTTCGTGCTCTCTCAGCCTCTCATAAATCTCTGTCAACAATGTTGATCCGAATTAGAACTCAAATTGTCTTTTTTCAATCCACAACTTTGATTTTGGAGTTACGGAAACTTCACTCTCACGATCATAAATGAGACACACATGTCTTACACACAGCTACCACATAAATAAACGACTGACACCACTCTGCAAGAACTGCAGTCACATTGTCAGTTCAACTTACGTCAATACATTGTTTAATCTATCAGCTGGCATACAAAAGTCACTTCCAACATCTAGAGCACCTTAACATACTCACTCTAACTGACTTTTTCACTGAAAGTCACACCTTTAACTCAGATTCACTGACTGTTTTTAATTTTACACTCGCATTAACCCTCTCCTCCACTAACTCCTCTCTTGAAGATTGAGACACTTATGCAACATATGGGAATCTTTATTAAAGAAACGTTTCCCCACACAGTGGCTTCATCAGTCCAATATAAAGCAGAAAGGTGTAAGGAGAGGAGTAGTTTGAGGTAATCAGTCCCTCAGCCTGGAGCCGATGTGGTCAATCCATCAATCTAAAAGAGTGATGGACTGACCACATCGACTCCAGGCTGAGGGACTGATTACTTCAACTTGTTGGCGTTAAACCATTTATCACAACTCCTCCCTTCCACAACTCTACTCCAAGCACATCCTTACCCATTGCAAACCTCTACCTTTGCACACGCCTACCTTTGCACACGCCTACCTTTGCACACCCATATGAGATTAGCATATAAAATGAATATTTCTCTTTAGTTATTATTCCAAAGTTCTCCTTCTGTATATCATCTGTGATACCCTAAATACATATCTTACAAATCACGGAAACAAATCTGTACATTGTTACCTGTCAATCTCTTCGTTTAAATGTTATGAGTATATGAATCTTTTATCCATAATTTTGGTAGTTACACTTTCTGCAGTCATTTATTGAAAAACCAATTTAGAACCCATAGTATCACACTGAGAAGTCCCATTACTTCACTAATTTTTCTGTTTTATGGATTTTATTTATTCGTTGATATCTGTCTTCAGCTTTCCTGTGTTATTCCTTATCTCAAAATGGACATCTTTTTTTCAGTTGTTCTTTCTCTTTCTCAGAGACAATTTTGTTGAATCCATTCATTTCTCATTCTATTATCAGGTTCTTTATGGTAATTGTTCATCAGTCTCTCTTACGATCTGTCATTCTGCAATTGTCGTTCCATTTTTTTATTTTGTGTATTCGTTTCTAGGTTTTCTGGCTAACTGTTATCTACTGACCTCAGATTCAATAAAAATTTGTTGCTCTTAAATGTTTTGTCATTTATTAGTCAGGTTCTCCATTATCTCATTTGTTGTCTAGAGCAGAGTAGTCACTTCTTTTCCGTATTTTTCCTCTCTTCCCATATTCCTTTTATAGATTTACTTCGCACAATGTGGGTGGGTGTGAGAGGTAGGAGGTTATGTCAGTATGTACGAGAAAACACTTAACATTTAGCTGGCTGGTTCGTGGCCGGTGCTCGTAAAACACAGAGTCAGGTGCTAGATCTGTAATGGTAAGTTTAGTGAGGACGTGACCAGCTTCACCTGATCTCCTACGGACACTGGGTATGTGATTATTGTATTGTGATGTGATTATTTTCCATCCTCTTTGTCTGCTTCACATACTTGTCATAGTGGGTGCGTATCCTCTAATTTCTCTTACTACATCAGTTTCTCCCTCCTCTCTCGCAAACTTCCCGAACACTCGAAGTTGTGGCGTTGTGCTGCCTTCTTACGTCTTACACACACTTGGTGATGTGCAGTGCCTTTCACTTCCTCACTACCTCACCCTTCCTCACACTCGGTATTACCCGTATTTATGTTTCTCTTTAATATTCTTCAGTTTCTTTCTTGGCTTTACCCATCTCTTCCCACATTCTTCAACATTTTCTGTCGTTATTCTTTCCGGTCAACACCACCATGACTCTCACATATGTCAACATCAAAACCATAAACCAAACAAACTGCGACTTTCTATCCCTATCTTCTTTGAAACTTTTTGAATAATTTGTCTTAAATTTATTTCTAAATTCATACTTGCGTTAGTGGATAAATGATTTATTGTTTGCTCTCTCTCATCTATACCAAGAATAACATTTTCTGAAGGAGATTTTGTTTTGAGAAATAAAATATATTGTTAAGCCAGCAATGTCAAAGAAAATATTAAACTACACCTCGTAGGTAAAGACCGTTTGTGTAATGCTGACTTTCATTCATTACTGAGTAATTCAGTCGCAGTGGGCAAAAATCTTATTCATTATTTAATGTTAGGTTATATAGTTCTTTTCCATTGGGCAACTTACTTCCCAGTGATTAGTTATATACCACAAATATATCATTGGAGGAATTGAGACACTGCTCCTGATTCCTCCTGAGTGTGTGTATTCACCTTATTGTACTCACCTAATTGTAGTTGCAGGGGTTGAGACTCAGCTCCTGGCCCCGCCTCTTCACTGAACGCTACTAGGTCCTCTGTCTCTCCCTGCTTCATGAGCTTTATCATACCTCGTCTTAAAGCTATGTATGGTTCCTGCCTCCACTACATCGCTCGCCAGACTGTTCCACTTCCTGATCACTCTGACTGAAGAACTGCTTCCTAACATCCCTGTGACTCATCTGAATCTTCAACTTCCAGGATTGACCACTTGTTTCTGTGTCCCCTATCTGGAACATCTTGTCTCTGTCCACCTTGTCTATTCCACGCAGTATTTTGTATGTCGTTATCATGTCTCCCCTATCCCTCCTGTCCCCCAGTGTCGCCAGGCTGATTTCCCTCAACCTTTCTTCATAGGACATGCCCCTTAGCTCTGGAACTAACCTTGTCGCAAACCTTTGCACTTTCTCTAATTTCTTAACGTGCTTGACCAGGTGCAGGTTCCAAACTGGTGCTGCATACTCCAGTATGGGCCTGACGTACACAGTGTACAGTGTCTTGAAAGATTCCTTACTTAGGTATCGGAATGCCAGGCGCTCATATGTTGCAGCAGTTGTCTGGTTGTGTGCTTCCGGAGACGTGTTCGTTGTTATACTCACGCCAAGATCTTTCTCTTTGAGCGAGGTTTGCAGTCGTTGGCCACCTTCATGACTTTGCATTTGGCAGGGTTGAATTCGAGAGGCCAGTTGCTGGACCACGTGTCCAGCCTGTCCAGGTCTCTTTGAAGGCCTGCCTGATCCTCATCTGATTTAATTCTCCTCATTAACTTCACATCATCTGCGAACAGGGACACCTCTGAGTCTATCCCTTCCATCATGTCATTCACATATACCAAAAATAGCACTGGTCCTAGGACCGACCCCTGTGGGACCCTGCTCGTTACAGGTGCCCACTGTGATACCTCATCACGCACCATGACTCGTTGTACGCTGAGGTCAGTGGTCACCTGCGGCCATACCTGCCTAAGCTCTTGGGAGTTAACGTGGGGTGTTACCAAGCACCATGGCTTGTTGTAGTGTTTTAGAATCTCAGGTTCGTGTTGAAGAAGGAGATTCTACTTCTTCAGGAGGAAAATAGGAAGCTGAAGCTTCGCATAGATGAGTTTGGGAGCGAGTGTGAGAAGGATTTAGCTGGTAAGGAAGGAATGGTCACCAGCAGTGATAGTGGCAGCCGCTTTAAGTGGCAAGTGGTTCACGGTTCAGGAAGAAGGAAGATGAGGAGAGTAGATGAATGGTTCAGAGAACCGACATGTTGATAAATTAGACACATGTGCAACTCTTGGGTATCATTATTGAGGAAACGTTTCGCCACACAGTGGCTTCATCAGTCCATACGTAGGAGAAACTTGAAGAACAGGAGGAGAATGAGGTAATCAGTCCCTCAACCTTGAGTCGATGTGTTCAGTCCATCAATCTTGAATAGAATACGGCATATGAGCTGAGAAGCAGCTTATAAACCGTATGGCAGGAGAGGTGCAGCAGTCATAGGTGGTGTCACATTTGTTCAATGTGGAAGTAGGTCGTGCCCAAGAATTAGGCAAGCGAAGAATTCCTAAGTATTAAGATCCCAAGAAGTTGCAGTGTCTGACAGGTTTGTAGATGAATGGTTCAGAGAACCGACATGTTCTTCAAGTTTCTCCTACGTATGGACTGATGAAGCCACTGTGTGGCGAAACGTTTCCTCAATAAAGATACCCAAGAGCTGCACATGTGTCTAATTTGTCAAGATGAGGAGAGTTAATAGAGAAGATGTGAAGGTAGGAAATCGATTCTCTGTTCTCCAAGACTAGTGTACTTCAGTGGCTAGTGAGGTTGAAGGTACCACTGATTCCCCTGCTAATCAAGGTAAGAATATATTAATAGTAGGCGATTCTCAGGTAAGATATATGGACCGTGCATTTTGTAACAGAGACAGAAAGGTCAGACAAAGAGTGTGCCTTCCTGGAGCTGGTGTTGGTGACATAGCAGGTTGGATAATATGGCAGATAATGGGAGCAAGCCCATTATCTGTCTTAGTGCTGTTGATAATGACACTGGGAAGGGCAGGAGAGAGGAGCTGCTGGATAAGTACAGGTTAGCCATAGAAGTAGTTAGGTCTAAGGGAGGGATCCCAGTCATATGTAGCCTCTTGCCTAGAAAGGGAGTGGGCAATGAATGAATGTCTAGGGCAATTGGTATAAATTGCTGGCTAGACAGGTACTGCAAGGAACTTGCAATCCCATTCATTGATAACTGAGACCTATTCCTTGGCAAACGTGATATGTAGGGATGGAGTGGTTGCATTAGCCAATTCAATTGAGAGGGTAATTGATGACTTGTCTAGGAATTTAAACTGATAGATTATAGAGGTATGGGTGTTTGTGGGAAACAATCAGGCTGCAGCATTAGGGTTAAAAACAGCAGTTATTACCGGGATACCTCAGGGATATGTTTAAAAGACAATATTCAAAATAAAGTTGCTAGTAATGGCAAATCAATTGATCAGCAAACAAAGAGCGATAGAAGTGGGCAACGAGTGACTAGCTCCCTTAAGGTTTACTATACAAATAGCAGGAGTCTAAGAAATAAGATAGATGAGCTAATATTACTTACAAGTGTAGGTAATATAGATATTATTGGAATAACAGAGACCTGATTCAACCTGAAAGATAGAGAAATGCCTTCTGAATGCAACATACAGGGTTATAAACTATTCCACACTGATAGGGTCAACAGGAAGGGTGGTGGTGTGGCGATGTATGTCAAAGAAAATTTAAATTGTTGTCTTAGACATGATATAAGATTAGAAACATCGAACACAGAATCTGTTTGGCTACAGTTTCTCGAGGGACGTGACAAATTAATTTTGGGTGTGATTTATAGGCCCCCAAATCTTGATAGGGAGGGCAGTAAGCTGTTATGGGACGAAATTCATAAGGCATCTATATATGAAAATGTTGTGATAATGCGAGATTTTAACTTTAGACAAATTGATTGGAACAATATGACAGGAAATCTTGAGTCTAGTGACTTTCTTGATACGGTTCAGGATTGCTTTTTAGAACAGGTTGTGGCAGAACCAACTAGAGGAAGCAATCTGCTTGACTTGGTTCTTGCCAACAAAGATTCACTAATTAATAATCTTGAGGTTAATGAGGAGCTTGGGGAAAGTGATCACAAATCACTTAGTTTTAATATATCATGGAATTACCCAGATAACTGCAATCAAATCTCTGTCCCAAATTTTCACTTGGCCGACTTCATGGGACTGAAAAATTACCTGGGTGGGCTAAATTGAGATGTCCTGACTATGGGTCAGGTAGGTGATCTTGGATGCCAATATGACGTTTTTCAGAGCATAGTTCTAGCTGCCCAGACAACTTTTGTTCCGAGTAGGGAAATTAGATCTAACAAAAATGATCCCAAATGGATGAACAATAGATTAAAACATCTCATTGGTCAAAAGAGAGGCATATATAGGCGTATCAAAAGAGGGGATGGGCAGTTAAGAAATCAATATATTCAATTAAAGAGAGAAGTAAAGAAAGGAATAAGAAAAGCAAAAAGGGATTATGAGGTTAAGGTCGCAAGGGATTCAAATACTAGCCCAAAAGGGTTCTTTCAGGTATACAGAAGTAAGATTAGGGACAAGATTGGCCCACTTAAGAGTAACTCTGGTCAGATCACTGACAGTGATAAGGATATGTGTGAAATTCTCAATACCTACTTCCTCTCAGTTTTCACCCAGGAAAATACTAGCGATATTCCTGAAATAATAGATTATGTAGAACTATGCACGATTGCGGTAACTAGTGACATGGTCCTCAGACAAATAGAGAAACTAAAACCTACCAAATCCCCAGGTCCTGATGAACTGTTTGCAAGGGTGTTAAAAGGAATGTAAAGAGGAACTTAGCATACCTTTGGCTAATCTTTTTAACATATCACTACAAACTGGCATAGTGCCTGATAAGTGGAAAATGGCAAATGTAATACCTATTTACAAGGCAGGTGACAGGTCCTTGGCTTCGAACTATAGACCAATAAGCCTTACCTCCATAGTGGGAAAATTTATGGAATCAATAATTGCCGAAGCAATTCGTAGCCATCTTAAAAGGCACAGATTGATTAATGAATCTGAACACTGTTTTACAAAGGGGCGTTCCTGTCTTACGAATTTACTAACTTTTTTCACTAAGGTGTTTGAGGAGGTAGATCATGGTAATGAATATGATATTGTGTATATGGACATCAGTAAGGCTCTCGATAGAGTTCCACACCAGAGGCTATTGAGGAAACTTAAGGTACACGGAATAGGAGGAGAAATTTTTTCCTGGGTAGGGGCATGGCTGACAAATAGACAGCAGAGAGTTTGCATAAATGGGAAGAAATCAGAATGGGGGCACGTCACAAGCGGTGTTCCTCAGGGGTCAGTTGTTGTTGTTCACAATTTACATAAACGACATAGATGAAGGAATAAATAGCGACATAAGCAAATTTGCTGATGACACCAAAATAGGCCGTCCATTTCATTCTAATAACACTAGAGCACTCCAGGATGATTTGAATAGACTGATGCATTGGTCGGAGAAGTGGCAGATGCAGTTTAATATTGACAAATGCAAAGTTCTAAATGTTGGACAGTTAAATAACCATGCCACATATAAACTAAATAATGTAGATCTTAATACTACTGATTGCGAAAAGGATTTAGGAGTTCTGGTTAGCAGTAATCTAAAACCAAGACAACAGTGCATTAGTGTTCGCAATAAAGCTAACAGAATTCTTGGTTTCATATCTAGAAGTATAAATAATAGAGGTCCTTAGGTTGTTCTTCAACTCTATATATCCTTGGTTAGGCCTCATTTAGATTATGCTGCTCAGTTCTGGTCACCGTATTACAGAATGGATATAAATGCTCTGGAAAACGTACAGAGGAGGATGACAAAGATGATTCCATGTATCAGAAATGTTCCCTATGAGGATAGACTGAGAGCCCTGAATTTGCACTCTCTCGAAAGGCGTAGAATTAGGGGGATATGATCGAGGTGTATAAATGGAAAACAGGAATAAATAAAGGGGATGTAAATAGCGTGCTGAAAATTTCCAGCCAAGACAGGACTCGCAGCAATGGTTTCAAGTTGGAAAAATTCAGATTCAGGAAGGATATAGGAAAGCACTGGTTTGGTAATAGAGTTGTGGATGAGTGGAACAAACTCCCGTGTACAGTTATTGAGGCTAAAACGGGGAGGGACATGGACCTGCTCCGCATAGGTCAGTAGGCCTGTTGCAGTGTTCATTCTTTCTTATATTCTTATGTTGTTGCCTCACTGTCAGGTATTCTCTGATCCACTGAAGTACTCTTCCCGTTATACGCGCCTGATCCTCTAGTTTGTATGTGTGTGTGTGTGTGTGTGTGTGTGTGTGTGTGTGTGTGTGTGTGTGTGTGTGTGTGTGTGTGTGTGTGTGTGTGTGTGTGTGTGTGTGTGTGTGTGCGTGTGCGGGGGTTGAGTTTCAGATCCTGGCCCTGTCTCTTAATTGACGTTCACTGGAGTCATGTTGCTAATCATACCTGTTCTTGTATCTGAGTGCAGAGATTTCCACCACTCACACTGTCTGGCTCAGTTCACCTACGTACCACTCTAAGATTGAGAAGATATTTTCTGACATACATGTTGCTAGTGCAACAATTGGGAATTTTCAATATGGAAACGTTTCATCAAGCAGCTGTCAGTGCAATACATAGAAAAACTAGTAAAATATGAAAAGGGAATTTTGAGGTAAATAATTTCCTCAGCCTCGAGATAAGTGAACGTCACGTGCACAGTGAAAGGTCTCATATACTGGAGACAGATGTTGCGAAGCAGTTGACGTCGGAGTCAATGATCTGTAGAGTCCATTAGTGGAAGATCATGCTAAATAATAAGACAGGAGCTGGAGACGAAGAAGAATTCATTCTTCCAGGATTTTAAGATATTCCTATGTCAGATAGGTATTATTATTCAAATTATTAAAAAAACTACAAGTAGGTAACTGAAACACTTGTGCAACACTTTGTTGCTCTCCCGAGAGAACGTTTCTCCTGCAAGTGACTTTGTCAGTCTATTGCAGAGAAAACGTTGGAAGGTGTGAAAAGAGAGTTTGAGGCAATCAGTCCCTCAGCTTAGAGATGAAGTGTCCAGTCCATCATCCTAGATAAAAGTTGAGTAAATGCTGACGGTAACGACTTAAATCATGGAGACAAGTGAGGCGAAGCAGTGAAGGAGGCGCGTCACAGGTAGACAGAGGCCATTAGCAGAAGTCATGCCAGTACGTTAGGCTATCTCTGTACCAAGATTCAAAGACTCTTTGTTAGGTAGATATTATTAAGTGGTTGTGACAAGGGAAAGTAGATGGATGAAACAATGGTTGCTCCAACCAGAGGATTTATCATTTCTGTACAGGGAAAAATGATTGAGAACGTGAAGAAGGAATCTGAGGTAACCAGTCACTTAGCCTTGAGATGAGATAATCAGTCCATCAGTCTTGATAAAAGAACAGTATATCCACCAGGAAGGAGCTAATGTACTGAAGCCAGCTGAGGCGAAGCAGTTGGAAATGTCGTTACGGGTTGATAGTCAACTAGTGAAAGTAAGTTATGCTAATAGGTAACATATGCATGGGAGTTGTTAAAAGAATTCTCTCTATCCATTTTCCAAGATGCTCCATATTAGGCAGGAATTATTGTAAAAAAATGCTTGGCTTTATCCAAATTGCTTGGTTTTATTAAAACAAATAAAGCCACTGGTTAGCGAATCGTTTCCACAGTAAAGATACCCATCACAAAGATGGTAATATCCGAACTACTTTAGTCTTGAAAAAAAAATGCAGCATTTACTCGGGGAAAGTTCTTATATAAACCATACCACGGGCGGGGATAGAACCCGCGATCAGAGAGTCTCAAAACTCTCTGATCGCGGGTTCTATCCCCGCCCGTGGTATGGTTTGTTTGCAATCGTGTCATTACGATTTCGTGAGTCAAGTTCTTATATATATTAGTTACAGCATCTGGAGGCGGCATCACAGATGGGCAGAGTTCACTAGTTGCAGTAGGTCATGTCAGAAGACTGGGCAACTGTTCCAATTGTAGAAGTCTTCTAGTAGGTTCTGATATCTGTTGGCTCAATTCAAACATTTCTCAAAATCTTATGAGTTACCTGGTGTGCGCCTGTTATAAGTTACCTGGTGTGCGCCTGTTATAAGTTACCTGGTGTGCGCCTGTTAGGCTACACTGCTTCCCATTATTATTTCCAGGCAAACTATCTTATATTTTACATCTGTTCGATGCCAGACATGTATATAAATTGTTTATAAAATCCTTAAGTAGAAGAAAGAGACAATTGTGCAGCACTTGGTGTCTTTATTGTGGAAATGTTTTGACAACCAATGAATTTATCAATAGAAAATAGAGAAAAAATTGTGGAAGATGTGATGTTGGAGTTTCAGATAATTAGCATGTGAGCATATGCAGGGGAAAGGAGCTATATACTGGGGACAGGTAAGGTGAAGTAGCTGGAGGTTACGTCACAGGTGGGCAGTTGCCATTAAGGAAAGTGAACCATTCAAGCATTGTAGCTGTACAATTCTATGTACCAAGATTTGAAGACGTTGTTGTGTCCGACAGTAACACTTGGGTATTATCAATACGGACCGTCCAGTAAATGCCAGATTTTTTTCCTCCAATTTTTTGCTTTTCGTTCACTTTACTAAAGAACTAAGATAATGAATCTACAACTTATGTTAACCAGATGTATTTCGGTCCTCACACTGCATAACTCCAGAAATCTGCTATGATAATAATGAAGTGACTATGACATTACAAATATCATTAACCATATCAAAAGTACTTATATCAAAAACGAAGAGAAAAAACTTTTATCACCAATGATCATGAACAGAGCTTTTTTCTCATCGTATTACTGTTTTTATCTCGTCCTTGAATCATCACACTTAATTTTCACTTTTCTCACTCTTTACTGTCTTTATTGGAGGGATATTAACATGTGCTTGTTAGTTCGTGCTCTGAGTAAACAAAGACTCCCACGAGGCCTTACAACTGGAAATGCACTTAAAAAACTCATGGACCAGGGTAACACTGCTAACTTTGATAAGGTCTGCTATTTATATGAACAATTTTTTCATTATGCTGAGAAACTCAAGACTACTATAATGGATCAAAACTCGTATAAACTTTCTATATTAAGCTGGAATATTGCATCACTTAGAAAAAGACTTCCTGACCTTCATCATAAAGTAACCACCGAACCCAATGATGTTGTGTGTCTACAAGAGTGCAGAGTCCCTGAAAAATCCCAACCCCCTAAATTACCATCATTTGTTGCATATAACCTCAAATCTACTAACTCTTGTGTTCTATATATTAAAAAATCACTTCCCTATCAACTTCTTGCACATAAGAAAACAGAGGGGCTACAATACCACGGTGTTAGGATTTATATAGGGAACTCTGCTCTCAATATATTTAACTTGTATGCTCCTGCTGATAAGTTTAATTACTTGGAGCTCCCAACTTGTGCTCATTCTGAACCTGCTGTTATTATTGGCTATTACAATGCGAGACACAAAAGCATTGAAAACTCAGTTTGGTAATCGTAATGGCAATCAACTGTTGTCACTCTTAAACAGTAATGATAATGTGCAAATTGTAGGTGACCTTGAACCCACACATATCTATGGAGGCGTCCTTGATCTGTGTCTGGGCTTCAACATTACTTCTGCCAGCTGTGAGTCTTCCAATTTAACAGATATAGCGTCTGATCATTTCCCTAGGTTAACCTCACTAGATATTGGTAATACAATCCTTCTTGGTGGGATATTCAAATGGAAACGTTTTAATGTTCCCACTGATCAGCATGATGGCTTTGTTGCACATGTGACTGACTGGTATAATTCCTATGAGTGTACCTCTGTTGAGACCTTTAACAATGACCTTGTGAGCAGTATTCAGAACTACTTAGAGCCGCCACTGAAACCTCTTGGTACTCTAAACCCAACAAACTTCCATAATAATCTTACCTCCTTTAAAAGCCATACTTATTACAATGATTCTAAACTTCGTACACTGAAACGTACTGCTCGCAGACTAGGCCAGGCCTATAGAAAACATCGTACCCCTGAAATGCTGAGGCTCTTCCAAACTGCCCTTGCTGCTGCCAGAGAGCGTATGACAGAGCTGCGGCAAACAGACTGGGAAAAATTTGTCAACGGTCTTAATGCTCACACCCCACTTAGCCGGGCATGGAGGGACATAAATAGAATTAAGGTTAACAGAACTGGGCAGATCGCACACCCTCATCCCTTACATAGGGCGAATGAGTTGGTCAGTGCTTAGGCTGCTACATCTAGCTATGACAATCTTCCCAGTACCACACAGGAAAAATTAAATGACAAATATGATGCAAGGGAGAGTCTTGTTTGCTTTATGCACAGCAAGGTAGATGACTGCAACATTCCTTTCACTAATTATGAACTTGATGCAGCACTAAGGGCAACTCCACACGTCGCCTGGTGAGGATGGTATTAGTTACAACATACTCAGATTGCTGTGTCGAGTACCAAGTAATCCATTACTTGAATTATATAACATGAGCTATGTAACTGAGGAGCTCCCTAAATCTTGGACCAACAGCCTCATCATTCCAATTCCCAAGCCCAATCAACAAAATGCATTTCGCCCAATATCTCTTACTAGCTGCTTGTGTAAAACATTTGACAGAATGATTCTTAATCGTATCATGTACAGAATCAAACAATTTTTGTCTCCCCGGTTGCATGGTTTCATGCATGGAAGGAGCGTGCATCATTGCATGGCCACCTTTCTTACCCTGCATATTGACAGCTCATACACTACCTTCCTTGACCTTAAATCCGCTTTTGATGTAGCCAAACCGACATGTAATCATTAGTGAACTTGCCAGAATGGATGTTGGAGGATGGCTTCTCCGCTGGATTGAAGGCTACCTGTCCAACAGAAAGTCGCCTGTGTTGTTCCAGGGACATGGAAGTGTAACTAAAGACATTGAATTAGGAACACCACAGGGAGGTGTGCTCAGTCCCACACTGTTCAATATTCTAATTAATGCATTACTTAATGATATGCCTAGTCAGCCCCATCACTATATAATTAGTTTTGCTGATGATAAAATGATTCACACCACCGGATTCTCCAACACCCAAAACATTCTTAATCATGTACTAGCCTCGTGTCAGGACCTGGGGTTGATAATCTCTACTGATAAAACAAAGATACTCAATAGGCGTCCTCCTCGACAGAGAGGCACAGTTCGTCAGATCCAATTGCATGATGGGTCTCTTCTAGAATATGTAAGCAGATACAGGTATCTAGGCTTTGAGGTTCCACTACTTGGACCTGTTGTAACAAGACTTTGTCGCCAATACAAAGAAAGACTGAGAGCACTTAGAGTTGTGGCTGGGTTTCACCCCAGGTATGGAGCTAATGTTAAAATTGTGAAAATGATGTATCTTGCTTATATTAAATCATTGGTTGATAATGCTGTGCCACTACTTGCTTTTGTGTCTGACTGGAAGCTTGGAGGGGTGGAAAAACTGCAGAAGGAAGCAATGAGGATCATTTTAGGATGTCCTCGTACTGCCAAAATTTTAAATATGCAAAAAGAACTTGATATTCCAAGCATCAGAGATCGTGTTACTGAAAGAAATATCCTAATTGGGGTTAATATGTTCAGGCAAGCCCATTCAAACCCCTGCACAGAACCCCTCGAAACTTTCCTCAGCACTGGTGAACACGCCTCCAGATGGATCGAAAAAAACCGGAACCGACCTCTGCATGAATCAGATACATGATCTATGCCAAGTAAGGCAACAGCGGCACTTCTCCGCTCCATGGGATATTACCCCATTCCAAACTACCATTCCTCCATTTCCCCCCAAACTACTTCTTAAATCACAACCAAAACTTCGCCTTGAAGCCAAACATGATGCCTTAAGCTGTATTGATAACTTAGTCACACAGCACACACTCTCGCAAATTATTTACGTTGATGGTTCTGTTCACCAATCCACTGGTGCAGCTGGCAGTGCTACTGTTGTCGTACAGAGTGATGGCTCTCTTAAAGAAATTGGAGCACGCATCAATAATTGGGCCTCTACCCTTCAGACAAAACTGTTTGCCATACTCCTTGCACTGAAATGCATCTATGTATCTAAGATTGACAGTTTAATTGTAACTGATTCTCTGTCATCCATAAATGCTCTCAACTCATTAAGCTTAAATTGTGGCATGCTTGTGTCAGAAGCCAGACACAGGTATGGTAAGATTGTGAAAAGTGGAGTCAGTGCACATGCTGTGGATTCCATCTCACATTGGTCTTCGGATGCATGATAGAACTGATAAATTGGCTAAGCTGTATGCTTTCAAAGAGGGAGTAGATTACAATCTTGGCTTGTCAGGTAGTAGTTTGAGAACAATAATACGAAAAGAACTTCAACTGAATTTTATTGACTTAAGACTCAGGGAGACTGACACCAGTCAGTCCATCTATCATCATTCTATCATGCAGGAGGAGCCACCTGTCTATGGTGCATCCAACAAAATAAGCAGACTCTTGGCTGTCACTACCGCCCGGCTCCGTCTGGGTTACAAGTATCTTTGGCAGGTTAAATCACCACCACCCGATGTAGACCAAACGAAATGTAAACTTTGCCAGATGGACTATTGTCACACCTTGCGTCAGTATGTACTGGAGTGCGATAAAATTAATGAATTTAGAGACAACTCACTCAGAAATGTTCAAGAAATGGCAAAGTATTTTATCCACAGTGGTATATTACAGACCATTCTGGAGAAATACCCTGACTTTGCTAGCTGTAAATAAAGCATTACCACATGTGTGCGTGTGTTTGTGTGTGTGTGTGTGTGTGTGTGTGTGTGTGTGTGTGTGTGTGTGTGTGTGTGTGTGTGTGTGTGTGTGTGTGTGTGTGTGTGTGTGTGTGTGTGTGTGTGTTTGTACTCACCTAATTGAGGTTGCAGGGGTCGAGTCCAAGCTTCTGCGTGTGTACTCACCTAGTTGAGGTTGCAGGGGTCGAGTCCAAGCTCCTGGCCCCGCCTCTTCACTGATCGCTACTAGGTCACTCTCCCTGAGCCGTGAGCTTTATCATACCTCTGCTTAAAGCTATGTATGGATCCTGCCTCCACTACATCGCTTCCCAAACTATTCCACTTACTGACTACTCTGTGGCTGAAGAAATACTTCCTAACATCCCTGTGATTCATCTGTGTCTTCAGCTTCCAACTGTGTCCCCTTGTTACTGTGTCCAATCTCTGGAACATCCTGTCTTTGTCCACCTTGTCAATCCCTCTCAGTATTTTGTATGTTGTTATCATGTCCCCCCTATCTCTCCTGTCCTCCAGTGTCGTCAGGTTGATTTCCCTTAACCTCTCCTCGTAGGACATACCTCTTAGCTCTGGGACTAGTCTTGTTGCAAACTTTTGCACTTTCTCTAGTTTCTTTACGTGCTTGGCTAGGTGTGGGTTCCAAACGGGTGCCGCATACTCCAATATGGGCCTAACGTACACGGTGTACAGGGTCTTGAATGATTCCTTATTAAGATGTCGGAATGCTGTTCTGAGGTTTGCTAGGCGCCCATATGCTGCAGCAGTTATTTGGTTGATGTGCGCTTCAGATGTGCCTGGTGTTATACTCACCCCAAGATCTTTTTCCTTGAGTGAGGTTTGTAGTCTCAGGCCCCCTAGACTGTACTCCGTCTGCGGTCTTCTTTGCCCTTCCCCAATCTTCATGACTTTGCACTTGGTGGGATTGAACTCCAGGAGCCAATTGCTGGACCAGGTCTGCAGCCTGTCCAGATCCCTTTGTAGTTCTGCCTGGTCTTCGATCGAGTGAATTCTTCTCATCAACTTTACGTCATCTGCAAACATGGACACCTCAGAGTCTATTCCTTCCGTCATGTCGTTCACAAATACCAGAAACAGCACTGGTCCTAGGACTGACCCCTGTGGGACCCCGCTGGTCACAGGTGCCCACTCTGACACCTCGCCACGTACCATGACTCGCTGCTGTCTTCCTGACAAGTATTCCCTGATCCATTGTAGTGCCTTCCCTGTTATCCCTGCTTGGTCCTCCAGTTTTTGCACCAATCTCTTGTGTGGAACTGTGTCAAACGCCTTCTTGCAGTCCAAGAAAATGCAATCCACCCACCCCTCTCTCTCTTGTATTACTGCTGTCACCATGTCATAGAACTCCAGTAGGTTTGTGACACAGGATTTTCCGTCCCTGAAACCATGTTGGCTGCTGTTGATGAGATCGTTCCTTTCTAGGTGGTCCACCACTCTTCTCCTGATAATCTTCTCCATGATTTTGCATACTATACATGTCAGTGACACTGGTCTGTAGTTTAATGCTTCATGTCTGTCTCCTTTTTTAAAGATTGGGACTACATTTGCTGTCTTCCATGCCTCAGGCAATCTCCCTGTTTCGATAGATGTATTGAATATTGTTGTTAGGGGTACACATAGCGCCTCTGCTCCCTCTCTCAATACCCATGGGGAGATGTTATCTGGCCCCATTGCCTTTGAGGTATCTAGCTCACTCAGAAGCCTCTTCACTTCTTCCTCGGTTGTGTGCACTGTGTCCAGCACATGGTTGTGTGCCCCACCTCTCCGTATTTCTGGAGCCCCTTCTGTCTCCTCTTGTTGAGTTCCTCACATACTTCACGGTCATTTCTTGTTGTCTCTCCTCCTTCCTTCCTTAGCCTGATTACCTGGTCCTTGACTATTGTTTTCCTCCTGATGTGGCTATACAACAGTTTCGGGTCAGATTTGTCTTTCGCTGCTATGTCGTTTTCATATTGTCTTTGGGCCTCCCTTCTTATCTGTGCATATTCGTTTCTGGCTCTACGACTGCTCTCCTTATTCTCCTGGGTTCTTTGCCTTCTATATTTCTTCCATTCCCTAGCACACTTGGTTTTTGCCTCCCTGCACCTTTGGGTAAACAATGGGCTCATCCTGGCTTTTTCATTATTCCTGTTACCCTTGGGTACAAACCTCTCCTCAGCCTCCTTGCATTTTGTTGCTACATATTCCATCATCTCATTAACTGGCTTCCCTGCCAGTTCTCTGTCCCACTGAACCCCGTTCAGGAAGTTCCTCATTCCTGTGTAGTCCCCTCTCTTGTAGTTTGGCTTCATTCGTCCTGGCCTTCCTGCTTCTCCCTCCACTTGTAGCTCTACTGTGTATTCGAAGCTTAAAACCACATGGTCACTGGCCCCAAGGGGTCTTTCATATGTGATGTCCTCGATATCTGCACTACTCAAGGTGAATACTAAGTCCAGCCTTGCTGGTTCATCCTCTCCTCTCTCTTGTAGTGTCCCTTACGTGTTGGCACATGAAGTTTTCCAGTACCACCTCCATCATCTTAGCCCTCCATGTATCTTGGCCCCCATGTGGGTCCAAGTTCTCCCAATCGATCTCCTTGTGGTTAAAGTCACCCATGATCAGGAGCTTTGCCCTGCATGCATGAGCTCTTCTGGCCACTCTAGCCAGTGTGTCAACCATCGCTCTATTGCTCTCGTCGAACTCTTGCCTTGGCCTCCTGCTGTTCTGTGGTGGGTTATACATCACTGCTATTACCACCTTGGGACCTCCAGAGTGAAGCATTCCCGCTATGTAATCACTTTCTTCTCCACTGTCTCCTCTCTCCAGCTCATCAAAATTCCAGCGATTTTTGATCAGCAATGCCACTCCTCCACCCCCCCCTGTTCCCTCTGTCTTTCCTCAGGATTTGGTATCCCATTGGAAAGATGGCATCTGTTATCATACCTGTAAGCTTGGTTTCTGTGAGAGCTATGATGTCCGGTGATGCTTCTTTGACTCTTTCATGCCACTCCTCCCACTTATTTGTTATTCCATCAGCGTTTGTGTACCATACCTTCAGTTTCCTTTCCAACATTGTGGTTTGGGGGGCCTGTGAGGGTGGGAGACCTGGTGGCATACTGTGGGATTCTATAGCTCGGTGTTGGGTGGAGGCTGTGGGTATGGATTGTAGTGTGTGTTGGGATGGTGTGATAGGTTGTATGGTTCTGAGAATAGTTGTGTGTGTGCTTGCCCTTGCTGTTCTGTTCTGCTCTGACTGACCTCTGCTGGTTCCATCCTTGTCTCTTTTCCTAGCTCCTTTCGCTTTTTTGTCCTCTCCCTCAGCTGCTGTCATTCTGATTTTGTTCTGTCTCTGTCTAGCAACACCCTCTTGTACTCTTCCCGAGTATTTCAATCGTGGTTTCTCTTGGAGGATCTTGTTCCGCACTGTTTCCGTCCTGAGAATCAGCTTGATTGGTCGGTTTCTCCCCTTCGAGTACCCCCCTATTCTCTGAAAATTTACAATCTCGTCCATTTCTTCACCTATTTCCGTGATGATTTTCTCAATCTCCTTTCTTTCTTCCTACTGCCTTTCAGTGTGTGTCCTTTCCTCTCTCTCCTGAAGCCCATGGATAAACATTGATTTTGCCCTTTCCTCCTCCCATTGCCTCACCCTCTGTGACTCTGGATCCTGCCTGTATGTGGTCAGTTTCTCCCTTGATTTTACCAGTGGCTCTTGATAGCATGGATAAGTTAGGTTAGGTTAAGTTAGGTGTGTGTGTGTGTGTGTGTGTGTGTGTGTGTGTGTGTGTGTGTGTGTGTGTGTGTGTTAGGTGGTCATAGAGTTTTGTGAATATCTTGGTTACAGTGATTTTTAGTGGATTTGAGATGGGTGATGAGATGCATTTGTGGATGTGAAATGTGATTTTTGTGTGTGTTCAGAAGAGGTGTGTTGGGAGATGGGTGAGTGGATGTGAAGAAATGCGGGTGAGATGGAGAGGGGTATGGGGAGGGTTGTATTAGAAATTTAATGAAATATGGGGAGATTTTACTGAAAATAAAAGGTAATGTGTGAATATTTTAAAAAGAAATTATAGAATTGAAAAGTTATGATAAATTGGAAAAGAATGGAGGGTGTTGAAACATGTCGCAATAGTTGGGTAGTGAGATTAGTTGATGCGAGTATAATATCAATTTATGTGGATACAAGGATATGGGTATGGAGAGGATTTTATTAGAATTTTAGTAATGTAAAGAGGAATGTGTATTAAATTAAGATTCAGTAAAAAGAAGGGGAAAAAAATGTGAATAAATTGGTAATTGATGAGGGTTGTGGGTAATGTAGTCGAACTAGAGATACCAAAAAAAAGATGATATAAGTGGGTTGTTTTTGTGACTTTTTCTGATGAAATTAGTTAAAACGAGAAAAAAAATTGTGGGGTGTGGGTGTTGTGGGTGTTGTGGGATGTGGGTGTTGTTGTCGAACTAGAGTTGTTGAAAAGTGATTATAAGTTGTGGGTTGTTGCGACTTTCTGATGAAATTAGTTAAAACGAGAAAAATTTGTGGGTTGTTGGTGATGTGGGTTGTGGGTGTTGTGGGATGTGGGTGTTGTGAGTTGTGGGTGTTGTTGTCGAACTAGAGATACCGAAAAAGATGTTATAAGTGGGTTGTTGTTGTGACTTTCTGATGAAATTAGTTAAAACGAGAAAAAATTGTGGGGTGTGGGTGATGTGGGTGATGTGGGTTGTGGGTGTTGTTGTTGTCGAACTAGAGATGCTTAAAAGTGGTTATAAGTTGTGGGTTGTTGTGACTTTCTGATGAAATTAGATAAAACGAGAAAAAAATTGTGGGATGTGGGTGATGTGGGTTGTGGGTGATTTTGGTGGTGTTTTGAGTGTATTCAGTGGTGTTTTAGTAGTATTCAGTGGTGTATTTGGGAGTACTCAAATGGTGTTTTGAGGTTATTCAAAGGTGTTTTTTGAAGGTGTTCAAATGATGTGCAAGAGTACTTATGAAGGTGTTCTGGGAGTATTCAGAGGAGATTTGGGGGTGTTCGAATGATGTTTTTGGAGTATTTAAAGGTAATTGATGGTGTTTTTTGGTGATGTTCAAAGTAAAGTGTTTGAGTTAGTTTTTGTGATAATGTTGTGAAGTCTGGAGACTGAGGGAGGAGTTTGGGGGGATGAGTTGTAATTCAATGAAATGTGTAAGTGCAGATAAATTAGAGCTGTCAAATCTTATTTGGGAGTATTCAAAATGATATTTTGGAAGTGTTTCAGTGATGTTTGGAAATGTTCAAAGGTATTTTTGTGAGTATTCAAATGATTTATGAGAGTGTTTTGAAGGTGTTCAAAGTGAGGTGTGTGTGCGTATTAAGAACATAAGAACATAAGAAAGGAGGAACACTGCAGCAGGCCTGTTGGCCCATACTAGGCAGGTCCTTTACAATTCATCCCACTAACAAACATTTGACCAACCCAATTTTCAATGCCACCCAAGAAATAAGCTCCGATGTGCAAGTCCCACTCAAATCCATCCCCTCCCACTCATGTACTTATCCAACCTAAGTTTCAAACTACCCAAAGTCCTAGCTTCAATAACCCAACTAGGTAGACTGTTCCACTCATCAACTACCCTATTTCCAAACCAATACTTTCCTATGTCCTTTCTAAATCTAAACTTATCTAATTTAAATCCATTACTGTGGGTTCTCTCTTGGAGAGATATCCTCAAGACCTTGTTAATATCCCCTTTATTAATACCTATCTTCCACTTATACACTTCGATCAGGTCTCCCCTCATTCTTCGTCTAACAAGTGAATGTAACTTAAGAGTCTTCATTCTTTCTTCATAAGGAAGATTTCTAATGCTATGTATTAATTTAGTCATCCTACGCTGAATGTTTTCTAACGAATTTATGTCCATTCTGTAATATGGAGACCAGAATTGAGCTGCATAATCTAGGTGAGGCCTTACTAATGATGTATAAAGCTGCAGTATGACCTCTGGACTTCTGTTGCTTACACTTCTTGATATAAATCCCAGTAATCTATTTGCCTTATTACGTACGCTTAGGCATTGCTGTCTTGGTTTAAGGTTGCTGCTTACCATAACCCCCAAGTCCTTTTCGCAATCTGTATGGCTAAGTTCTACATTATTTAACTTATAAGTGCTAGGGTTATGGACACTCCCGAGCTTCAGAACCTTGCATTTATCTACATTGAACTGCATCTGCCACTTTTCTGACCAAGAGTAGAGTTTGTCTAAATCCTCCTGAAGTTCCCTAACATCTACGTTTGAATCAATTATCCTACCTGTCTTCGTGTCATCGGCGAATTTGCTCATATCACTAGCAATTCCTTCATCAAGATCATTGATATATATTATAAATAACAACGGGCCCAAGACTGATCCCTGTGGTACGCCACTTGTTACTGATCCCCACTCGGATTTAACCCCATTTATGGACACTCTCTGCTTCCTGTCTGTGAGCCATGATTCGATCCACGAGAGCACTCTTCCCCCAATGCCATGAGCTGCTACTTTCTTCAACAGTCTTTGGTGCGGAACTCTATCAAATGCCTTACTAAAATCTAAGTAAATAATATCAAATTCTTTATCGTGGTCAACAGCCTCAAAAGCTTTACTGAAGAAAGTTAATAAATTAGTTAGACAAGACCGGCCTCTTGTGAATCTATGCTGAGTATCATTAATCAAGCTATGCTTATCGAGATGGCTTCTTATAATCTCAGCTATAATTGACTCTAGTAATTTGCCTACAATTGAGGTCAGGCTTATTGGGCGGTAATTTGACGGTAACGACTTGTCCCCTGTTTTAAAAATAGGAATTACATTAGCCATCTTCCACATATCAGACACTACACCTGTTTGAAGAGATAAATTAAAAATATTAGTTAATGGTTCACAGACTTCCATTTTGCATTCCTTTAAAACCCTTGAAAAAACCTCATCAGGACCCGGTGACTTATTTTGCTTCAGTTGGTCTATCTGCTTCACAACCATTTCACTAGTGACTGTGATGTTACATAATTTATCTTCTTCTGGCCCACTATAAAAATTAATTACCGGAATATTATTAGTGTCTTCCTGAGTAAAAACCGAGAGAAAATAATTATTTAAAATCGAGCACATTTCATTCTTTTTGTCAGTAAGATGCCCATAGTTATTTTTAAGGGGACCTATCTTATCTCTGACTTTTGTTCTATATTCCTGGAAAAAACTTTTTGGGTTAGTTTTAGAATCCCTAGCAACTTTAATTTCATAGTCCCTTTTAGCTTTTCTTATCCCCTTTTTAATGTCCCTCTTAATGTCAATATACTGATTCATAAGATGACCCTCGCCTCTTTTGATACGCCTATAAATTCCTTTCTTATGCCCTAGTAGATATTTCAGCCTATTATTCATCCATTTTGGGTCATTTCTATTTGATCTAATTTCTTTATAAGGGATAAACGTTCTTTGAGCAGCATGTATTGTGTTCAGAAAACTGTCATATTGATAGCTCTCTTCGTTACCCCAGTCAACAGATGATAAGTGTTCTCTAAGCCCATCGTAATCTGCTAAGCGAAAATCTGGGACTGTTACTGAGTTATCCCTACTATCATACTTCCATTCAATTCTAAATGTAATTGATTTGTGGTCGCTAGCACCCAGTTCCTCTGAAACTTCTAAATTATTAACAAGGGATTCATTGTTTGCCAGAACTAAGTCAAGCAGGTTATTACCCCTTGTAGGTTCTGTCACAAACTGCTTCAAGAAACAATCCTGAACTACTTCTAAGAAGTCGTATGATTCTAAATTCCCAGTCAAGAAATTCCAATCAATATGACTAAAGTTAAAGTCTCCTAGAATTACTACATTATCGTGCATTGTGGCCCTGACAATTTCCTCCCATAGTAGTCTCCCCTGGTCCCTATCTAAATTTGGGGGACGGTATATCACACCTAAAGTTAATTTTTCATGCCCCTCTGAAAATTCTATCCAAACAGACTCTGTATGTGTTACTTCAGACTTAATACCCGTTTTTATGCAACAGTTCAAGCGATCTCGGACATACAATGCCACCCCACCCCCCTTTCCCAATACTTCTATCTACTTGGAACAATTTAAAACCCTGAATGTGACATTCTGTAGGCATGTCCCGACTTTTTGAATTAAACCACGTCTCAGTAATGGCAAATACATGTATGTTACCTGCACTAGCAACTAGTCTCAACTCGTCCATCTTATTCCTAGCACTGCGACTATTTGTGTAATAAATACTTAAAGACCCTCCTCTCTCTTTACCCTTCCTGCTCCTTTGTTATTCCACTAAACCTATTACTGTCCTTGTCAATTAGTGCCACTGGCTTTCCAATATCCACCTCATTTTGCCTATTACTAGTTCTCTTAGCACTCATATTACTACCCTGAGACCTCACAGTTTTCCCGCAAAAACCCATACCACTAACTATTCCTAGTTTAAAGACCTAACAGCTCCCTCTACTGCATTGGCCAGTGCTCCCACCCCACACCTAGATAAGTGAACCCCATCCCTGGCATACATGTCATTTCTGCCATAGAAGAGGTCCCAATTATCAATGAATGTTACCGCATTTTCCTTACAGTATTTGTCCAGCCAGCAATTGACACCAATTGCTCTGGACAACCATTCATTTCCAACTCCTCTCCTTGGCAAAATGCCACATATGACAGGTTTCCCACCCTTCCTCCTAATTATCTCTATTGCTGGCCTATACCTGCTAATCAGGTCCTCACTCCTACGTCTGCCAACATTGTTGCCTCCAGCACTGAGACAGATAATAGGATTGCTCCCATTACCTCTCATGATGTCATCCAGACGGCTAACAATATCCTTCATCCCAGCCCCAGGAAAATACACTCTCTGCCTCCTACTCCTGTCCTTCAAGCAGAATGCCCTATCCATGTACCTAATCTGGCTATCCCCAACAACAACAATGTTTTTACCTTCCTTGGCGTCGTCCGTCGTGATGCTCCGAGTAGTCGACTCACATTCGCCAGGTAGCATTACACCACTTGTAGAATTCGTCAAGACGTTCTCGATGGTCTTCGTTGGGGTTTCTAGGGATGTCTCACTCACGTCTGCCAATGCTTCTTTGGTGCTCGTTGTGGCATTCCCAGTAGAACACTCACATTCGTCGGGTAGCACCGAGAATGGGTTGGAAGTTTCCACGGTAGTCTTCTGGTTTCTCGTTGTTTCTGCCTCTCCAACCGTTTTCTTGATCTTCAGCTTGGTTCCATGTTGCCCGGCCTCTGACCAAGCTCCCCTCTTAACCTGGGGACTCACAACAGGAGGATTACTACGAATCCTCTTGTTCTCCTCCGTTAATCGCCGTATCTCCATCTTAGCAACTCTGAGCTCTTCTCTCAGCTGTTGGTAAAGTTGCTCAAGAGAGGGCATCCTGGTTCAGATTCAGAGAGCACACAAACAGGTCTTCACAGAGCTAAGTACACGTCACCACTGTGGTAAGTACATGTCACCACTGTAACTTTGTAATATGTAAAATTGTGACTAGTGAATTTATCGAAAAGTGGTTGTAAGTGTTGTGGTGACTTTCTGATGAAATAGTTAAAACGAGAAAAATTGGGGGTTATGAGAGAAAATTGTGAGGTGTTGGTGGGAGTGTGAGGGTTTGGGAGGGTGGGGAGAAGGAGAGAGAGAAGGTTACTTCGTGGGGAGTGACCCCGAGACGAAATAGTTAAAACTAGAAAAAATGTCTAGACTTGTGTTGTATTTTGTAAAGAAATTGTGGAATGTTGTGGGTAATAACGAAAAAAAAATGTGAAATTATATGGGTTATCCTGGGTTAAGAGTGAAAATGTTTTCCCTATGTTGTATATGAAATGTGTGTAGGGGTAAGTCGACAAGATTCAGCCTGTGTGTGCGGTCACGTGACGTCACTGTCATAGGGGGAAGTCGACAAGATTCAGCCTGTGTGTGTGAGGTCATCACGTGACGTCACTGACCGCCGAGTAAACACACTTTTTAGTTCATTTAACTTAATGAGAGGAATACTGACGTCACACTTGTTTAGACCTGTAGTAAGAGAAAGCACCATGCCTCATAGGAGGAGTTCATTTGAATGCTTACCCCCAGAGGGGGGAATCCAAAAACTCGATCCGAGGAGATGGAGGAGAAAACCTTGATCCAAGGAGATGGAGTCTTGGTATTATCGAGAAAACCTTTGATCCAAGGAGATGGAGACTTTGATTTCGAGAAAAATTTGATCCGAGGAATTGGAGTCTTTGTATTATCGAGAAAAAAATTGGGATGGGGGGTGAAAGTGGGAGTCCATTTTGAATGCTTATACCCAGAGGGGGGAACCCAAAAATTTGATCCGAGGAATTGGAGTCTTTGTATTATCGAGAAAAAATTTGGGGTGGGGGTGAAAGTGGGAGGGGGAACCTCAAAAACTTGATCCGAGGAGATCATTAGAAAATGAAATTCGAAAAAATTTGGGATGGGGGTGAAAGTGGGAGGGGGAAACTCAAAAATTTGATCCGAGGAGATGGAGTCTTGGTATTATCGAGAAAACTTGATTCGAGGAGAGCAAAAGAAAATTAAAAAAAATTTGAAAAAAATCGGAAAAAAATTCGGGGCGCGGGGGCGATCCGGCCGACGCTGCAGAAGGCGCAGCAGAAGGCGCGGGCGGGGCGCGAGGGGCGCGGGCGGGGCGCGAGGGCGCGGCGAGGGCGGTAGGTCGGCGCGACGGGCGGGGGCCGCGGGTGGGGGTCGTGGGCGGGGGTAAGGTCATTAGCACATAGGTATGAAAAGGAGACAGCTCAGAGGAGGGACCGCTCTGTAGGAAACAGGAAGTAACACCTAGGTGTTACTTCCGAGCCATACAGCCGCCTCCAGTACTACTTATATATATATATATATATATATATATATATATATATATATATATATATATATATATATATATATATATATTATATATATATATATATATATATATATATATATATATATATATATATTATATATATATATATATATATATATATATATATATATATATATATATATATATATATATATATTATATATATATATTATATATATATATATATATATATATATATATATATATATATATATATATATATATATATATATATATTTATATAAATTATATATATATATATATATAAAAATTTATATATATATATATATATATATATATATATATATATATATATATATATATATATATATATATATATATATATTATATATATATATATATATACACACACATTTTACATGAGAATTCTGTTGGTTAGTTAAACCACATCTTGCAGGTACGCAACCCATCTATCTCCATATCCCCAACAAGGTGTATAACATACGCAAAACAGCCACGATAAAAATAAATGGAGCATGACAGTATATTCCTTCTCCACATTCCTACATTTTCTGCAAACACTGAAAACCAGCTAAAAATGTTAGGAATTTCCACTGAAATTAGGCCTCTGCTATCTTTAGGATGGATCAAGATGCTGGGAAAATAAAAATACTTTGGTAAGTGCGATCATGGAGATTATTTCTAGTATTGTTATTTCTGGTACTTTAATTCATCATTGGTGTTTGTGAATGATAGAAAAATATGTCCTTCGCTGCTCTATTAAAAAAAAACATACCATTTACTAAATGTTTACAATGTTTACTAATACTTGAAGTAGTGAAGGAACGTTACTTCTCCATCCACACGATATTCCACAACTTCATTAAGTACGACGATAATGATGATTAATTAATAATCTCTGCGGCTAGAGGCATTTTTACTTAACTACAAGTATATAATTAAAAATAAATATTTTTTTAAAAATTCCTCAACATCGTTTTTAGTATAGATGAAATGTGGCTGAATTTTCACTGCAAAATATTCGTAAAAATGTTTTATTTTTGTGCATAAATAATTCCAAATGACTATTCAATTTAGATTTTAGGTTATAAAAGCTGCAGTCAATACCCGTCCAGATAAAATCATTTACGAATAAAATGATCAGAAAATATTTTCCCAGAAATACGTCAGCTTAGTCTTAAATAACATTTCCCATAACCCATCAACTAGGCCAATAATACACAAATTCACTGCTTATTGTTACATTGTTCTCAGTCATCATTTAAACTTAATATTAAACTTAATATTAAGTCTAAACAAGTCATACTTATAAAAAACAATATTAGATACTTTCTCAAGTCAAAAATGTTACAATTTTCTTCCCGTCCACAACAGTGCCAGGTTCCCGCCCACAACAGTACCAGGTTCCCGGCCACAACAGTGCCAGGTTCCCGCCCACAACAGTGCCAGGTTCCCGCCCACAACAGTGCCAGGTTACCGGCCACAACAGTACCAGGTTCCCGGCCACAACAGTACCAGGTTCCCGCCCACAACAGTGCCAGGTTCCCGCCCACAACAGTGCCAGGTTCCCGCCCACAACAGTGCCAGGTTCCCGGCCACAACAGTGCCAGGTTCCCGCCCACAACAGTGCCAGGTTCCCGGCCACAACAGTGCCAGGTTCCCGCCACAACAGTGCCAGGTTCCCGGCCACAACAGTGCCAGGTTCCCGGCCACAACAGTGCCAGGTTCCCGCCACAACAGTGCCAGGTTCCCGGCCACAACAGTGCCAGGTTCCCGGCCACAACAGTGCCAGGTTCCCGGCCACAACAGTGCCAGGTTCCCGGCCACAACAGTGCCAGGTTCCCGCCACAAGTGCCAGGTTCCCGGCCACAACAGTGCCAGGTTCCCGCCACAACAGTGCCAGGTTCCCGGCCACAACAGTGCCAGGTTCCCGGCCACAACAGTGCCAGGTTCCCGCCACAACAGTGCCAGGTTCATGCCAGAATAAACACTGTTATTATGACTGAAAATATTGAAAAAAAAACTCTGCTGGCAATTACATATTTTTTTAGGATAAAACTGTAAGGTTCAACACTGAATTAATTATCAACAACTCTTTGATTTACAGGTTTGTGTTGTTCTTTGCATATATGACTGAATTTACTATAGTTACTGAAAATGACAAGTGTCGATTTATAGGTCGTTCTAATCCTGCGCTCCTTAATACATCCAGGTGACTACTGTGTCACTTTAGTAAACTCTGGTGTAGACTCGTGGGAACCCGGCAACCACGATCACCTGAACTAGTGTGAAGCATACTGTATTTCCCAAAAGTCTCGCATTACAAGCTATCACAAGCAACACCAACAATAATTCCTAAGTGTTGATGCAACTGACAGCAATATTGTAATCATTGGTTAGGTGTATTTAAAGTAGTAATGTAGACATACCTGTCATGCGGTGCGAGAGTTGTCCCACGATGACCAGTAATACACACTTACCTGTAAAAGAAAACAAGGAAATTTATATTAATCATTTTGCTCTACCATCAAGACCTAAATATCATATTATTATTATTATTATTATTATTATTATTACAATCAAGGGGGAAGCGCTAAACCCGGAGGATTATACAGCGCCTGGGGGGGGGTGTGTGGAAGGCATTCAGGCTTAATTTGGGGAACTGGAGCACAGATCCAATTCCCTAAATCAAGAGCCCCTCACCAACATCAAGGAACCTTCCTTGAGGAGCCTAAATATCATAATCAATGTGCATTAATTATTGCAAATTTTATTCGACACACCCGCCTTGATAGGTGTCACTATCACGCTGGAGCAACCAGCGTGATTATTATAATCAAAACTAAGCGCTAAACCACCGGGGTCATACAGTGCTGCAGGGTAGAGGTTGTAAGGTCAGTGAGGAGTGCTAAAGGAAGTATAATCAAAGGTTGAGTGATAAATCTGTTGGTGTCACAAAGTCAAAGAGACAGTCGGTGTCAGAGGTGGGGCCGTCAGTGAGGAGGGAAGATAAAGTAAGGGTGTTAGAGCGGTGACGAGGTCGAAGGTTAATTCTGCGTGCTCGTTGATAAACTGGACCATCCAACAGAAGATGGCAAACTGAAATAGGAACCTGACAATATAAACAGGGTGGAACTGGGCTCCTCTCCAGGAGATACCCATGAGTGAGACGAGTGTGTCCAATGCGAAGACGAGAAGGCGTAGTCTCACAACCTGATATACCAACGTATTGCAAAATACACAAATTTTGCTGTGTAGCTCAACAATTTATGATAGAAGACTGGTGAAATAGCGTTGGACCGATACATTCAATTAGTGAAGTCATGTTTGTCTCCAGTCTTTGTAATACTTTAATGAAACCACAAACACTGTTCAGTGCTTTAATGAAACATTGTAATACTTTAATGAAACCACAAACATTGTTCAGTGCTACTATTCCTTCGCTGCACACTACCAACAAAATTTCCTCCTTTTCTGCCGCTCAATTCCTCCGCACCCTCTTGCATATATTCTGACCCCGCCCCCCTTAATTTATCGCCACAGGCATCAGACATCCTATGAGCCTTCTTTGTCACTCGGGCTGCGGCCCCTTGTGCCAGGAATCTTTCAAATGAATCAGAGCTTTGAGAGTCGAGAGCCTTTTGCCAGAGAGAACACCTGCCCTGATGTACCAGAGATTTAACCCTGACTCCTGCTCCAGCACCTCTTCTACTCCCTACGAGCTCTGTGTGTGTGGGAAAGATAGCAGACCAGTCTGTTGAGTTGGAGATGACTCACGCCATCGTACATACCGAACCAAAGGCACTACTTGAACTAAAACGCTCTATGCTCCAGCTACAGGGCATCTACGACGATTGTACCTAACTGCCACACCACGGGCTGAAGATGACTGACCGTGTCTTTTTCAAAGACCTGCCCCGAAAAAGAGCCGCAAATGGTGACAAACTCCGGCACTCCTTCGGGAGCCACTGACGGGTCACCATCTGTGAAAAGGACTTGGGAGTCATGGTGAGCAGAAATCTAATTCCAAGACAGCAGTGCCTTAGTGTGCGCAACAAGGCCAACAGATTACTTGGATTTATCTCAAGAAGTATAAGTAACAGAAGTCCAAAAGTTATTTTGCAGCTCTATACATCACTAGTGAGGCCTCATTTAGATTATGCTGCTCAGTTTTGGTCCCCTTACTACAGGATGGATAGAGACTCATTAGAGAACATACAGAGAAGAATGACTAAAATGATTTACTGTGTAAGGAACCTCCCGTATGAAGATAGACTTAAAGCCTTAAATCTCCACTCTCTGGAGAGGCGTAGAATGAGGGGAGATATCATTGAAGTGTATAAGTGGATGACGGGCATAAACAAGGGAGATATTAATAAAGTACTGAGAGTGTCGAACCAGATAAGAACCAGAAATAATGGATTTAAGTTGGATAAATTTAGATTTAGAAAGAACATAGGTAAGTACTGGTTTTCTAACAGAGTTGTAGATGCGTGGAACAGTCTTCCCAGTGGGGTGATAAGAGGCTAGGACCTTGGGTAGCTTTAAGAAGAGACTGGACAAATATACGAGTGGGAGAGGCTGGGTTTGAATGGTGTCATTGCGTACTGGAGTTATTTCTTGAGTAGCTTTAGGTAGATGTCGTTTTGATAAGGACCTGCCTCGCATGGGCCAGTAGGCCTTCTACAGTGTTCCTACATTCTTATGTTCTTATGTTCTTAAAGACCAGTGTTTGGATTTCGTTCCTGGCGAATGAATTATCTGCTCCGGCTGCTGCCAGAACGCCGGTGGTGGCTGCAATGGAGTCGACTTTTTAAGAGTTGAACCTAATACGAGCGAGAATACCGAACCTTAGATAAATATCTAATCTTACTGCACTAACATCTCTGCTTCTTTCATAGGGTTGTATAGGGAAGTACACCTGACCCAAACAAGACTCACCTTGCCCTTCTGTTAGTGGGCTGGATTTGTATAGGACTTGCCCGGTATGGGCCAACAGGCCTGCTGCAGTGTTCCTCTTTTCTTATGTTCTTATGTTCTAACATGACTGCCACTACCATAACGCTGTAAACAGTATTTCACTTGATAAATTAGACACATATGCAACACTTGGATATCTTTATTGTCGAAACGTTATGCCACTCAATGGCTTCATGAATTCAAAACAAAGACGAAAGGTTGAAGAACAATAGGAGTTTGAGGTAATCAGTCCCTCCGCCTGAAGTGGATATAATCAGTCCATTAATTGTGATAAGAATTAGGCATATGTGCGAAGAAGGGGCTAATATATTGTTTACATCGGCTCCAGGCTGAGGGACTGATCATCACCACCATCAACATCATCAACATCAACCATTCTCGCTTCTCGATGTGACTTATTAAAGGTCCTAAGTCGGACCGAAACGTCGTTATTAGTTTGTCTCCTAAGTGCGGATTATTTATGTATTGTTCCAGTCACTGTATTTTATTTTTTTATTCTTCAGGAAAGGTTATTTAAAAAAGTCTTTCCACGTAGACACACAATATATACAGCTCCACTGCACTTCGCACTTAGTGCTGAAAATTTTCAATAATAAAACCCCCAGGTGTTAAGCACATAGTGGCCCCGAATTCAAAAATTTAAGGACACCTGTATATTGATGTTCTGTGTTTCACTAACGAAATGTATTTTTGTCAAATTTAAACCCCTCAAGGAAGGTTCCTTGATGTTGGTGAGGGGCTCTTGATTTAGGGAATTGGATCTGTGCTCCAGTTCCCCGAATTAAGCCTGAATGCCTTCCACATCCCCCCCCAGGCGCTGTATAATCCTCCGGGTTTAGCGCTTCCCCCTTGATTATAATAATAATAATAATGTCAAATTTAAATATGTCTGTATACAACGTATTAACATGAATACATAATAAACTAGATGAATTTCGCTCGTGTAGCGATCTGAGAAATTTATCCCCCAATTGCAAAAAGCCCAGTCTGGTGTGCATCATTGCAAACAATTGGAATGTTGCGGAGTGTTGCTCATGTCTGTAATGCAGTTAAATATTAACGATGAATATTTGAAGTGACGAAGAATTAACATTTTCAAGTAATCAATCAGATTTTAATATCCGCATGTCTTCAGTAAATACGTAATTTAGGCCACATACAAGCTAAATCTAATTAAAAGCTGAATCACTCACAAGATGTACTGTCAAGTTAACAGCATAAGAGAGTTGAATCTAATATCAGGCGACACTCAAAGGTAATCACAAAAGCAGCGTCGTTTATAATTTCCAAATTCTCAAAAAAAAAAAAAAAAAAAAAAAAAAAAAAAAAAAAAAAAAAAAAAAAAAAAAAAAAAAAAAAAAAAAAAAAAAAAAAAAAAAATAGAACCAAGTAATTAAGAAAATATTTTATATTTATTTAACCTTAGGGAACTTAATTTATTTTAGTAATGGTGTCTAGGGCACACGAATCACAGGCACCTTGAAGTGCTCTGCTCCCGTTTAAAATATAATAACAGAATAAAACTCAACACTAAGTTGTTTATGATCAGAAATGGCATTCACAGACACCAACTGATGTATTGATGTATTAAGTTTTTAAGGCTTACCTCTAGAGACATTATTCACTTATTACAAAAAAAACACCACTTGCACCTACACAACCTGAATTGTTATTGTAATCAAGGGGGAGAGCTAAACCCGTAGGATTATGCAGCGCCTGTGGGGGGGGATGTGTAAGGTATTCAGGCTTAATTCTGAGAACTGGAGCATAGATCCAATTTCCTAGATCAAGAGCCCCTCACCAACGTCAAGGAACCTCCATGAGGGGTACACAACCTGAAGATAAACTGTGTTTTATCTACGAGTCAGTCAACAGCGATACACTAATTGGGATTATATAGTAATTGTGAAATGAAAGATATTCAGAGTAGATTCACTTGAGAGAAAGAAAAAACATTTCGGATTAGAAATCGTAAAATGGCACCAAGACAATGTGTTAATTATAGCAACATGAAATGTTCGTAGTAGGATATACGAGGCTTGAAATATTGATACAAACTCAGGTGGCGACTTTCTCCAGTTATCACAAGCTATCTACAAATGTCCTATGTATCATTGTTCACAGGTCATCAACACCAGCAAATAACCCAAAAAATCTAGCTCTATATACATTACACCAGTAATGAAAGTTTGAAGCTTATCCAATAAGGCGTTTTCGAGAAAGAAAAAATGCTTAAGACTGAAAAAAGTTTTGCCCAATGTTCCGAAAATAATCAAGTCTATCCTTGATATGTTGAAGATTGAGACACTTATGCAGCATATGGGAATCTTTATTCAGGAAACGTTTCGCCACACAGTGGCTTCATCAGTCCAATACAAAGAGGAAGGCGTAAGGAGAGGAGGAGTATGAGGTAATCAGTCCCTCAGCCTGGAGTCGATGTATTCAGTCCATCAACCTTGTAGAAAGTACAGCATAGGGCCGTAGACGTGGCTTATATACTGAAGTGAGGTGAGGTGAAGCAGGCGGAGGCGGGGTCATAGTGGTACCATCCACTAGTCGAAGTAGGTCTTCGTCCAAAGGTTGAACAAGTGTTGAAGAATTCTTTGTAACGAGATCCCATGATGCTGGAGTGTCTGACAGTTGTGATGAATGGTTTGAAAAACCGACAAGTTGAAAACCGTCAACTTGTCGGTTTTTCAAACCATTCATCACAACTATCCTTGATATATACAAAAATCTCCATAAAAAAACTATAGTTTTCACAGGCTTTCTTGGCGTTTATATTCAATTAAAAAATGTCTACACTCATTTAAAAAACTTGACTTTCATGTTTCAAGAATTTTTTTATTTCATAAAATTGCTTTAAAAAATTTCAATTGACAGCCAAACAGTGCCTAATCAATAAAAAAATACTTCATATCAGAAACAATCTTTGGTTATTACACTGGAATAAGGATTTTTTTTTTTATTTATTTATAACATACAATACTTTAACAAAAGCATACAGTATGAGAGCATCGACAGACAATATAAATTCATCAATTTCTATACACTGCAATATGCAGTAATATGTCAAATATATACACTTCATGCAGCTGATAGGTGAATACTGCCATATACATAATTCATAACTACAAAATATAACTATTCAAGTAATACAAAATAAAGAATCTTCTTACTCCTTCCCGACTGCTAATTTCAATATACTCACACAATAATTACATGCCGCAAAAAATGCAAGCAGTATAACCCCCCCCCCCCATTTTACCCCAGCTCACCAAAATGTACAGCATTTCACCGTTGTTTATTTAACTTATAAACTAACCATACTAAATTAAACTTAAGAACATATTATATTGAAAACAATAACAACTCTACAGTAGTGAAAATGCCAGCTGCTGTCCTAACATTATTTATATATACATATACATATATATATATATATATATATATATATATATATATATATATATATATATATATATATATATATATATATATATATATATATATATACATTATAAACTGAATTAGTTTACAATGGGAGTCAAATCCTATCTTTATTGCTGTCCCATGCAGCATTCTCAGACTTGTACTTTTATACGCTACTACGATAGCCTTCAGCAGAAGGCAAGCCCGTTTGGTACCCCTCCCTTTTTATCGACTGCTTTACACAACAATCTAAACCTACTTCCCCCCCCCTCCCTCACAGCTCTAGCAACTCCCCAACAGTGATGGACCTGTAACCCTCAGTGAAATCTCCCTCCCATCTCCTCCCATAAATTTCCCGATTCCTATTCATTGTCCTACAAAAAAACCTCGCTAAAACTCGTTTCCTCGTCTCCCCATTATCCACCCCTCTCATTCCCCACGATATGTACACGAAATCCACCATGATATAAGCTACTCCTCGTGCCACATTCTCCCCCCCCCCTATATCAAGACTCAGCGCTCTCAACACTGACACCCCAGTTCCTCCTATCCTCCTGACCACTTTCCCCAGCCATTCCCTCACACTCCCCAAATAATCGCAAAAGTATACCACGTGATAGGCTGTCTCCAACTCCCCACATAACCCACACCAACCCTCCTCTACGACACGTCTATTTCTGAGGACTGATCCAGTAGGCAGAATCCCGTGTAAAAATTTAAACATGATCTCTCGCACCCTGGGCCCTAGCTTTAGTTTACCGAACAGACTCCATATAGCGCCCCATGCATACATCTGGAACAGCCCTTCAACTGGGGCCGTCTCCTCTACCCTCAATATTCGATATAAATCCCTCACCTGGCTCGCGCGCCCACAAAAGTGCCCTCAACAAAATCTCACACTCCCTCCATTCCCCACCCACATACATTCCCCTCAAAATATCATGCAACCTTTGCATGCATGTCCCCCTCTGTCCCCCTAATCTTTTCCACTCCCATCTGACGAAAATGCATTTCACCCTCCTTCCCAGGTCCAACAAACCTAAACCTCCCTTCCTCACCGGCAAAGTCACCACCTCCCTCTTCATCCATTCACATCCTGAGCCCCATAAGAACCTAAAAACACTTCTAAGGATACGAGTAATCTCAGCCCTCAGCAATGGAAAAACTGCTGCTACATACCATACCTTACTGTACAGCAATTCATTAATAACAATAGCCCGTTGCAATAATGTCAAGTGATAAGGCCGTAACATCCCCAACCGATGTTCCACGCGTTCCACCATTCTCAACGAATTCGCCTCCCTAGCCTCCCGTATGGTCACTCCATACAAAATGCCACATATTAATAACTGCCCTTCCTGCCTTCTCACCACATCACAGTCCCAATCAACTCTCTCTCCCCACTCCCCTAGCCCCATGATCTTTGTTTTCTCAACGTTTACCGTCATGCCTGTCGCCCCTCCAAACATGCCAACCACCCCTCCCAGCTCTCTCAATCTTGTTCCCTTCCGGACTAGGAGTGTCGTGTCATCCACGTAACCTACCACATGATGCCTAATCAAGCCCTCCCTCGACCCCTCCCCCCCACACACTCTGGTCTCAACCAACCTATAAAATGGATCTTGCACACATGCAAATAATAACTGTGACAGCGGGCAACCCTGCCTCAAGCCCCTATCCATGTTCACCACACTTCCCACATGTCCATTGATCTGAATTCTCGCTTTTGCCCCTTTATACAACGTTTCAACCCACCCCACAATCTCATCCCCAAAACCTTGTTTGCTAAGATCTGTCTTAAACCCTCCCTTTCCACCTGATCATAAGCAGCCTGCCAATCAATCGCCACCATACCCCCTCCTTCCTGCGTCCCCTCAAAACTCTCAACAAACCCCTTTAGAATTCCGTGCTCCATGACCATTGACCGTCCTGGCAACCCTAGTTGACCTTTTGAAACTACACGTCCCACTAAACATTTTAACCTATTCCCCAAAATCTTCGCGAACAATTTATAGTCCGCACACATGAGAGTAATCGCCCTGTAATCCTTAAGTGTACTCTGCCCCTTACCCTTAGGCACAAGCACAACGACCCCTGTACTTTGCGTCTCGCCCAGTTCTCCCCCGTCTTTCATTCTATTGAACAGCGTTACTAAAAAACCCTTAACAGATCCCAATGTTTTAAGTAAAGTTCACTTGGTAGTCCATCAATACCTGGTGCTTTGCCTCTGCACATGTCTACAAGCGCTCTCCATATCTCCCCCTCTTCAATCTCACCACCCAAAGCTTCCCTGTCCTTTCTCCCCAGAGCTACAGGCTCTACAGCGCACACCCCATCAAGATCCTCCCTATTAACTCACTTTACTTTTCCAATAATGCCCATACCACGCATCCGCGAACATACTCATCCCCTCCGTTGTTTTTAACACCTGCCCCTCCCTAAAACCTTTCACCTCAGTGTGCACTTCCAAATCTGCTGTTGTGGTCGCTGTCCTCCTCTGCTGTTGTCTCCTCAACACACATGCCGATGGCTTGTCCCCCCAAAGCACTTCCTCCACACCCGCCTGCACCCGCACCGAATGAAATCTTTCCTCCTGCACCTCTCTTAACCTGCTCTTCAGATCATCTATTGCCTCTGTTTGTAATACCCCTCCCACCACTCCTTGCTCATGATAGTATCCTATTCTACTTTCCAAATATTTTGTTAATCCATACTTTAGTCGATTTATACGCTTCCCCTCACCCACGTAAAACCTACGAATCCTCTCCTTGGCCACACTGTCCCACCAACGTACAACATTATCAACCCTTTTTGCCTCCTCACTTAGCTTCCTCCACAACGAAGCAAACCCCACCTCCACTTCCTCATCCTCAAGGAGTCGCGTGTTTAATTTCCAGTAGCTTTCAAACCGTTTCACTAACGAATCCCATGCCACCCCCACCACCACTGCCCTGTGATCTGAATAAATTGCTTCTATAGTGTTAAAAGACTACTGAAACCCCTTGCGTTATATAGATCCTATCCAGTCTAGCTGCGTATTCCCTCCTTACATACGTATGTTGCACTTCACCTATTCCACCCCAAAATGCATCTCGTACCCCAATATCTCTACACAGATCTCGCAACACGTTTGAAAAATATCCCGCCCCTGCTGGCGTCACATCAAATCTCCGTATTATACAATTCCAATCTCCCCCAATCAATGCAACCCTGGGCAGCGCTCTCAAGAAATACACCAGATCATCCCTTACAAATGCCGATTTTACCCTCACATCGTTCTCCGCCGGAGCATACACTCCAACAAAGGACACGCGTTCACGCATCCACCACCCGTCCACTCATTATTCTTCCCTCACCCCCCCCCCCTCAAACTTTTGCAAAACAAACGGGCTTGCCTCACGAATTAAAACACCTACTCCGCCTTTTAAACGTGTCGTTGGCATTACAAAAGCCCTATATCCATCCACCTCCAGCAATTTTCCTGCTTTCAAGTTATGCTCTTGTATAAAGGCAACATCTACCTTGTAACGATACAGCAGTCCTCGCAACCATACACACTTACCACTCTTACATAAACCATTAACATTAATTGTCATACACCTTAGGCCTGCTTACGTTTTCCACCCACTTTTCCCCACCAAATTTTTCCGCTGTCCAGTAGCCTCATACACATCGTCCTTGGCACTCACCCCACCCCCTCCACTCCTAACCCCTTGCTGGCGTTTCTTTTTCTCTGTGCCTCTACACACACCTTCAATCCCCGCCTTTTTCCCTGGTCTTTGTGCTGGAGTGAGGACGTCATCCGAGTCAGACGTGACAGCTGCCCGCATAAGGAATTAGTAAATTTGGCAAATTGAAATCGTCACAGTTCAAAGTCAGCATCAAACATTCTGTTAATAAAATCCACCAACGGAGAAAGTTTGAAGACGATCAGAAAAGACATTCGAGTAAATGATCAGATTCGAATGATTCAAAACTTTGTATCAGTTTCAGGAATATTTCAAATTTACATTTACTAATAATAAACTTAGGATGATCATCATTCATACAGAATGATTCATTATAATTTTTTGGTCGATCAAAAGAATCATTTTAATTATATATAAACTTTTTATTCAATAAAATTAGGAAATCGAGACTTTTAGTAGTCAATAAGATAGCGAACATGGTGTTCAGTAAGTCACACGAGTGGTGACAGTTTGAAGCCTACCTGAAGAGTAATTCTCCAGTTATGGCAGTTAACAATATTCCGAAGTTTCAATAACCCTTTTTTTTAATATTGATAAATTTCCCCACACACAAACAAAATTTAACGTGCACTTTCAAGGTTGTCAGCTGCGTCAGGCATTAAACACTGAAGACGTTCACAAGAGGAAACGACGAATGATTTTTTAAGTAATTATATTACATGCAATGCAACCACTGACAAGCTCTCTTAACAATGAAGAACAAGCCACTGGAGATGGAAATCTTTAGCTCTAGATCTTTCGCACTCTCATGCGTTGTCAGGAGCTATGCAATGTTGCAAGACAACACATAAGAGGGGAAATTCTATCTGTTATCATAACTAAGCGCTAAACCCATAAGGGTCATACAGGTCTGCATTGTTGGTGACGACGCACGAGAGTGCGTAAGATCTAGACTTAAAGACTTCCATCCTTATGTGGCATTTTCTGTATTATACATAAAATGATCAACTCTACATTAACATACCTGAATTTCGCTCTGTTGTCGGTGAATTAAGAGGCAACTTTTATGAATGAAGCTGTGTACCTGGAGATTGTTTCTGGGAATAACGCCCCCGCGACCCGGTCTGTGACCAGGCCTCGCCCGGTCTGTGACCAGGCCTCGCCCGGTCTGTGACCAGGCCTCGCCCGGTCTGTGACCAGACCTCGAGCTTTGACAGAATGAATGAGATGGTTTCAACAACTTGAGTCAATAACGATGTGCACTTGTTTACTGTTCCATTAATCTAGCTCTAGTTACACTACACAAGAGTTGAAAATTAGAAACATATTGGATGAAGTTTCTCGCATTATGAGCGAAAAACGAATAATTAAGATTAATTAAGATTATCTTACATCATACACACTGCAAGACTTTATCTACCGTTTGATTTTATCCACATATCAATAACATGTGCATTACGTTTCACACTATATCACTAACACTTAACACGTAATATTACGCACTGTAGCACACACATGCGGTCACTACCTCACCCATCGCAGTCGTTGACATATAAGGTCGAGACAGAGTGACTGAACCAGCTCTCAAAACCAGTCAGGTGTTTTGTTATATTTCTTTAACGAGGCTGTTAGTGATCAATAAATATATCTGGAACTTATTCGAATATATTTTATATATTAACAGTTCATTTTTTATTTATATTACAAATCTTAATCTAAATAACTATAAATGGATATCATAAATGCTTCACTGACCAAAGTACTTAATACCATTTTCACGTCTGACTCCACCAATAACCACTCACCAGTGACGTCAACTACAAGCGTTGTACCTAAAATCTGATCTAGTGTTTAAGCTCTGGTAATATGTCTATGCAACACAGCATATATACTAAGAGGGTTGTATTTCTCCCAGAGTATATACATGCTGAGACATTACTTTATTCCTTATTTTAGTGATTGCATTATATATGTGCGTTAGGGGACAGGTTACCAAGCAGCCTTTATGAGCCTACTGTAGGTGATAGGTTTTAAACTGCAACCAACCAGCCTATGCTATAGGCTTCAAAGGGATATATATATATATATATATATATATATATATATATATATATATATATATATATATATATATATATATATATATATTTATATATGTCGTGCCGAATAGTCAGAACTTGCGATCTTGGCTTAAATAGCAACGCTCATCTTGCCATATAGGACAAGCGAAAATTTGTGTATGCAATAATTTCGCCAAAATCATTCTGAACCTAACGAAAAAAATACATTTCACTGTGTTTGTTTAGTATTAAATTATTGTAAACAAATCTAAAATATATTTAGTTGGGTTAGGCTAAAATAAATTATTCTTGTTATAATAAGGTTAGGTAAGTTTTCTAAGATTCTTTTGGTGCAAAATTAAACATTTTTACATTAACATTAATGAAAAAAAAATATCTTTAAATGTATAAGAGGAAATTTTAAAAAGGACTTAATTTTAAATGAGTTCTTGCTAATTGACCAGTTTTACATATTCGGCACAACATTATATATATATATATATATATATATATATATATATATATATATATATATATATATATATATATATATATATATATATATATATATATATATATATATATATATATATATATATATATATATATATATATATATATATATGCAAAACAACCACTGTGAAAGAATAGAGAAATTCCAAGCTCTTTCGTGACTACTCACATTATCAAGGAACAATAAAAGTAATGCATCAAAGGAAGGCATATAAAGGGTCTAGCCCACACCTCACTATCACATCCCACAACAAAGCAACACCTGACGCGCGACTCAGGTCCTTCACACAACCCACCAACAAACTATTCTACCCAAGAATTAAGAATTTTAAAATTTATTATTTGTCTAATAGATTAAATTTTTTCCAAAATTCTATTATAAATGGATCTAATTTATATAAACCAAAGGAAATATTCATATTATTGTCAAAACTGCTTTTTATGAAACAAGATTCAATTATATTCCTGTCGACCATGGACTTGCTTGATACAACTTTCTCAACTTTTTGAAAATCAATTGGATGGTTAAAATCTTTCACATGAATAAATAGAGCATTGGAATCTTGTCCAGTTCTAATGCTATATTTATGTTGTTTTAATCTTTAATCTTACTGTGATCTTATTGCATATATATATATATATATATATATATATATATAGATATATATATATATATATATATATATATATATATACATACATTTCTAATCTGTTGTATTCTGAGCACCTCTGCAAAAACAGTGATTATGTGTGAGTGAGGTGAAAGTGTTTGAATGATGATGAAAGTATTTTCTTTTGGAGATTTTCTTTCTTTTTTTGGGTCACCCTGCCTCCACTCGGGCACACATGGCCGAGTGGACTAGAGCGCTGCCTGAGGATCTTGACCATTCTTAGTAGTAGTTTCGAATCCTGCTGACTGCGATCTTTATATATATATATATATATATGTGTGTGTGTGTGTGTGTGTGTGTGTTCTAGTGGCTGTCCTAAGATATTATTGGCGGTCATCGTACGTGAGTGAATCAGTGAACATACCTACAAGAGTGCAATAGCTTTCAAGAGTGCGAATAATGTGATAAGATCAAGAATTTTTACAATTTAGATTTGAATGAATTGTGAGTGAGGGAGGGTAGCAGTCAGCTGATCAGGCTACTGGCCGCAGTGTTGAAACAAAATATCCAAACAGTTAATTGGGTTAACGGTGTGATCTGAAATATTAACAAATACATATGTTAGTTGGTTATAACAGCAGTGTAGTGATAAGGTCATGAAAAAGTGATTAAGTAAATACTGAAAGTAAGAAAAAATTAGTCAATCCCCAGCTGTTGGTGTTGTGAATGTAGCTAACAACATCAGACTTGTTATGACCATAATACTGTACTAAAGAAAAAAGAGGAAATACCAAGTCTTAAAAGAAAAATAAAATAAAAACTTGAATGCATGATAAAGTTCCTGAAGGAGTTACAAAATTGAAGGAGTTGATAGCAGCCGACCAACAGGAACCTCCATTGTTGTGCAGACGACATCACTTGCCTATTTGTGGTTAATTTTGGTTAGTGTCGCCCTGCTGGTTGTATGCTATGCCATCTCTCTCTCCCTATTTCAGTACCAGGAGATAGATAGTGGTTAGTAAATTATCTAAATATCGCCAGGTAAACTCCATAAGAGTTGTGTAGCCTAGTGAACCCCCCCCCCCGTTTTTCGGACAGCTACAAGTTAGTAAACAAGTATGCACATACAAACACGTGTGCACCGTAATTATTATAATAAACATTAGTATATATTAATAAGGAATTGAGTGAGAAAAAATAATCCTATAATCTTCAAAAAGTAACGTAGCCTAGTGTGCGAAGATCTGGGCCGGGAGAGTACCGGTGAACCAACAACAATAACAAATAGTATTAACGTGACCCCCCCTCTTTTTCAAAGAACGACAAGCTAGTAAACACACACACAAACACAAGTGTACACACAAACACAAGTGTACACAATATTATATAGTATATATTAGTGTATATTAATAAGGAATTGATTGTGAAAAATTTTTTATGATCTTCAAAAGAGTAGCGTAGCATAGTGTGCGCACGAACACCCATACACCCCCACACCCCCACACACCCCCACACACCCACACATTGCCAGACTCACACATACACTCCCCCCCTCCCCCACCGACATCTCACTCCTTCACCTGATCCCTCCCCTCCCTCTTTCACCCTCCCCCTCCCCACACCGCTCCCTCCTTCCCCCTCTCCCTCACCCAATCACCCACTTGCTTCTCCCTCCCCATATTCCCCCCTAAGTCCCCCTCACCACTCCTCTCCCACATAGCCACAGTTCCTCCTCTACCTCCCCCCCACACTCTGACATACACACTACTAACCTAACACACAGAATTACATAGGTTTCCCACTCTGAGGCAATCAGGATAAAACAAAAATGGGTTGCCAGAGAGCAACAAGAAAAACCAAGGGACAGGAGGAGGAAACTGCAAAGTAAGATTGGGCAGTAGAGCTCACAAAAAGGGAACATGAATGGGAAAAGAAACTAGAAGAACTTAGCATGAGAATGGAAGAGAGGATAAACATGGAAAGCAGGAAGTGGGAGGTGCAAGTCAAAGCAGCAGAGGCCAGGATACAGAGTTTAGAAGAGGAACTGAAAAATCTGAAACAGCCTAAAGAACTAAAGAACATTTTGGGATTGACAACAGAGACTGCTACCTCAGTCAAAAATGAGGGGACTGTAGGGAAAGAAGGAGCAAAACAGCATGTAGAAGCTCAATCAGTGGAGAATGTAGTAAATGAAAGACCTAAGCTATATGTGGAGGCTTTAACAGACCACAGCAGAGCCCAGGGAAAGCCGAGAAGGGAAAATGATAGGCCACTGAGCCCAAGTACATTAGCTAGTGAAACTGAAGAAAGGAAAGCTGCAATGGAGGAAATTAAATTGAATGAGAGGATACACAGGGATATGCAGTGGGAGAATGAAAGGGTGAGGTCAGTCTTTGTGTATGGGCTCCAGGAAGTTGAAGGGGAAACATATGAAGCCAGAAAACAAGGGGAAAAAAGCAATTGAAAGAATCACGAAAGCAATAGGAGAAGACGACATGACCCAGCTGGAAAATTTTCGGAGAATAGGGGGGTATGTAAAAAAAAGAACCCGGCCAGTGAAAGTGACCTTCAAGGCAGAATCGACTCGGAACAGGATCCTGCAGGAGAAAGCATGATTAAGGGACATGCCAGCATACAGGAAGGTGCATCTCGACCGTGACAGAACACAAGCAGAAAGGCAGAAACAGAGAGAGATGGTACAAAGGCAAAAGGAGGAAAGAGAGGGGATGGAGAAGACAGACAGGAGATCCCAGACACAGGAAGATCAAATGCAGCCTCCCTCACAACTTCCTATAGAAGCCTCCCAACCAGGTCAACCCCAGTGCAACCAAACACTCTAAACCAAAACACCCATGCCACATCCAATGCCACCACCCACTGCATTACAAACTCCACCCCCACAGCAACCACCCATAGTTCCTTATCAGGTCTCCCACTTCCCCAACCCCAATACACCTCCCAGACCACAATCTTAGAAAAGAAGTTGAAGGTGTGGTATACAAATGCAGATGGAATAGCAAATAAGTATGAGGAGTGGCACGAAAGAATCAAGGAGACATCCCCAGACATAATAGCACTCACAGAAACAAAACTCACCAGAATAATAACAGATTCAATCTTTCCATCCGGATATCAAATCCTCAGGAAAGACAGAGGGAGGAGAGGGGGAGGAGGAGTTGCACTGCTCATTTAAAACCAGTGGGGGTTTGAGAAAATGGAAGGAATGGATGGCACGGGCGAAAGGGACTACTTAGTAGAAACAATCCAGTCTGAGGGACATAAGGTGATAATTACAGTAGTGTACAACCCACCACAGAACTGCAGGAGGACAAGAGAAGAATACGATGAGAGCAACAGAGCAATGGTCGACACACTAGCCGAGGTGGCCAGGAGAGCACACATGGGGGGAGCAAAGTTACTAGTTATGGGTGATTTCAATCACAAGGAGATTGACTGGGAAAACCTGGAGCCCCATGGGGGTCCCGAAACATGGAGAGCCAAGATGATGGATGTGGTACTGGAAAACCTCATGCATCAACATGTTAGAGACACTACCAGAGAGAGAGGAGAGGATGAACCAGCAAGACAGGACCTTGTATTCACCTTGAGTAGTTCTGACATCGAGGATATCATGTATGAAAGGCCCCTAGGAGCTAGTGATCACGTGGTTCTGTGCTTCGACTACATAGTTGAGCTCCAAGTGGAGAGAGCAGCAGGAATAGGGTGGGAAAAACCAAACTAAAAAAGGGGGAACTACTCAGGCTTGAGGAACTTCCTTCAAGACATTCAGTGGGAGAGGGAACTGACAGGAAAACCAGTACAAGAAATGATGGACTATGTGGCAACAAAATGCAAGGAGGCAGGGGAGAGGTTTGTTCCCAAGGGAAACAGAAATAATGGGAAGAACAGAACGAGTCCTTGGTTCACCCAAAGGTGTAGGGAGGCAAAAACTAGGTGTACTAGAGAATGGAAAAGGTACAGAAGACAGAGAACTCAGGAAAATAAAGAGATTAGCCGAAGAGCCAGAAACGAATATGCACAGATAAGAAGGGAGGCTCAGCGGCAATACGAAAATGACATAGCAACGAAAGTCAAGACTGACCCAAAGCTGTTGTACAGCCACATCAGGAGGAAAACAACAGTCAAGGACCAGGTAATCGGACTGAGGAAGGGTGATGGGGAATTCACAAGAAACGACTGGGAGGTATGTCAGGAGCTCAACACAAGATTTAAAGAAGTATTTACAGTGGAAACCAGTAGGACTCCAGGAAATCAGAGCAGGGGGGTGCACCAGCAAGTGCTGGATGAGGTACATATAACCAAGGAGGAGGTGAAGAAGCTGCTATGCGAACTTGACACCTCAAAGGCGGTGGGACCAGACAACATCTCTCCGTGGGTCCTTGAAGAGGGAGCAGAGACATTGTGTGTACCATTGACAAAGATCTTCAACACATCATTTGAAACTGGGCAACTCCCCGAGGTATGGAAGATGGCAAATGTAGTCCCAGTTTTTAAAAAGGGAGACAGACATGAGGCACTAAACTACAGACCTGTATCACTAACGTGTATAGTATGCAAGGTCATGGAGAAGATCATCAGGAGGAGAGTGGTGGAGCACATGGAAAGAAACAAGTGTATAATTGACAACCAGCATGGTTTCAGGGAGGGAAAATCCTGTGTCACAAACCTATTAGAGTTTTATGACAAGGTGACAGAAGTAAGACAAGAGAGAGAGGGGTGGATCGACTGCATTTTTTTGGACCGCAAGAAGGCCTTCGACACAGTTCCTCACAAGAGGTTACTGCAAAAGCTAGAGGATCAGGCACACATAACAGGAAAGGCACTGCAATGGATAAGAGAATAACTTACAGGGACGCAACAACGAGTCATGGTACGTGACGAGGTGTCAAAGTGGGCGTCTGTGACAAGCGGGGTTCCACAGGGGTCAGTCCTTGGACCTGTGCTGTTCTTGGTATATGTGAATGACATAACGGAAGGGATAGACTCAGAAGTGTCCTTGTTTGCGGACGATGTGAAGTTAATGAGAAGAATCAAATCGGATGAGGATCAGGCAGGACTACAAAGAGACCTGGACAGGCTACAAGCCTGGTCCAGCAACTGGCTCCTTGAGTTTAACCCCGCCAAATGCAAAGTCATGAAGATTTGGGAAGGGCAAAGAAGACCGCAGACACAATATAGTTTAGATGGCCAAAGTCTGCAAACCTCACTCAAGGAAAAAGATCTGGGGGTGAGTATAACACCGAGCATATCTCCTGAGGAGCACATCAATCAAATAACTGCTGCAGCATACGGGCGCCTGGCAAACCTACGGATAGCGTTCCGATACCTCAGTAAGGATTCGTTCAAGACTCTGTATACCATTTACGTCAGGCCCATACTGGAGTATGCAGCACCAGTTTGGAATCCACACCTAGTCAAGCACGTCAAGAAATTAGAGAAAGTGCAAAGGTTTGCAACAAGACTAGTCCCAGAGCTACGGGGATTGTCCTACGAAGAAAGGTTGAGGGAAATTGGCCTGACGACACTGGAGGCCAGGAGGGTCAGGGGAGACATGATAACGACATACAAAATACTGCGCGGAATAGACAAGGTGGACAAAGACAGGATGTTCCAGAGATGGGACACAGACACAAGAGGTCACAATTGGAAGTTGAAGACTCAAATGAATCAAAGGGATGTTAGGAAGTATTTCTTCAGTCATAGAGTAGTCAAGCCGTGGAATAGCCTAGAAAGTGAAGTAGTGGAGGCGGGAACCATACATAGTTTTAAGGCGAGGTATGATAAAGCTCATGGAGCAGGGAGAGAGAGGACCTAGTAGCAATCAGTGAAGAGGCGGGGCCAGGAGCTATGACTCGACCCCTGCAACCACAAATAGGTTAGTACAAGTAGGTGAGTACACACACACACACACACACACACACACACACACACAGATACACGCACACATACACCACACACACACACACACACACACATACACACACACACACACACAGATACACGCACACACATACACCACACACACACACACACACACACACACACACAGATACACGCACACACACACACACACACACACACACACACACACACATATACACACCCACACACACATACACACAGATACATTCACACACATACACACACACACACAGGAGCTTGGACTCGACCCCTGCAACCTCAACTAGGTGAGTACACAGATACACACACACACACATATACACCATACACATGTATACTTACACAAAGAGGTTTGTAACAAGACCAGTCCATGTGCTAAGGAGTATATGCTTTGGGGAGACGATAACGAAACTTAACCTGACGACACTGGAAAACAAGAGAACTATAAGGTAAATGATAACCAAGTGGAAAATACTGAGGGAAAATTGACAAGGTGAACAGGGACAGAATGTTTCACAGACGGGAAAAAGGATAAAAAAGGCACAACCGCAAGTTTAAACCTCAGATGAGTCAAAGGGATGTTAGGAAGTATTTCTTCAGCCGTAGAGTTGTCAAGAAGTAGGACAAACTTTAGAGTGATGTAGCAGAGGCGGGATCCATACATAACTTTACAAATATGTACGGCAAAGCTATTGTTGCAGAGAGAGAGAGTGAACCTAGTAGCGACCAGGAAAGAGGCGGGGCCAGGAACTGTGAACAGACCCCTGAAACCACATATAGGTGAGTACACACACACACACACACACACACACACACTACACGTCTGACGACATGATGAAACTAGAGGAAAGTTAACCAAAGAGTAATATGATAACGAATAAATTACTGAGTAGACGTGATAAGGTGGAGAGGAACAAAATGTTTCAGAGACGGGAAATGGGAATTCGAGGATACAATTGGAAGTTGAAAATACACGAGTGTCACATATATTATTAAGTTTTGTTTCAGTCTTAGAGCAGTCAGAAGCGGAATAACCTGGGGAAGGAAGTGGTAGAGGCAGGATCCTTACATAGCTTTAAGAAGAAGTAAGATAAAGCTCTCGAACCCAAGAGAGTGAACCTAGTAACGACCAGTGAAGAGCAGAGGCCAGGAGATAAGACTCGACAGTGCAGCCACATTTACGTGAGTACACATACAGTACTTGACCAGCCGGGCAGGGTTCATACGTTTGATTGCCTGCGACCAGCTATAACAGCCTGGTTGATCAGGCCCTGATTTACAGGAAGGTCTAGTCATGGACCGAGCTGCAGGGGCGTTGAACCCCGCAAGACTCTAGGCAGGAACACATTCATTTTCTCTCTCTTTCTCTTTTTTTTTTTAACACAGAGTTTGACAAGGTTAGGTTAAGGATCCCTAGCTTTATTGACAAGCTATTTACAGGTTAAGGATTCCTAACTTTATTGACAAGCTAAGAGCTGTTACCTACATCAGCTCATTTGAAAGCATTTTTATTTTTATTAAACATACAAGTAGGGAACAGGATGAAGTTGGAGCCGTCTGTGGGCCAGCATTTTCATCTGATGAACTGACTTTATCTCGTTGACATCATAATGTTGTACGAATGTGTTCCTGACTCGAGTCATCCTGGGGATAAATGATCTCAGATGAAGTGATGTTCTGGAGAAGGGTACAGCCAGAGTGAAGTTGCTGCTTTCTGTCCGTCTTGTGGCATAAAAGCTTGCTTCACGCTGTCCTCGAAGTGGATCAAGTGTGGTACTTTGACAATATTGGCCTTGTACATAACAGTAAGGCCACCCACATCCCTCCTATGTTGAAGGCTCTGCTGAAATGACAGATCTATCCAGGATTGGTCCAGGCGAGAAATGAGACGTCTTGCTCTGTTCTCTACCCTGTCAAGCAGTCACAGATGAGAAGGGGGGCAGGCGAACCAAGAAAGTGGAGCATACTCAAAGTGTGAGCGTACTTGTGCCTCTTACAAAATCTTGCAACCCCTGTTGTCAAGCACATGCGAGATACAGCGAAGTGCTTCCTGGCTGCCTTGTTAGCAAGATTTACAACGTGGTTTTTCATGGTCAGTTTGGAGTCAAATTTCACCCCAAGGATATCAACCTCTTCCCCAGGCGCCAACACCCTCCCATTCATCCTTACTACTGCACCGGCATTACCATCTTGGTGCCTAGAGATCATCATCATTTGTGTTTTCTCAGGTGCAAATGTTACTTGCCATCTATTTCCCCAAGCTGATATAGCTCTGAGCTGGTGAGTGATGTAGCTTAGAGCAGCTGGCATTTCTTCTCCTGGATAAGTGAATGTCAGTGTACAGTCGTCTGCATATGCATGGGATTCTGGGATGAGATGAAGAAGGTCATTGAAGTGGACATTTCATAATAATGGTCTCCGAACACTTCCTTGTGGAACACTTGCCCTAATAGGATGTCTTGCTGATTCTGTTCCATTGAGAACTACCCTTAGAGATCTACCATGAAGGTAATCACTGGGGAGACATTGCGCAGAGCCTGCAACTCCCAGAGCTTGCAGTTTTGCTAAGAGGCCCTGGTGCCACACCCGGTCGAAAGCACCAGCAATGTCCAGTGCTACCACACAGCTGACTTTGGATTCATCCAGTGACTGGTGCCACTTAAAAGAGAGGTTTAACAACAGATCAGCAGCAGAGTAATCTTTCCTGAAGCCATATTGATGATCACAAAGTAGTGAGTGGTAGTCAAAAAACTCTGTCATTTGCCTTGAGATTATTGTCTCAAGGAGCTTGCCAGTGATTGACAAGAGTGACACTGGTCTAACGTTGCTGATTTCTGCTCTGCTCTTCTTTTTGTGAACAGGGACTATATTTGCCTCTTTCCACAGAAAAGGCCATTTACACTGTACTAGGCAGTGCTGAAAGATGTGAGTTAGAGGTGCTGCTAGCTGGTCTGCACATCTTTTCAGCAGTCTTGGTCTTAACTTGTCTGGGCCCACAGCCTTTTCTTGGTCAAGAGATTTAAGAAGGAAGTGCACCTCTTCCTGCCTTATTGTCACCACTGACAGTTTTGACACAGTTCTTGCAGCTAGACAAGGAGGGTCCCTTGCTGGATCAGGAACTTGCATTTTTATAGCAAAGTGTTCGGCAAAGAGGTCCGCTTTCTCTTGACTACTAGTAGAGGTGGTCCCATCCTGTCGATTTAGAAGTGGAATGAGTTCATCAGGCAGATAACCTTGTCTGTCCTTGACCAGGGACCACTAGGGTTTGGAGCCTACCCTACCTGATGCTAGCATTCTTCTTGTGTCTATCTTTCATTTAGCGGTGGCCCACTTTTGAACGTCACCCACACGCTTACAGGCTTGCCTGTGCAAGTTCCCGTTATAGGTAGTAGGATGTCTCTTATGCCTTCGCCATGCCTTGTACTTAGCAGTAGCAGCCTCTCTACAACGAAGCGAAACCAAGGCTGATCTGTAGGCTTCGTCACATATTGCCGGTGAGGAATGTGTTCTTGTTGTAGATTTAGGATGTGTCCAGTGAAGGCTTTCACTTGGTTGTCAACATTCCCTTGGAGAAGAGCATTCCAATCGGTGGTGGCGAGCTCAGAGCAAAGGGCTGGCCAATTACCTCTTTCCCATAGCCAGGTTGTGCGTGTGGACTCCTCACCTAGTCGTAAAAACAGCCTTGTGGTCAGATGATGCAACGTAGCCGAGGGGTTGGCAAGTGACTATTCCTTCTGCCAGATCACTCACTACTGGGTCAAGGGAGGAGCCAGAGATGTGAGTAGGGAAATCAACAAAGTTTCTGACGTCAAATACTGCAAGAAGGTCATCAAAGTCCCTCTGTATAAGGTGTTTGTTGAGGTTACCAGCAATTATGACATATTGTAACAGAAGGGAGTCCACATTTTCCATTAGGAAGTTGATGGGGTCTGCATTTTGCCACTGAGGTCTGTACATTGCACATGCTAGTACAGAGGTACTAGTGTTTATGCAGAGCTTGAAGAACATCATTTCAAAATGAGTAGGGATGGCAACATCAATGTGCTGGGCATGTACACTTTAAGAGAAGCACACAGCAACACCTCCTTGCCCTTGCCTGTCTCTTCTCATCCATGAGGTGTAACCAGCAATTCTCTCTCTCTCTCTCTCTCTCTCTCTCTCTCTCTCTCTCTCTCTCTCTCTCTCTCTCTCTCTCTCTCTCTGTCTCTGTCTCTCTCTCTCACAGAGTCAGAATGATTCAGAATTGGGAAATATGAACAGGAAAGCACAGATGGAAGTTGAAAACTCAGTTGAGTCACAGAGATGTCAGGAAGTATTTCTTCAGCTTTAGAGCTATCAGGAAGTGGAGCAATCTGGAGAGTGAAGTGGTGGAGGCGGGATCCATGCATAGCTTTAGAAGGTTACGACAATGCTCTTGTAATCAGGAAAGAGTGGACCTAGTAGTGACCAGCGAAGAGGCTGGGCCTCACAACCAGCACCAATTGTAATCCCCAACTCCCCCACTCCACCCCCTCCAATACCAATGCCTTCCCTGATACTTGTGCAAGATCCAGGAGAACAGGAACCCAAGAAAACTAGAAAGGAAATTGAAAAGTGTGGTACACAAATACACAGGGAATAACAAGAAGAGAGAAGAGTGGAAGGAGCGGATAGTAGACATGTCCCCAGATATTGTAGCAACAATTGAGTCCAAGCTCGCGGACGGAATAACAAATTCGGTTTTCAAAGGAGATCAAATATTGAGAATGGACACAGGGAACAAAGGAGGTACAACAGTAGCGTTGCTACCAGGAACAGTGGATTATTTTATGTGAACAGAATATATGATGAGAGATCGACCGACACAATTAGAACTGGGAGACCCAAGGTGGTAATAGCACTGACGTACAATCTACCCCTTAAAGATACCAAGGCAGGATTATGATAAAAGGGGCGTCGGTAGGCACGTTTGTAGACCTGGCTAGAAGATACCACTTGGACAATGCAAAACTATTGATCATAAATAACTTCATAAATAAGGGAGCTTGACAGAAAGACAGGGAAATAAACAATGGAGCACGTAGGAGGAGAATACCGGGTGTCCAAAGAAAAATTAATGCCCAAAAACAGAAGAACCAAAGTAAAGCATGAACCAAAGTAAAGCATGAAAGAAATATAGTAACAAAAGAATACAACAAAACAGAGAAGCAAGCAGCAGAACCAGAAACAAATATACGTGCATTAGATGAGAAGCTGAACAGAAATTTGGAAATGACATAGCATTGAAAACCTAATTTGTGTCACAGCTGTTGAACAGCCACAGGATTAAAAATAAATAAGGCAAAAGAAGAAATGAGGGAAGCTTACTAAGAATGATCAGGAACTTTGTGATTAGCTAAAAAAAAAAAAAAAAAAAAAAAAAAAAAAGTGAGATATTTACATTGGAATCAGAAACACTGCCATGGAGTCCAAGAGGGAGAGTGAGGTGATGTGTCCTGGACACAGTACACACAACAGGAGGAGAGACGAAAAAGGTGCTGAGCGAGTTAGATACCACAAAGACAATGGGACCAAACATCACCTCTTTATGACCTCGGACAAAGAGAACCAAGGAACTGCGTGAACCACTTGCAGCGATCTGCAACAAGTTATCTGAAACCGGGCATAAGCAAGAGGTCTGGTAGATAGCGAATGAAGTCTCAATATTTTAAAAAGGGACAGATGTGTGACAGCGAGCTACAGACCATTGTCACTGACGTATATAGTATGCAAGATTTTGGAAAAGATAATCAGAGCACCTGGAAAGAATTCATGAGTGACAAACAGAATGATTCTCTAGATGGTAAATCCTGTCTCACAAATTTCCTAAAGTTCTCTGTCAAGGTAAACTGAGTTACAATATTGATAATTACTGATCTTTATTACTATATTCTAGTTACTCACAAATGAAATTCAAATAATTTTTTTTGCGAACTCTCACTCAACTGAGTTTCATAATCATTTATTGAATTCATATGATTGCAAAATTACAGCTGCCCAGCAGAATACTTTGAATTTAAGAATTCTGGAGATTTTGCATATCAGAAAACTTAAACCTGGAATCAATAAAAGTGTTTCTTCAACTAATTTGTTTACTCTGACGTAACTTTAGTATATTCCCATTCCTGGTAACTACAATTTTCTCTTAATTTTTTTTTATATTGATTAATTTTATCTACAATAACTTGTTTTCTTTTGTATATTTTGTTTTTGTATATTGTTGTTTTTATGTACAAATAGTTGCTGTAACGGCATCTATCGGTGCTCATAGACGAAAGTCGGAGGAATTATTTTGACTATTTAAGAATCAAGCCTATTTGTCAGGCTGGCCACAGCGATACTGAGGATCCTTTTTAACAGTCACTTTCATCGGCATACAAACAGTAATATACCGCCTTTGTTATTAATGAACATGCGTAGACTATGTTGTAGTCAAGGACACACTGCTTGGGAAATATACATTGTTTCCTGCTAAGTACTAGCACGATTTTTGGAAGTTACGTTGCTAGCCAGGGCAGACGAACAAAAATATTTCTAGAACAAGGCAAACTGTAATGATACGTTGGTATAGAACCAAAGATGTAATTGAATGTTATACAGCCTGGTTCTGATGACAACTGTGTCATGGCATTTCTTTGACTTGTCACTTACAAATGTAATAAAATTACGTGAGGCTATTGACTAATATACTGTGTGACTAAGTGAGTAGGTCACAATAATAACAACTTTCCTAAACTTCTGAAAAGAATTAATTATTGGTTAAAGAAATAGAAACAGTGTTTTTCGTGAGACTGAGGATCATGTGCAATCATCCACCATTGCTTAATCAATGTAGTCCTTCCAATACCTTGTTTCAACTTGCTAAGGAAGAAAGTGATTTCTCTATATCCACTTCTACTCACGTCTGTGGTTTCTTACAATGGAAGGTAACACTAGGGACCACGGTGTGTTAAGCTACAGGGATACAGTTGTGTCGACGGCTAGGACTGCATATTGATTTGTGTTGGTTTTTTAATCAGTTTTAAAAATATTTCACGTTTGTGTTTTTAAGTTTATTTATTTTACTTTATAATGAAAGTACATTTGTACTGCAACACGATAAAATAAACCCAGGGTATGCAAATGACGACTTTTATGTATATTACCGGTATATAGCGTTATTTGAGCCTGTTTTAACATACCACAATTGTGAAAAATTATGTGGATCAATTTTTCGTAAGTACCATCTTGAATTAATGTTTCACACACATAACTGGGCAGAACTCTGGCACATCTAAACCAGATTATAATTACTGATATTGATGTACCTCTGAGACTTGCGGGAGTGTAGAAACAGGTCTCTTGTATTGTCTGTCCTTCAATGTCTCCAACTCACACTTCAGGACCTTAAATTAGGAACATATGGTTCCTTTATAATTATTAGAAAAAATATAAGCCAGTAAAGAGGCATGGTATCGACTGTATAAAAATTAAGTGACTGTGTGACTAAACTCAAGTAATTTTTTGTGTATTAACTATTACACATTACAGTGGTTCAATTAAATTAAGAACATAAATGCAATACATATGAATTACTTACCTTGATATCATCCTGGTGATATATCGTAACGCCTCCTAATAGTAAGGCATACTTAATATTGGCCAATACAAGCTAACCATACCACGGGCGGGATTTGAACCCGCGGTCAGAGAGTCTCAAAACTCCAGACCGTATGGTTTGTTTGCAATCGTGTCATTACTATTTCGTGAATCAATACTAGCTACTTTACCTGTTTCATGAAGTTCAATACACACTGGTAGGTGTACATTAAATTGGATGATATATGTGGCAGGTAAACATGGGGTCACATTCAGCTACCTCCTCGTGGGTTCCATCATATCATTATTATGTTGATAATTGTATTAAATATCTGGACACTTCCAGATGCGCTGCCTCTTCGTTTATCCCGACGTTACAACACTCGGCCGGTATCATCTCTATCGGCTCCGATTACACTGGACTAAATGCTCACAAATTCCAGTTCATTCTTCCATTACACCATGTTCAATGTTCTCTCTAAAACGGTAATATTGTATACATATATTTAAGTATATTCAATGACTTTTCCAGGTGTGTAGTACATTTTCCTATCATAATATTAGTTCTTCCAGCATTGTAACATTTACGTTTTACTAAATTAACTGACTACCATAAATAAATAAATTATAGAGGATATTAGTTCCTTGTGGTATATCATCTTTTTAAAGTATCAACACTACACACCTACACTACCTTATATAAACACTACACTACCTTATATAAACACTACACTACCTTATATAAACACTACACACCTACACTACCTTATATAAACACTACACACCTACACTACCTTATATAAACACTACACACCTACACTACCTTATATAAACACTACACACCTACACTACCTTATATAAACACTACACTACCTTATATAAACACTACACACCTACACTACCTTATATAAACACTACACACCTACACTACCTTATATAAACACTACACACCTACACTACCTTATATAAACACTACACACCTACACTACCTTATATAAACACTAGGCACCTACACTACCTTATATAAACACTAGGCACCTACACTACCTTATATAAACACTACACACCTACACTACCTTATATAAACACTACACACCTACACTACCTTATATAAACACTACACACCTACACTACCTTATATAAACACTACACACCTACACTACCTTATATAAACACTACGCACCTACACTACCTTATATAAACACTAGGCACCTACACTACCTTATATAAACACTACACACCTACACTACCTTATGTAAACACTAGACACCTACACTACCTTATGTAAACACTAGACACCTACACTACCTTATATAAACACTACACACCTACACTACCTTATATAAACACTACACACCTACACTACCTTACATAAACACTAGACACCTACACTACCTTATATAAACACTAGGCACCTACGCTACCTTATATAAACACTACACACCTACACTACCTTATATAAATAATACACACCTACACTACCTTATATAAACACTAGGCACCTACACTACCTTATATAAACACTAGACACCTACACTACCTTATATAAACACTACACACCTACACTACCTTATATAAACACTAGACACCTACACTACCTTATATAAATACTAGACACCCACACTACCTTATATAAACACTACACACCTACACTACCTTATATAAACACTGGGTACCTACACTACCTTACATAAACACACACTTACACTACCTTAAACACTACACACTTCCACTACCTTATATAAACACTACACATCTACACTACCTTATATAAACATTACACATCTGCACTACCTTATATAAACACTATGCATCTACACTACCTTGTATAAACACTACACACCTACACTACCTTATATAAACACTACACACCTACACTACCTTATATAAACACTACACACCTACACTACCTTATATAAACACTACCCACTTACACTACCTTATGTAAACATTACACACTTACACTACCTTATATAAACACTACACACTTACACTACCTTAGATAAACACTACACATCTGCACTACCTTATATAGACACTACACACCTACACTACCTTATGTAAACACTACACACCTACACTACCTTATATGAACACTACCCACTTACACTACCTTATGTAAACATTACACACTTACACTACCTTATACAAACACTACACACTTACACTACCTTATGTAAACACTACACACCTACACTACCTTATATAAATACTACACACCTACACTACCTTATATAAACACTACACACCTACACTACCTTATATAAACACTACACACCTACACTACCTTATATAAACACTACACACCTACACTACCTTATATAAACACTACACACCTACACTACCTTATATAAACACTACACCCCTACACTGCCTTATATAAACACTACACACCTACACTGCCTTATATAAACACTACACACCTACACTACCTTATATAAACACTACTCACCTACACTACCTTATATAGACACTACACACCTACACTACCTTATATAAACACTACACACCTACACTACCTTATATAAACACTACACACCTACACTACCTTATATAAACACTACACACCTACACTACCTTATATAAACACTACACGCCTACACTGCCTTATATAAACACTACACACCTACACTACCTTTTATAAACACTACTCACCTACACTACCTTATATAGACACTACACACCTACACTACCTTATATAAACACTACACACTTACACTACCTTATGTAAACATTACACACTTACACTACCTTATATAAACACTACACACTTACACTACCTTATATAAACACTACACACCTGCACTACCTTATACAAACACTACACACCTACACTACCTTAAATAAACACTACACACCTACACTACCTTACACAAACACTACACACTTACACTACCTTATATAGACACTACACACCTACACTACCTTATATAAACACTACACACCTACACTACCTTATATAAACACTACACACCTACACTACCTTATATAAACACTACACACCTACACTACCTTACACAAACACTACACACTTACACTACCTTATATAGACACTACACACCTACACTACCTTATATAAACACTACACACCTACACTACCTTATATAAACACTACACACCTACACTACCTTACACAAACACTACACACCTACACTACCTTATATAGACACTACACACCTACACTACCTTATATAAACACTACACACCTACACTACCTTATATAAACACTACACACCTACACTACCTTATATAAACACTACACACCTACACTACCTTATGTAAACACTACACACCTACACTGCCTTATATAAACACTACTCACCTACACTACCTTATATAGACACTACACACCTACACTACCTTATATAAACACTACACACCTACACTACCTTATATAAACACTACACACCTACACTACCTTATATAAACACTACACACCTACACTACCTTATATAAACACTACACACCTACACTACCTTATATAAACACTACACACCTACACTACCTTATGTAAACACTACACACCTACACTGCCTTATATAAACACTACTCACCTACACTGCCTTATACACTACACACCTACACTACCTTATATAAACACTACACACCTACACTACCTTGTATAAACACTACACACCTACACTTCCTTATATAAACACTACACACCTACACTTCCTTATATAAACACTACACACCTACACTACCTTATATAAACACTACACACCTACACTACCTTATATAAACACTACACACCTACACTACCTTATATAAACACTACACACCTACACTACCTTATATAAACACTACACACCTACACTACCTTATATAAACACTACTCACCTACACTGCCTTATATAAACACTACACACCTACACTGCCTTATATAAACACTACACATCTACACTACCTTATATAAACACTACACACCTACACTACCTTATATAAACACTACACACCTACACTACCTTATATAAACACTACACTACCTTATATAAACACTACACACCTAAACTACCTTATATAAACACTACACACCTACACTACCTTATATAAACACTACACACCTACACTACCTTATATAAACACTACACACCTACACTACCTTATATAAACACTACGCACCTACACTACCTTATATAAACACTAGGCACCTACACTACCTTATATAAACACTACACACCTACACTACCTTATGTAAACACTAGACACCTACACTACCTTATATAAACACTACACACCTACACTACCTTATATAAACACTACACACCTACACTACCTTATATAAACACTACACACCTACACTACCTTATATAAACACTACACACCTACACTACCTTATATAAACACTACACACCTACATTGCCTTATATAAACACTACACATCTACACTACCTTATATAAACACTACACACCTACACTACCTTATATAAACACTACACACCTACACTACCTTATATAAACACTACACTACCTTATATAAACACTACACACCTACACTACCTTATATAAACACTACACACCTACACTACCTTATATAAACACTACACACCTACACTACCTTATATAAACACTACACACCTACACTACCTTATATAAACACTACACACCTACACTACCTTATATAAACACTACACACCTACACTACCTTATATAAACACTACACACCTACACTACCTTATATAAACACTACACACCTACACTACCTTATATAAACACTACGCACCTACACTACCTTATATAAACACTAGGCACCTACACTACCTTATATAAACACTACACACCTACACTACCTTATATAAACACTACACTACCTTATATAAACACTACACACCTACACTACCTTATATAAACACTACACACCTACACTACCTTATATAAACACTACACACCTACACTACCTTATATAAACACTACACACCTACACTACCTTATATAAACACTACACACTTACACTACCTTATATAAACACTACACACCTACACTACCTTATATAAACACTACACACCTACACTACCTTATATAAACACTACACACCTACACTACCTTATATAAACACTACACACCTACACTACCTTATATAAACACTACACACCTACACTACCTTATATAAACACTACACACCTACACTACCTTATATAAACACTACACACCTACACTACCTTATATAAACACTAGGCACCTACACTACCTTATATAAACACTACACACCTACACTACCTTATATAAACACTACACACCTACACTACCTTATATAAACACTAGGCACCTACACTACCTTATATAAACACTACACACCTACACTACCTTATATAAACACTACACACCTACACTACCTTATATAAACACTACACACCTACACTACCTTATATAAACACTAGGCACCTACACTACCTTATATAAACACTAGGCACCTACACTACCTTATATAAACACTAGGCACCTACACTACCTTATATAAACACTACACACCTACACTACCTTATATAAACACTACACACCTACACTACCTTATATAAACACTAGGCACCTACACTACCTTATATAAACACTACACACCTACACTACCTTATATAAACACTACGCACCTACACTACCTTATATAAACACTAGGCACCTACACTACCTTATATAAACACTACGCACCTACACTACCTTATATAAACACTAGGCACCTACACTACCTTATATAAACACCTACACTACTTATATAAACACTACACACCTACACTACCTTATATAAACACTACACACCTACACTACCTTATATAAACACTACACACCTACACTACCTTATATAAACACTACACACCTACACTACCTTATATAAACATTACACACCTACACTACCTTATATAAACATTACACACCTACACTACCTTATATAAACATTACACACCTACACTACCTTATATAAACATTACACACCTACACTACCTTATATAAACATTACACACCTACACTACCTTATATAAACACTACACACCTACACTACCTTATATAAACACTACACACCTACACTACCTTATATAAACATTACACACCTACACTACCTTATATAAACACTACACACCTACACTACCTTATATAAACACTACACACCTACACTACCTTATATAAACACTACACACCTACACTACCTTATATAAACACTACACACCTACACTACCTTATATAAACACTACACACCTACACTACCTTATATAAACATTACACACCTACACTACCTTATATAAACACTACACACCTACACTACCTTATATAAACATTACACACCTACACTACCTTATATAAACACTACACACCTACACTACCTTATATAAACATTACACACCTACACTTCCTTATATAAACACTACACACCTACACTACCTTATATAAACATTACACACCTACACTACCTTATATAAACACTACACACCTACACTACCTTATATAAACATTACACACCTACACTTCCTTATATAAACATTATTATATCCTTCAATTATTCAACAAATTACAGGAAATTTTTCAAAATTTTCCACAACAATTTTACTTTAACTTTTTATATTTCATGATGATCCCTTAATATCAGGATCGTCTGAGGTGAGTCAAAATATTATTACCATTGCCTGGTTTACCTAGGCCTACTGCTGCTAGGTGCCTACGAATTTTTACGATTATTTATGACTATTTTTGTTATTTATTCATTATTTAATATACAAAATATTTTACACCTTTCATTACCAGGTCAGAAACAGGAGCTTAGATTACTTCTCTAGGCTTAGGTTGAGGCCTATGAGCAACTTGACCCTGCAGCCTCCAAGACGCTTGGTTAGTTTTTTAGACTTATTTTTGGGAAAAAATAGCATCTTCGACGCCGAAAAATGCGGTAAATAGAATTGAGGGTAACAAAACTAGTCAGGTCTTGCACCTTACCTTGTACAGTCTTCACAAAGGTAATTAGTTAGTGATGGCTAGGACTGCTACATCTACCAATGATATTCTACCCATTATTGATCAGACGAAATTAAAAGCCAAATACAATGCCAGAGAGAGAAAGGGGAGGGGGGAGAAGAGGGAGGGATAGATTGAGAGAGAGCTGTTTCACGCCCAGCAAGGAAGATGACTGAAATATTCCGTTCATTAACTCTGAGTTCGATGCTGTACTAACTAAAGGCAAATTCACATCTCCTGGATATGATGGTATTACTTGAACTATATAACATGAACTATGTCACTGAGAAGATCCCTAAATCATAGACCAACAGACTTCTCATTCCCATTCCAAAACCCGGTCAACAAAATGCATTTCTCCCTAGTATTTTTTACTAGCTGCCTGTGTAAAACATTCGAAAAGATGATTCCGAATTGTCTCTTTCATAAAATAAACAGTTTCTGTCCCTCCAGCTGAGTGGGTTCCTGCATGAAGGAAGTGTTCATCACCGCACAACTACATTTCTAGCCCTGCGTACCTACACTACCTTCCTCGACCTTAAATCTGCCGTCGATATAACTAACCGATATGCAATTATTTGTAAATTTGCTAAAATGGATGTTTTAGGATAGCTCCTCTAGATTAAAGGCAACCTATATTGTTCCAGTGGTATAGAAGTAACTAAAGACTTTGAATTAGAAACCCCACAAGGGGATGCCCTCAGTCCCTCCTTAAGGGACAACTCGTGGTCCAAAGAAGTCCGTTTAGTACTGCATTCAGAAATTCTCTGTTCAGCATAGTTTTCTTTGAAAAAAATTAGTCTCTTATAATCATCATATTGTAGCTAATATCCTGCGTTTCCAACATCAAAGTTGCTTTAATTCTTACACTTGACGGGGACGTTGTGAGCTGTGAACGCCTTAACACATCTCCTCCGAGAGGAACTTAAAACTTTTTGTCCTCCCCACGGAGCACTGTCCATATATGATATTAGAATAAGTGTTTCATATATTTATATACATGCAGATGCAATTACATTGGAGGACACAGAAATAAATCTGCGCCCTGTAAATGAATCGGCCCAGAAAGATTCGAAATGTCGTCCAGCCAGATGATGAGATGTTCGTATCCAGTCAGACTACTATGAGAGGCCACACGCAAGTTTTTCAGTATCTTAGTTCAGATTCTTGTATGTTTTACACATATTACAGCGTAATCTTTGTATTTCTAGAATTATTATATATAACAGCATAACCTGTGTTTGTCTTATGTCTATGTGTAACTTGTAGCCATTTGTATCTCTGATAATACAGTCTCTTACACGATCTTTTTATTTTTGGCGATACAGTGTCCTACACGACCTTTGTATCTCTGGTGATTTTATGTGTATAAGTTATTAATGTGTTTTAAGTATTACTAGAGTAATGCTCTAGTAGTTTTTACCTGTTCAGGTTTCTGCACAACTGCCAGACCTGTACAGGTCTCTGCACACCTGCCAGACCTGTACAGGTCTCTGCACACCTGCCAGACCTGTACAGGTCTCTGCACACCTGCCAGACCTGTACAGGTCTCTGCACACCTGCCAGACCTGTACAGGTCTCTGCACACCTGCCAGACCTGTACAGGTCTCTGCACACCTGCCAGACCTGTACAGGTCTCTGCACACCTGCCAGACCTGTACAGGTCTCTGCACACCTGCCAGACCTGTACAGGTCTCTGCACACCTGCCAGACCTGTACAGGTCTCTGCACACCTGCCAGACCTGTACAGGTCTCCGCACACCTGCCAGACCTGTACAGGTCTATGCACACCTGCCAGACCTGTACAGGTCTCTGCACACCTGCCAGACCTGTACAGGTCTCTGCACACCTGCCAGACCTGTACAGGTCTCTGCACACCTGCCAGACCTGCCAGACGCATTCCCCCAGAGTATTTACTCGGAGGAAGATGAAAGGGGATAACTAAGAGGCATAATGAGGAGGGGATACCTAATAGGAATATGATAGAGGGGATACCTAAGAGGAATATGTGAGAGGGGGATACCTAAGAGAAATATTAAAGAGGGGATACCTAAGCTACCTAAGAGTGGAACGACAAGTGAAAATAGACATGTGCAGCAGTAGGATATTTTAATGAGGAAAGTTCTGCCATAAATGGTTTCTTCACTTCTACAGAGATAACCACAGGTGGTGTATATACCCACAGGTGGAGTTGATAACCAAAGGTGGTGTTGATAACCAAAGGTGGTGTTGATAACCACAGTTGGTGTATATACCCACAGGTGGAGTTGATAACCAAAGGTGGTGTGATAACCACAGGTGGTGTATGTACCCACAGGTGGAGTTGATAACCAAAGGTGGTGTGATAACCACAGGTGGTGTATATACCCACAGGTGGAGTTGATAACCACAAGTGGTATATATACCCACAGGTGGTGTTGACAACCACAGGTGGAGTTGATAACCACAGGTGGAGTTGATAACCACAGGTGGTGTATATACCCACAGGTGGAGTTGATTACCAAAGGTGGTGTTGATAACCACAGGTGGTGTATATACCCACAGGTGGAGTTGATTACCAAAGGTGGTGTTGATAACCACAGGTGGTGTATATACCCACAGGTGGAGTTGATAACCAAAGGTGGTGTTGATAACCAAAGGTGGTGTTGATAACCACAGTTGGTGTTGATAACCACAAGTGGTATATATACCCACAGGTGGTGTTGACAACCACAGGTGGAGTTGATAACCACAGGTGGTGTTCATAACCACAGGTGGTGTTCATAACCACAGGTGGTGTTCATAACCACAGGTGGTGTATATACCCACAGGTGGAGTTGATAACCACAAGTGTTCATAACCACAGGTGGTGTATATACTCACAGGTGGAGTTGATAATCACAGGTGGTGTATATACCCACAGGTGGAGCTGATAACCACAGGTGGAGTTGATAACCACAGGTGGTGTATATGCCTACAGGTGGAGTTGATAACCACAGGTGGTGTTTATAACCACAGGTGGTATATATACCCACAGGTGGAGTTGATAACCACAGGTGGTGTATATACCCACAGGTGGTGTATATACCCACAGGTGGTGTATATACCCACAGGTGGAGTTGATAACCACAGGTGGAGTTGATTACCACAGGTGGAGTGATAACCACAGGTGGTGTATATACCCACAGGTGGAGTTGATAACCACAGGTGGTGAATATACCCACAGGTGGAGTTGATAACGACAGGTGGTGAATATACCCACAGGTGGAGTTGATAACGACAGGTGGTGAATATACCCACAGGTGGAGTTGATAACGACAGGTGGTGTATATACCCACAGTTGGAGTTGATAACCACAGGTGGTGTATATACCCACAGGTGGAGTTGATAACCACAGATGGTGTATATACCCACAGGTGGAGTTGATAACCACAGGTGGAGTTTATACCCACAGGTGGAGTTGATAACCACAGGTGGAGTTTATACCCACAGGTGGTGTATATACCCACAGGTGGTGTATATACCCACAGGTGGTGTATATACCCACAGGTGGTGTATATACCCACAGGTGGAGTTTATAACGAAGGAGGAGTTTGTAAAATATCCTAACACTATGCATGTATCTATTTCACATTCGCCGATAATTTATACAATTTCTTACATAGTTGAACCATAACACACATACACACACACACACACACACACACACACATCAAAGGCAATGGGGCCAGATAAAATCTCTCCATAGGTCCTGAGAGAGGGAGCAGAGGCGCTATGTGTACCCCTAACAACAATATTCAATACATCTATCGAAACAGGGAGATTGCCTGAGGCATGGAAGACAACAAATGTAGTCCCAATCTTTAAAAAAGGAGACAGACATGAAGCACTAAACGACAGACCAGTGTCACTGACATGTATAGCATGCAAAGTCTTGGAGAAGATTATCAGGAGAAGAGTGGTGGAGCACCTAGGAAGGAATGATCTCATCAACAGCAGCCAACATGGTTTCAGGGACGGGAAATCCTGTGTCACAAACCTACTGAAGTTCTATGACATGTTGACAGAAGTAAGACAAGAGAGAGAGAGAGGGGGGTGGGTGGATTGCATTTTCTTGGACTGCAAGAAGGCGTTTGACACAGTTCTACACACGAAATTAATGCAAAAACTGGAGGACCAAGCAGGGATAACAGGGAAGGCAGTACAATGGCTCAGGGAATACTTGTCAGGAAAACAACAGCGAGGCATGGTACGTGGCGAGGTGTCAGAGTGCGCACCAGTGACCAACGGGGTCCCACAGGGGTCAGTCCTACGACCAGTGCTGTTTCTGGTATTTGTGAAAGACATGACGGAAGGAATAGACTCCGAAGTGTCCCTGTTTGCAGATGACGAAGTTGATGAGAAGAATTCATTCGATCGAAGACCAGGCAGAACTACAAAGGGATCTGGACAGTCTGCAGACCTGGTCCAGCAACTGGCTCCTGGAGTTCAACTGCACCAAGTGCAAAGTCATGAAGATTGGGGAAAGGCAAAGAAGACCGCAGACGGAGTACAGTCTAGGGGGCAAGAGACTACCTTACTCAAGGAAAAAGATCTTGGGATGAGTATAACACCAGGCACATCTCCTGAAGCGCACATCAACCAAATAACTGCTGCAGCATATGGGCGCCTAGCAAACCTCAGAACAGCATTCCGACATCTTAATAAGGAATCATTCAGGACCCTGTACACCGTGTACGTTAGGCCCATATTGGAGTATGCGGCACCCGTTTGGAACCCACACCTAGCCAAGCACGTAAAGAAACTAGAGAAAGTGCAAAGGTTTGCAACAAGACTAGTTCCAGAGTTAAGAGGTATGTCCTACGAGGAGAGGTTAAGGGAAATCAACCTGACGACACTGGAGGACAGGAGAGATAGGGGGACATGATAACGACATACAAAATACTGAGAGGAATTGACAAGGTGGACAAAGACAGGATATTCCAGAGATGGGACACAGCAACAAGGGGACACAATTGGAAGTTGAAGACACAGATGAATCACAGGGATGTTAGGAAGTATTTCTTCAGTCACAGAGTAGTCAGGAAGTGGAATAATTTGGGAAGCGATGTAGTGGAGGCAGGATCCATACATAGCTTTAAGCAGAGGTATGATAAAGCTCACGGTTCAGGGAGAGTGACCTAGTAGCGACCAGTGAAGAGGCGGGGCCAGGAGCTTGGACTCGACCCCTGCAACCTCAACTAGGTGAGTACACACACACACACACACACACACACACACACACACACACAGCGTAACTCATCTAAAGAGGACTGCAATTAAACCAGATGTAGTTATCATTTACATGTCAGTGGAGAAGCACAATAACATACCGTGTATATCGCATAATGGTATAGATGTGGGCTAATGTGTGCTATTAGTCGGTAGATGTTGGTAGAGATTGTATGTAGCTGAAAACTAAATTATTATAGGCTTTACGATTAGTGTAAGTGAATATATATGCAAACCTAATTGCTGGGTGTACACTTGGTAGTCGATATTTATTGTGTGGCTCTGATTATCCTGTATAGATAGTTGCATAAAATATTTATGTACACTGGAGTGTGGATGAGTATGTATGTATGTATGTATGTATGTATGTATATATATATATATATATATATATATATATATATATATATATATATATATATATATATATATATATATATATATATATATATATATATATATATTTATTATGTGCAAAACAACCACTCTGAAAGAATAGAGAAATTCCAAGCGCTTTCGTGACTACTCCCGTTGTCAAGGAACTATCGTAGTTCCTAGACAATGTGAGTAGTCACGACAGCGCTTGGAATTTCTCTACTTTTTCAGAGTGGTTGTTTTGCATATTCTGAAATCACCTGTTTACTGCGATCTTATTGCATATATATATATATATATATATATATATATATATATATATATATATATATATATATATATATATATATATATATATATATATATATACATACATACATACATATACATATGTTAGTTACCATTCTGTCCTAGGTACATGTCGATTAGACACTAGAGAAATAACGAAAACGGGCGACCTACTTATATATATTTATATATATTTAGTTGGTTTAAGCTAAATTAAATTGCGCTTCTTATAATAAGGTTAGGTAAGTTTTCTAATTTTCTCTTGGTATAAATTATTAATTTTTCATTTTCATAAATGAAAAAAATCTTTAAACATACAAGAGAAAATTTTAGAAAGTACTTAATTTTAAATAAGCTCTTGTTTATTTAGGTGATAGGTAGGTAGGCAGGCAGGCAGGCAGGCAGGCAGGCAGGTGGGGGACGTTGAGAGCTGTGAACCCCAAACACAGCATTCCCTCAAGAGAGGAACTTAACTTTTGAAGAGTGACCAATCCAAGGAGCACTGTCCATATATGATATTAGAACACAAGTGTTCAATATCAGTATATACAGAAATGCGTAATTTTAGGGGAGGACACACAGAAATCTGCGCCCTATAATTACAACTTCCTGGACTCGCTCGAAACATAGACCAGCAGGACGAGAAGGATTCGTCTAGCCAGACTACCATGGAGAGGCTACTTATTGTAAATTTGGTTCTGCTATACATGTTTCATAGTTATCTATTTTTTTAGCGTAGAATTTCCTGCATAATACTATATTAATTCATGCATACTATGTATATCTTTTGTTATTGTGTGTTGCAGTGTGTTTGTGTGTATGTCTAGTGATACTGTGTATAGCATTATCGTTGTTTATATCTTCCTGGTGTTAAACAACGTTGACAATACTAACATTACTGTCTCCGTTTACACCCTGTCAGATACCTTTTTAAATCTATAAATACAAGAGACTGATACATTTCTTTACACAAGTTTCACTACAAACTCCTGCGTAGAAGTAGTAACTTTAATTGACGTTATCAAGGAGAGATAATCGTTCAGTGCAGAAAGAGACGTCATTTACATTTCTCTCTCTCCAGGTTCTGGATTAATTGTGAATTATTCTAGCCATGGTATTGCGAATTTTGTTGACCACTTTGTTTAATGTCAGCACACACACACATACATACATATATACACATACACACACACAGGAGCTAAGTCTCGACCCCTGCAACCACAATTAGGTAAGTACACACACGCACACGCGCGCGCGCACACACACACACACACACACACACACACACACACACACACACACACACACACACACACACACACACACAGAGTAGTCAGTAAGTGGAATAGTTTGGGAAGCGATGTAGTGGAGGCAGGATCCATACATAGCTTTAAGCAGAGGTATGATAAAGCTCACGGCTCAGGGAGAGTGACCTAGTAGCGATCAGTGAAGAGGCGGGGCCAGGGGCTCGGACTCGACCCCCGCAACCTTAACTAGGTGAGTACACACATACACACACACACACACACACACACACACACACACACACACCCACGTGTAAATCAAGTTTCAGGCGTCTTGATGGGAACTTAATCGTCTTGGCTGTGTTATTGTGTATTGCGTTATTGTGTTATTGTTACTAGTTAATGTGATGTGATGTGACCTGCAGGTGAAGTTGTGATGTGAACTTTGGGTGAAGATATGATGTGAACTACAGATGAAAGCCGACTGTTTTAGGCAGTTAAATCATATATAATAAAATAATCTTTTTGAAGCTTTGCTCCAAAAATAATATAGCGAGAATAAACAAGATATTTTTTTTTTCATTTAAATAATAACTTCTCAGTATCATTTCTGGCACTGCTTCTGGAGAGAGTTTTTATGGGAATTGATCAACTTTAGTAAATTCTAGCAGGAGAAAATTATTTTTTATTCTTTTAATTTGCTGAGACTCCAGAGGATGAATGATTGCTTGCTCCTGTAAGTTTTGACAAATAAGTATTCATAAAAAAAGCTTTTAATGAGATCTGTGTTGATCTTTATTAGATCTTGACTTGGTCAACTTCGGCATTCTTTAGCGTGTAATGTCCTTTACACTCCCACCCACATACCCGCATGTACACACACACACATACATACACACACACACATACACACACACACACATACACACACACACACACACACACACACACACACACACACACACACACACACACACACACACACACACACACACACACATACACACACACACACGTACACACACACACACACACACACACACACACACATACACACACACACACTTAGTTTGCTTAATTGTCTCATAAAAATAGGTAAAAAAAAAAAAGTAAATCTTAATTCTTACACTTGACGGGGACGTTGTGAGCTGTGAACGTCTTAACACATCTCCTCCGAGAGGAACTTAAAACTTTTTGTCCTCCCCACGGAGCACTGTCCATATATGATATTAGAATAAGTGTTTCATATATTTATATACATGCAGATGTAATTACATTGGAGGACACAGAAATAAATCTGTGCTCTGTAAATGAATCGGCTCAGAAAGATTCGAAATGTCGTCCAGCCAGATGATGAGATGTTCCTATCCAGTCAGACTACTATGAGAGGCCACACGCAAGTTTTTCAGTATCTTCGTTCAGATTCTTGTATGTTTTACACATATTACAGCGTGATCTTTGTATTTTTAGAGTTACTATAAATAACAGCATAATCTGTGTTTGTCTTACATCTATGTGTAACTTGTAGCCATTTGTATCTATGGTGATACAGTCTCTTACACGTCCTTTGTAATTTTGGTTACACAGTGTCTTACACGACCTTTGTATCTCTAGTGTTTCTATGTATAAGTTATTAATGTGTTTGGTAAGAATTACTAGAATAATGCTCTAGTAATTTTTATCCTGCCAGACCTGTAAAGGTCTTTGCACACTTACCAGACCTGTACAAGCCTCTGCACACCTGCCAGACCTGTGCAGGTCTCCACGCATTCCCCACAGTATTTACTCGGAGGAAGATGAGAGAGGGGATAACTAAGAGGAATATAAGAGAGGGGATACCTAAGAGGAATATGACAGAGGGGACACACACACACACACACACACACACACACACACACACACACACACACACACACACACACACACACACACACACAGCGTAACTCATCTAAAGAGGAGTGCAATTAAACCAGAGGTCGTTATCATTTACATGCCAGTGGAGAAGCACAATAACATACCGTGTATATCGCATAATGGTATAGATGTGGGCTAATGTGTGCTATTAGTCGGTAGATGTTGGTAGAGATTGTATGTAGCTGAAAACTAATTTATTATAGGCTTTACGATTAGTGTAAGTGAATATAAATACAAACCTAATTGCTGGGTGTTTACCTGGTGTTTACCTGGAGATAGTTCCAGGGGTCAACGCCCCCGCGGCCCGGTCTGTGACCAGGCCTGTGACTCTTGGTAGTCGAAATTTATTGTGTGGCTCTGATTATCGTGTATAGATAGAGTTGCATAAAATATTTATGTACAGTCGAGTGTGAATGAGTATGTGTATGTGCACATGTATGTATTTATGTGTGCGTATATATGTTAGTTACCATTCTGTCGTAGGTACATGTCGATTAAACACTAGGCTTGTTGTATACGCGAGCTTGTATTCACCTAGTTGTGGTTGCAAAGGTCGATTCACAGTTGCTGGCCCCGCCTTTTCACTGCTCGCTACTAGGTCAATCTTCATGCTTCATGAGCTTTATCATACCTCTTATAGCTGTTACGAACAGGAACAGTAGACCACTTCACTATAGTGCTTCACGTAAGAAACTCATAAAAAAACAGGATTATCTCGTCTAGAGGTCATCATACATAGGTTAACTTATTGAGGAAAAGGAATCTTTATAGTTTCTGCTTGTATTATTAACTGCATTAATTATCACTTAAGGTTTCTATTATGAATTAAATAATTCAGTCTTTAAAACAGAACTTCTCATATCGTAATCATTATGAGTAAAAACATATATCATTAGCCTTATTATTATACCACTGTAATGCGTTAAATATTTACAACCAGCTCTAAACTGAGAGAGTTTCTCGGCTCAATTACAATGAGTCAAAAAATTATGTATATATATGCATATATACATGCGTTTTACAAGCTTAAACGCCTCACTTACGCAAATAACAGAGTTCTTCCTGGGGGACCATTCTACAATTATCCCTTTTCTAGATCAGTCTATAAACGGCGTAACACTTAGACTCGTTCATTTATTCCTATTTTCCTCAAAAGTTTATCAAGTGCCTTTTCAGACCGACATACACCATAGCAAAGGGCTTCCAAAATTCCTGGTAACTTCTGGGAAAGTGTAGCGTGATTTAAAGCCAGGTTCTCCATAGACCCTTCTTCGACAAGTGGAAGGTGTGGACAAGGTGTTAGCACCAGACCTCAGCTCTGGTCTGAGCTGGGGTTTAGTAACTCGAATTACCACCTGGTGCTTCACCTCGTCGCATCAGTAGTTTAGAACATTGAAACATCCTACGTACTTTCAAAGCTAAATAAATTTATGGCCAGATAATATTATAAAACTAAGTAAATTTATTTTAGCTATTATTGAAGATACTCCTTAATATAATATTAAGTGAAAAAGCCAAAAATTACACGTATAAATGTATCATCTCTTTCTTAAAATGAGCAAAGGGCATGACAAAAGCTATGTATGGATCCTGCTGTCACTTCATCACTTCCCAGACTATTCCACTTCCTGACAACTCTGTAACTGAAGAAATACTTCCTAACATCCCTGTGATTCATCTGAGTCTTCAACTTCCAAGTGTGACCCCTTGTTGCTGTGTCCCATCTCTGGAAGATCCTGTCTCTGTCCACCTTGTCAATTCCTCTCAGTATTTTATATGTCGTTATCATATCCCCCCTATCTCTCCTGTCATCCAGTGTCGTCAGGTTGATTTCCCTTAACCTCTCCTTGTAGGACATGTCCCTTAGCTCCGGGACTAGTCTTGTTGCGAACCTTTGCACTTTTTCTAGTTTCCTTATGTGCTTGGTTAGGTGTGGGTTCCAAACTGGTGCTGCATACTCCAATATGGGCCTAACATATACGGTGTACAGGGTACTGAACGATTCTTTATTGAGATGTCGGAATGCTATTCTTAAGTTTGCTAGGCACCCTCATTCAGCAGCAGTTATTTGGTTGATGTGCACCTCAGGAGATGTGTCCGGTGTTATAATCACCCCAAGATCCTTTTTCTTGAGTGAAGTTTGCAGTCTTTGGCCCCTAGCCTGTACCCTTTTGTACTGTCTTCTTTGATCTTCCCCAGTCTTCATAACTTTTCACTTGTTGGAGTTAAACTCCAGGAGCCAGTTGATGGATCAGGCTTGCAGCCTGTCCAGATCCCTTTGTAGTCCTACCTAATCCTCAAAGGTTTGAATTCTTTGCATTAGCTTCACATCGTCTGCATACAAGAACACCTCTGAATCTATCCCTTCCGTCTTGTCATTCACATATATCAGAAACAGCACCCTAGGACTGACCCCTGTGGAACCCCCACTCCCCACAGGCGCCCATTCTGACACCTCGTCACGTACCATCACTCGTTGTTTCCTTCCTGTCAGGCATTCTCTGATCCATTGCAGTGCCTTTCTTGTTATTCCTGCCTGCTCCTCTAGCTTTTGCACTAATCTCTTGTGTGGAACTGTGTCAAAAGCCTTCTAACGGTCCAACAAAATGCTGTTTACCCACCCGCTCTCTCTCTCCATTGTCTTACTTCTGTCACCTTGTCGTAAAACTCCAGTAGGTTTGTAACACAGGATTTCCCTTCCCTGAAACCATGCTGGTTATTGTGTATAAGCTCCTAGGTGTTCCACCACTCTTCTCCTGATAATCTTCTCCATGACTTTGCATATATGTCAGTGACACCGGTCTGTGGTTTAATGCTGCCTGTCTGTCTCCTTTCTTAAAAATGGGGAGTGCATTTGCTGTCTTCTTCACCTCAGATAGTTGCCCTGTTTCGATAGATGTATTGAATATTGTTTTAGTGGTACACACAGTGTCTCTGCTTCTTCTCTCAGGACCCACCATCTCTGAGGTATCGAGTTCACTTAGCAGCCTCTTTACCTCGTCCTTAGTTAAGTGTATTACGTTCAGCACTTGTTGGTGTACACTACCATTCCGGTTTGCTTGAATCCTTTCCATCTCCACTGAAAATGCTTGCTTAAATCTTGTGTTGAGCTCTTCACATACTTGGTCGTTTCTTGTGATCACCCCTCCATCCTTCCTCAGCCTCATTACCTGGTCCTTGACTGTTGTTGTCCTCCTGATACATTAGCTTTGAGTCAGATTTGGCTTTCGATGCTATGCCATTCTCGTACTGCCGCTGGGCCTCTCTGCTAATCTGTGCATTTTCGTTTCTGGCTCTTCGAGTAATCTTCTGTGCCTTTTATCTTCTATATTTTTTTCATTCTCTAGCACACTTAGTTTTGACGTCTCTACATCTTTGGGTGAACCAAGGGTTTGCTCAGGTTCTCCAATTTTTTCTGTTACCTTTGGGTACGAACCTCTTATCTGCCTCCTTACACTTTAAGGTCACGTATTCCATCATTTCACTTACAGATTTACCCACCAGTTCTCTTTTCCACTGTACCGTATGCCTGTGTAGTCCCCTCTTTTGTTGTTTCTCCTGTCCTACTCATACTGTTTCACTCTCCGCTTGTAACTCTAACATACCTTGCTGGTTCATTCTGTCTTCTCTCTCTCTGGTAGTTTTCCTAACATGTTGATGCATGAGATTTTCCAGTAACACCTCCATCATCTTACTTCTCCACGTTTCTGGGCTCCCATGTGTGTGTGTGTATTTTGGAATGTATATCCATTCTGGTGTCTTCTTACTCGCAAATTATCGTATGTATTATTATTATTATTATTATTATTATATATATATATATATATATATTTTTTTTTTATTATTTTATATTATCACACCGGCCGATTCCCACCAAGGCAGGGTGGCCCGAAAAAGAAAAACTTTCACCATCATTCACTCCATCACTGTCTTGCCAGAAGGGTGCTTTACACTACAGTTTTTAAACTGCAACATTAACACCCCTCCTTCAGAGTGCAGGCACTGCACTTCCCATCTCCAGGACTCAAGTCCGGCCTGCCGGTTTCCCTGAACCCCTTCATAAATGTTACTTTGCTCACACTCCAACAGCACGTCAAGTATTAAAAACCATCTGTCTCCATTCACTCCTATCAAACACGCTCACGCATGCCTGCTGGAAGTCCAAGCCCCTCGCACACAAAACCTCCTTTACCCCCTCTCTCCAACCTTTCCTAGGCCGACCCCTACCCCGCCTTCCTTCCACTACAGACTGATACACTCTTGAAGTCATTTTGTTTCGCTCCATTCTCTCTACATGTCCGAACCACCTCAACAACCCTTCCTCAGCCCTCTGGACAACAGTTTTGGTAATCCCGCACCTCCTCCTAACTTCCAAACTACGAATTCTCTGCATTATATTCACACCACACATTGACCTCAGACATGACATCTCCACTGCCTCCAGCCTTCTCCTCGCTGCAACATTCATCACCCATGCTTCACACCCATATAAGAGCGTTGGTAAAACTATACTCTCATACATTCCCCTCTTTGCCTCCAAGGACAAAGTTCTTTGTCTCCACAGACTCCCAAGTGCACCACTCACTCTTTTCCCTTCATCAATTCTATGATCCACCTCACCCTTCATAGACCCATTCGCCGACACGTCCACTCCCAAATATCTGAATACATTCACCTCCTCCATACTCTCTCCCTCCAATCTGATATTCAATCTTTCATCACCTAATCTTTTTGTTATCCTCATAACCTTACTCTTTCCTGTATTCACCTTTAATTTTCTTCTTTTGCACACCCTACCAAATTCATCCACCAATCTCTGTAACTTCTCTTCAGATTCTCCCAAGAGCACAGTGTCATCAGCAAAGAGCAGCTGTGACAACTCCCACTTTGTGTGTGATTCTTTATCTTTCAACTCCACGCCTCTTGCCAAGACCCTCGCATTTACTTCTCTTACAACCCCATCTATAAATATATTAAACAACCACGGTGACATCACACATCCCTGTCTAAGGCCTACTTTTACTGGGAAATAATTTCCCTCTTTCCTACATACTCTAACTTGAGCCTCACTATCCTCGTAAAAACTCTTCACTGCTTTCAGTAACCTACCTCCTACACCATACACTTGCAACATCTGCCACATTGCCCCCCTATCCACCCTGTCATACGCCTTTTCCAAATTCATAAATACCACAAAGACCTCTTTAGCCTTATCTAAATACTGTTCACTTATATGTTTCACTGTCAACAATTGGTCCACACACCCCCTACCTTTCCTAAAGCCTCCTTGTTCATCTGCTATCCTATTCTCCGTCTTACTCTTAATTCTTTCAATAATAACTCTACCATACACTTTACCAGGTATACTCAGCAGACTTATCCCCCTATAATTTTTGCACTCTCTTTTATCCCCTTTGCCTTTATACAAAGGAACTATGCATGCTCTCTGCCAATCCCTAGGTACCTTACCCTCTTCCATACATTTATTAAATAATTGCACCAACCACTCCAAAACTATATCCCCACCTGCTTTTAACATTTCTATCTTTATCCCATCAATCCCGGCTGCCTTACCCCCTTTCATTTTACCTACTGCCTCACGAACTTCCCCCACACTCACAACTGGCTCTTCCTCACTCCTACAAGATGTTATTCCTCCTTGTCCTATACACGAAATCACAGCTTCCCTATCTTCATCAACATTTAACAATTCCTCAAAATATTCCCTCCATCTTCTCAATACCTCTAACTCTCCATTTAATAACTCTCCTCTCCTATTTTTAACTGACAAATCCATTTGTTCTCTAGGCTTTCTTAACTTGTTAATCTCATTCCAAAACTTTTTGTTATCTTCAACAAAATTTGTTGATAACATCTCACCCACTCTCTCATTTGCTCTCTTTTTACATTGCTTCACCACTCTCTTAACCTCTCTCTTTTTCTCCCTATACTCTTCCCTCCTTGCATCACTTCTACTTTGTAAAAACTTCTCATATGCTAACTTTTTCTCCCTTACTACTCTCTTTACATCATCATTCCACCAATCGCTCCTCTTCCCTCCCGCACCCACTTTCCTGTAACCACAAACTTCTGCTGAACACTCTAACACTACATTTTTAAACCTACCCCATACCTCTTCGACCCCATTGCCTATGCTCTCATTTGCCCATCTATCCTCCAATAGCTGTTTATATCTTACCCTAACTGCCTCCTCTTTTAGTTTATAAACCTTCACCTCTCTCTTCCCTGATGCTTCTATTCTCCTTGTATCCCATCTACCTTTTACTCTCAGTGTAGCTACAACTAGAAAGTGATCTGATATATCTGTGGCCCCTCTATAAACATGTACATCCTGAAGTCTACTCAACAGTCTTTTATCTACCAATACATAACCCAACAAACTACTGTCATTTCGCCCTACATCATATCTTGTATACTTATTTATCCTCTTTTTCTTAAAATATGTATTACCTATAACTAAACCCCTTTCTATACAAAGTTCAATCAAAGGGCTCCCATTATCATTCACACCTGGCACCCCAAACTTACCTACCACACCCTCTCTAAAAGTTTCTCCTACTTTAGCATTCAGGTCCCCTACCACAATTACTCTCTCACTTGGTTCAAAGGCTCCTATACATTCACTTAACATCTCCCAAAATCTCTCTCTCTCCTCTGCATTCCTCTCTTCTCCAGGTGCATACACGCTTATTATGACCCACTTCTCGCATCCAACCTTTACTTTAATCCACATAATTCTTGAATTTACACATTCATATTCTCTTTTCTCCTTCCATAACTGATCATTCAACATTACTGCTACCCCTTCCTTTGCTCTAACTCTCTCAGATACTCCAGATTTAATCCCATTTATTTCCCTCCACTGAAACTCCCCTACCCCCTTCAGCTTTGTTTCGCTTAGAGCCAGGACATCCAACTTCTTTTCATTCATAACATCAGCAATCATCTGTTTCTTGTCATCCGCACTACATCCACGCACATTCAAGCATCCTAGTTTTATAAACTTTTTCTTCTTCTCTTTATTAGTAAATGTCTACAGGAGAAGGGGTTACTAGCCCATTGTGTATATATATATATATATATATATATATATATATATATATATATATATATATATATATATATATATATATATCTATATATATATATATATATACATACATACATACATACATACATACATACATACATATATACATACATACATACATACATTACATGCTTTCGCATGCGCACACATACATTCATATATATATTTTCTCAAATATTATATATAAATACGTGGCTTAATAATAAACACAAATATCTTCTGTTAATCTCGTTACTTAATGCAAATTAATTCCTTCAACAGTATTTCAAGTTACACTAAAAACGTTTGAAGTATTTATCTAACCTCTTTGCAAAGGTATACGAGGTATTACTCTCAACTGCCTCTAGTAATTTAGGCCATAAATTTACAACTCGACTCAAGTTAGCATTTCACTCTGCTGAACTGAAATTGTTTTAAAATAAATTAAAATCATTGTGTTCTACGATTAAATAATCTTTATGCATTTTTCCGAGTAAAATATTGCGATACCTCTTACCAAGTTTACTGCTGCTGTTACGTTGCCTCCCAATATTTGTCTTGGAAAGACCTAATGCTTTTGTTAATTCTAAACAGGCTTGGTTAATTGTAGTAAGGCAGTTGGTGCAGAGAAATCTGTTAAAGACATCGTTTCGCTCACACAGTGAGCGTTATCAAGTCATAGAAGGAATAAAGTAAGAGGACATTATTGACAAGAGAGTTGAGAAGCGATGAAGCCAGGTATCACCTCTGGCAGTGATGTGAGTGGAAGGTGGCGTGACAGGATGCGAGTAAGGGTCGTCGGTGTCACCTGGAGTATATCTTGAGAGGGTTTCGGGGGTCAACGCCCCCTCGCCCCGGTCTGAGACCAGGCCTTGAACATTCCAGCTCAAGATGAGTTAAATAAATGGTACACGAAGGCCTGGTCCCAAATCTGCACATTGTTATAACAACATAATGGAATGAGAGATGTGGAAGTGCAAAATAAACCCAGTGAGGAGCAGGGGTGCGGTGGGGACAATAAGTGAATGTTAAATCAACATTTAGGGTCCCAGACTATTCAACATCTTACCAGAAGATATCAGAAATACGGCTGGAACAAGTGTAGAAAAATTGAAGAGGAAACTGGAGAAATATTTTCACCAGGTGCCAGATCAACGAGGCTGTGATGGATATGTGGGGCAGCGGGCCTCCAGCAGCAGCAGCCTGGTTGACCAGTCAAGCATCAGATGAGCCTGGCCCACGGCCGGGCTCCGAGAGTAGTGAAACCCTTGAAACTCTTCAAAGGTATAACAAAGGTAAGGTATACCGTCTTGAGGTCTTATTTAGTTCTGGACGTGTCCAAGACTTGTGCGTATTTTTTTCTATGTGCGTAACACAGCGGTTACTCCGATTGAGAGTTTGACATGCATATTGATGTTCGAGAATTCTCGTGTGCATTATTTATGACGTTTCATAAATAGTGTCACACCCACAACCTGGACTCTTGTTTACGTCTGCTTTTGTTGTGGTTGGCGGTTGGTCTGGGCTGGTCGCTTATGGCTTTAAAGGTTTTGACAGTCACATTTGTGTTGATTTGGTTGAGACTCCAGGTATTGTTTTTGCCTACGTTATCAACAGGCAAAATTATTGTTGTCAGTGTAATCCTTTAGCCCACTGTATGGGCAAAACGTTTGCGGATTGTGAAAGTTTCCTCTGCACCAAGTTTCTTTCTGGTAATCTATTCATGTCTCTCGACCCTGGACCTAGTCCAGGGTCGAGAGACAACACTCACTATTCTCACTATTCTAGGATAGGACACTACCATCTTGTACAGAGTAAACAACTTTCTAGGATGTAAACTTCAGTGAAGTATCAGTAAAGATGAGTATTATTTTTTGCCTTTTGAATTGCCACGGCACAACGCTGCTAATTTCATTTAGTCTCTTCCCTTGTAGTTAAATTTCTCAAGCCAGTAACCAGTCTATCGTGAACTTTAATAGCCATAACTAGTAACACCGTAGCCATAAGCTACTAAAATTTATCACCACAGTTTTAAGTTAGTAATATCAAGAGTCAAAAATTAGTAACATCCCATCATAAGTTAGTAACACCAGTGATAGACTAGCAGTAACGTAGCTAGTAACACCAGAAGTCATTGGCCAGTAACACCAGTCATAGGCTGGCAGCAACCAACACATTCATAAACAGCTAACCCCAACACAGTTATGAGTTAGTAATTCTATCATATGCATTAGCTAGTAATAACAGCAAAGTCTTACGTTAGTAAAACTAACACAGTAGTAAGCTAGTAACCTCATCAGTCTTAAGTTAGTAGCACCAACACCGTCATAACCTAGTAACACCAACACTGTCATAAGCTAGTAGTAACACCAGTACCTTCATAAGCTAGTAACACCAACACCATCATAAGCTAGTAACACCAACACTATCATAAGCTAGTAACACCAACACCATCATAAGCTAGCAACACCAATACCATCATAAACTAGTAACACCAATACCATCATAAGCTAGTAACACCAACACTATCAGAAGCTAGTAACACCAACACCATCATAAGCTAGCAACACCAATACCATCATAAACTAGTAACACCAATACCATCATAAGCTAGTAACACCAACACCGTCATAAGCTAGTAACACCAATACCATTATAAGCTAGTAACACCAACATCATCATAAGCTAGTAACACCAACACCGTCATAAGCTAATAGTAACACTAGTATCTTCATAAGCAAGTAACACCAAAACAGTCAAGTTAGTTACACCAACGTACTAGTAGATATAAGCTAGTAACTCCAAGACAGTAATAAGCTAGTAACGCCAGAGCAGTAATGAGCTTTGTAACACTCAGCAGAGAGAAAAAAAAAATCTCAAAATAAGACCGGGTTCTCGCGACGTTGAATTAAAGGGAAAACGACAAGGAAGTTCCCTGACATAATGACTTTATAACACTCTCTTTACACATTTAGGAATATTTATGGAGCGATTTACATTTTGCTAAAACATTTTTTGAATAATTTCTGAATATACTCTAGAAAATATATATCCACTAAAGGTAAGCGATAAATTATGAAATCCATTGTTTCACGGGGTAACGAGAACATTTATTTTTTGAGTACAGAGTCTGACGAGTTGTATTATCTTCATGATTGTAAAAAGCGAGGCATATATGATCATACCAGATTTTGAAGTGAGTAGAAACTAGATGCAATTCAGTCGCTACGCGAACCGTGTAAGGTATCCCCGGGTTTCATAACCCTAGTCCCCTGTGCCTCAGTGCACGTGATAGGAACAGTGCGGAGTGCCGCATAAGTTGCTGAAGATTTGAAGGAAATCAGAAGAGGCTCTCACAAGTCATCACATGGAAATCAATATCCAATTTTCTTCATTTATAATGGTAAATTTGGCTATTGCACTGCCCAAATCAAATTCAGATTTCCAAAGTGACCAAAAAGTTCACTATCCTAAGTAAATAACTTACCAACATTTAACAATGGTTTTGGAGGAAAACATATGTTACAGGCAAATAAAAAAAAAGTTGATTTAACTCAGGATAATCAAATAAAGTCAAACACTGAATTATTTCTGATCAGAAGAGACATTGTTCAATGAATTCACAGAACTTACTAATAGTAAGTGTCTCTGGCTTGACAGTTTCCATGGCTCTAAAAAAAACTCATAATTCCTACGAGTCAAACTCATATGGGTTTATTTAATGAAATTTAGATGTATTAATATTATTGTATTTTTGTTAGTGTATTTTGTCAATGTATTTTGTCTTTAAAGTAATATATATAAAATTAATATTTTTAAATTTTCAATATCTACGTTATGTTCTGACCGAATACAGATGATAGTTAATTTCCAGAAATTAATCAGTTATCTAAATATTTAGAGAATACAGAATATTTCACGAAAATATAATGTTACATCAGCTAGAAAGTTATGCCCATACTAAACAGTGCCAGAAACAATGATAAAAAAGGCAGGTGCAGAATAAATATTCTTTTTGTATCAACGTTTGGATCCGTGTAGAGCTTTGTTAAATATTCCTCCTGACACGACTGCTGCTCTACTTACCTGTATATGGTGTGTGAGGGGGAGAAGTGTGGCGAGTTTGTGGGAGTATAGAGTGGCATGTATAGGCTGTGGGACGGGGCGTGTGTATGTGTGTTTGTGTATTTGTTTGTGTGTGTGTGTGTGAGTGTGTGTGTGTACTCACCTAGTTGTGGTTGCAGGGGTCGAGTCATAGCTCCTGATCCGCCTTTTCACTGGTCGCTACTGGATCACTCTCCCTGAACCATGAGCTTTATCATACCTCTGCTTAAAGCTGTGTATGAATCCTGCCTCCTCTACATCGCTTCCCAAACTATTCCACTTCCTGACTACTCTGTGACTGAAGAAATAATTCCTAACATCCCTGTGATTCATCTGTGTCTTCAACTTCAAACTGTGTCCCCTTGTTGCTGTGTCCCATCTCTGGAACATCCTGTCTTTGTCCATCTTGTCAATTCCTCTCAGTATTTTAAGTCGTTATCATATGCCCCCTATCTCTCCTGTCCTCCAGTGTCGTCAGGTCGATGTGTGTATGTACTCACCTATTTGTACTCACCTATTTGTGGTTGCAGGGGTCGAGTCCTAGCTCCTGGCCCCGCCTCTTCACCGGTTGCTACTAGACCCTCTCTCTCCCCGCTCCATGAGCTTTATCAAACCTCGTCTTAAAACTGTGTATGGTTCCTGCCTCCACTACGTCATTTTCTAGGCTATTCCACTGCCTTACAACTCTATGACTGAAGAAATACTTCCTACTATCTCTCTGACTCATTTGTGTCTTCAACTTCCAATTGTGGCCTCTTGTTTCTGTGTCCCCTCCCTGGAACATCCTGTCCTTGTCCACCTTGTCTATTCCACGCAGTATTTTATATGTCGTTATCATGTCTCCCCTGACCCTCCTGTCCTCCAGTGTCGTCAGGCCGATTTCCCTTAATCTTTCTTCATAGGACATTCCCCTTAGCTCTGGAACTAACCTTGTTGCAAACCTTTGTACTTTCTCTAGTTTCTTGACGTGCTTTATCAAGTGCGGGTTCCAAACAGGTGCTGCATACTCCAGTATGGGCCTGACATACACGGTGTACAGTGTCTTGAATGATTCCTTACTAAGGTGTCGGAATGCTGTTCTCAGGTTTGCCAGGCGCCCATATGCTGCAGCAGTTATCTGATTGATGTGTGCTTCCGGAGACATGCTCGGTGTTATACTCACCCCAAGATCTTTCTCCTTGAGTGAGGTTTGCAGTCTTTGGCCACCTAGCCTATACTCTGTCTGTGGTCTTCTGTGCCCTTCCCCTATCTTCATGACTTTGCATTTGGCAGGATTAAATTCGAGAAGCCATTTGCTGGACCAGGTGTCCAGTCTGTCCAGGTCTCTTTGAAGTCCTGCCTGGTCCTCATCAGATTTAATTCTCCTCATTAACTTCACATCATCTGCAAACAGGGACACTTCTGAGTCTAACCCTTCCGTCATGTCGTTCACATATACCAAAAATAGCACTGGTCCTAGGACCGACCCCTGTGGGACCCCGCTCGTCACAGGTGCCCACTGTGATACATCATTACGTACCATGACTCGTTGTTGCCTCCCTGTCAGGTATTCTCTGATCCATTGCAGTGCCCTTCCTGTTATATGCGCCTGATGCTCTAGCTTCTGCACTAATCTCTTGTGAGGAACTGTGTCAAAGGCCTTCTTGCAGTCCAAGAAGATGCAATCAACCCACCCCTCTCTCTCTTGTCTTACTTCTGTTATTTTATCATAAAACTCCAGAAGGTTTGTGACACAGGATTTGCCTTCCGTGAATCCGTGCTGGTTGGCATTTATACTCCTGTTCCGTTCCAGGTGCTCCACCACTCTCCTCCTGATAATCTTCTCCATAATTTTGCATACTATACACGTCAATGACACAGGTCTATAGTTTAGTGCCTCTTTTCTGTCTCCTTTTTTGAAAATGGGAACTACATTTGCTGTCTTCCATACCTCAGGTAGTTGCCCAGTTTCCAGGGATGTGTTGAAGATTGTGGTAAGTGGTACGCACAACATATCTGCTCCCTCTCTAAGGACCCATGGAGAGATGTTGTCCGGTCCCATTGCCTTTGAGGTATCGATGTCCCTTAGCAGTTTCTTCACCTCCTCCTCATCTGTATGTATGTCGTCCAACACTTGTTGGTGTATTCCTTGTTGGTGTCCCCATCTGGTCTGTCCCCCCAGAGTCCTTCCTGTCTCTACTGTAAATACTTCCTTAAATCTCGTGTTGAGCTCCTCACATACCTCTTGATCGTTTCTTGTGAGTTCCCCACCTTCTTTCCTCAGCCTTATCACCTGGTCCTTGACTGTTGTCTTCTTCCTAATGTGGCTATACAGCAGTTTCGGGTCAGATTTGACTTTCGATGCTATGTCGTTTTCATACTGTCTCTGGGCCTCCCTCCTTATCTGCGCATACTCGTTTCTGGCTCTTCTACTAATCTCCTTGTTTTCCTGGGTCCTATGCCTCCTGTACCTTTTCCATTCTCTGTTGCACTTAGCTTTTGCCTCCCTACACCTTCGGGTAAACCAAGGACTCGTCTTGGTCTTCCTATTATTTCTGTTTCCCTTGGGAACAAAACTTTCCTCTGCCTCCTTGCACTTTGTTGCCACATATTCCATCATCTCGTTTACTGATTTTCCTACCATTTCTCTGTCCCACTGAACCTCCTGCAGGAAGTTTCTCATACCTGTGTAGTCCCCCCTTTTATAGTTTGGCCTGTCCCCTTCAGTTCCTGTTACCTTCTCCACTTGTAACTCTACTATATAGTCAAAACTCAGAACCACATGATCGCTAGCTCCAAGGGGCCTCTCGTAAGTGATGTCCTCGATGTCTGAACTGCTCAGGGTGAACACAAGATCCAGTCTTGCTGGCTCATCCTCCCCTCTCTCTCTGGTTGTGTCCCTGACATGTTGATGCATGAGGTTTTCAAGTACCACATCCATCATCTTTGCTCTCCATGTTTCGGGACCCCCATGTGGCTCCAGGTTTTCCCAGTCGATCTCCCTGTGGTTGAAATCGCCCATTACCAGTAACTTTGCTCTGCTCGAGTGAGCTCTTCTTGCCACCTCAGCCAGTGTGTCCACCATCACCCTGTTGTTTTCTTCGTACTCCTCTCTTGGCCTCCTGCAGTTCTGTGGTGGGTTATACATCACTCCAATGACTACTTTATGTTCTCCGGACTGAATTGTACCTACAATGTAGTCTCTTTCTCCAATCATGTCCATGCCTTCCATTTCCTCAAATCCCCATTGGTGTTTTATGAGCAGTGCAACCCCTCCTCCCCCTCTACTCCTTCTATCTTTCCTCAGGATCTGATATCCTGTTGGGAAGATTGTGTCTGTTATTATCTCAGCGAGTTTTGTTTCTGTGACTGCTATGATGTCTGGGGATTTTTCACTGATTCTTTCATTCCACTCCTCATGTTTATTCATTATTCCATCCGCATTTGTGTACCAAACCTTTAGTTTCTTTTCTATCATTGTGGTCATGCAAGTATATTGGGGTTGGGGGAGGGAGAGCCTTGGTGGGGGCCTATATGGGGCTGTGGTGTAGGTGGGGTATGTGTTGATGGGGGTGGGGTCAGAATGCCCATAAGGGACAGCTGTTGGGGTGAGGTTTGTGATATGGGGGTTGGTGGCAGAGGGAACAGTGAGTGGGTTGGAGTATAGGTTGCTCAGTTGCGTTGGGAATGTCGCGGGTGGGGTCTTTTGGTGGGAGATTCTGTGGGGTGTGTTTGCCCTTCCTCCTGTGTCTGGGTCCTGCTCATTTTCATTGCTTCTCGTTCCTCCTTGCGTCTCTGTACCCTCTCTTTCAGTGTAGTCCTTTCTTCTTGTGTTCTGTCGCGGTCGAGGTATACTCTCTGGTACCCCTCTTTGTCTCTCAGTCTTGCTTTCTCTTGCAGAATCCTGATTCGAACTGATTCTTCCTTGAAAGTTACTCTGACAGGCCGTATCCTTCCACTCGCAAACCACCCAATTCTCTGAAAATTTGTCACCTGGGTCATATTGCCCTCCCCTATTGTTTTCATGATGCCTTCAATCATTTTTTTCTCCTCCTGTTTTATTTCTTCAAAGTTGGCCCCCTTGGCTTCTTGGAGCCCGTACACAAAAACTGACCTCGCCCTTTCCTCCTCCCACTGAGTCTCCATCTGCTTCCTCTGAGGCATTTTGTTTCCTTCCATTGACATGTTCTTGCCTTCAGTCCCTGTCATATCTGAAACATCTATTCTTAGTGGACTGTCTTTCCTGGCCAGCTGTCCCGTGCTACTGCAGTTGGCTGTTAGAACCTCTGCATATAACAAACCTTCATTTTCTTCGGACCTGTCGCTTGATCTTAGTGTGCTCATCGTCTTTTCCCTGGCCCCACGTGGGTCTGATAGGTCCTTCGTGTACGGCATGTCTCCGTTGTTGCTTACCATCCCCTTGTGTGTGTGTGTGTGTGTGTGTGTGTGTGTGTGTGTGTAAATCTTACAGTCGTCAGATAGAGTGTTAATATTGGTATTTTTAAACACATTTTAAAAAGTATCGGTTATTTATCCACCGATACCGTTACCATATAATGGGCCATACCCACCGATACCAATACTTAGGTACATCCCTAGCATTAATAATTATGTAATGGAGAATTTTCAATACAGTCTAATTATCTGTACAAAAATTTGCTTATTTTTCCATACAAGGTTCCTCTCTGAAGTCACTCTCCTTTCTCATTCTCCTCAAACTCCTATATCAACCCTTCTTCCTTATTAGCGGTCATTCAAGAAAAAATCTAAACTGCAGACCTTAAATACTCAAGGGTTAGGTTTCCATTTTTACGATATTTTCAACCCGAATTCAGCGCATTTATTGGAGATGTCCCGTAGATTGATTGCTAGTTTACTCAACCTAGTCACTGAGGTCGGGGGTCGATCCCCGGACATTAGGACGTGTTTTCATGACACCTGCTCTCACTCTTCACCTATCAGTAAAACTGGTACCTTAGTGTTAATCGCCTGGTCGGGGTCGCATCCTGAGACAAAATTGACCTAATTTGCCCGAAATGCTGAGCATAACGAGGGACTTTCTATAAAGTAGTAAGTCACTGCTGTCAGCTAGACCTGTATACCTCGTACATGTACTTATAGAAGTAAAGATTATTATTATTATTATTATTATTATTATTATTATTATTATTATTATTATTACTTTCATAAAACTGATGCTGTAATCTTTCTCAGACATCATGAACAACGTTACTTAAATACTATAACATGACAGTATCGCTGAAGTAAGACAACCAGACACTACCAGTGAAGCACCACAACCAGACACTACCAGTGAAGCGCCACAACCAGACACTACCAGTGAAGCACCACAACCAGACACTACCAGTGAAGCACCACAACCAGACACTACCAGTGAAGCACCACAACCAGACACTACCAGTGAAGCACCACAACCAGACACTACCAGTGAAGCACCACAACCAGACACTACCAGTGAAGCACCACAACCAGACACTACCAGTGAAGCACCACAACCAGACAATACAAGTGAAGCACCACAACCAGACACTACCAGTGAAGCACCACAACCAGACACTACCAGTGAAGCACCACAACCAGACACTACCAGTGAAGCACCACAACCAGACACTACCAGTGAAGCACCACAACCAGACACTACCAGTGAAGCACCACAACCAGACACTACCAGTGAAGCACCACAACCAGACACTACCAGTGAAGCACCACAACCAGATACTACCAGTGAAGCACCACAACCAGACACTACCAGTGAAGCGCCACAACCAGACACTACCAGTGAAGCACCACAACCAGACACTACCAGTGAAGCACCACAACCAGACACTACCAGTGAAGCACCACAACCAGATACTACCAGTGAAGCACCACAACCAGACACTACCAGTGAAGCGCCACAACCAGACACTACCAGTGAAGCACCACAACCAGACACTACCAGTGAAGCACCACAACCAGACACTACCAGTGAAGCACCACAACCTGACACTACCAGTGAAGCACCACAACCAGACACTACCAGTGAAGCACCACAACCAGACACTACCAGTGAAGCACCACAACCAGACACTACCAGTGAAGCACCACAACCAGACACTACCAGTGAAGCGCCACAACCAGACACTACCAGTGAAGCACCACAACCAGACACTACCAGTGAAGCACCACAACCAGACACTACCAGTGAAGCACCACAACCAGATACTACCAGTGAAGCACCACAACCAGACACTACCAGTGAAGCGCCACAACCAGACACTACCAGTGAAGCACCACAACCAGACACTACCAGTGAAGCACCACAACCAGACACTACCAGTGAAACACCACAACCAGACACTACCAGTGAAGCACCACAACCAGACACTACCAGTGAAGCACCACAACCAGACACTACCAGTGAAGCACCACAACCAGACACTACCAGTGAAACACCACAACCAGACACTACCAGTGAAGCACCACAACCAGACACTACCAGTGAAGCACCACAACCAGACACAACCAGTGAAACATCACAACCAGACACAACCACTAAAGCACCACAACCAGACACAACCAGTGAAACACCACAACCAGACACAACCACTGAAACACCACAACCAGACACAACCACTGAAACACCACAACCAGACACAACCAGTGAAACACCACAACCAGACACAACCACTAAAACACCACAACCAGACACAACCACTGAAACATCACAACCAGACACAACCACTGAAACATCACAACCAGACACAACCACTAAAGCACCACAACCAGACAAAACCACTGAAACACCACAACCAGACACAACCACTAAAGCACCACAACCATTCACAACCACTAAAACACTACAATCTGACACAACCACTGAAACACCACAACCAGACACAACCACTAAAACACCACAACCAGACACAACCACTAAAACACCACAATCAGATACAACCACTGAAACACAACAACCAGACACAACCACTAAAACACCACAACCAGACGCAACCACTAAAACACCACAATCAGACACAACCACTGAAACACCACAACCAGACAAAACAACTAAAACACCACAACCAGACACAACCAGTAAAACACCACAACCAGACACAACCACTAAAACACCACAATCAGACACAACCACTAAAACACCACAATCAGACACAACCACTGAAACACCACAACCAGACACAACCACTAAAACACCACAACCAGGCACAACTACTGAAACACCACAACCAGACACAACCACTAAAATACCACAATCAGACACAACTACTGAAACACCACAACCAGACATAACCACTAAAACACCACAACCAGACACAACCACTAAAACACCACAACCAGACACAACCACTAAAATACCACAATCAGACACAACCACTGAAACACCACAACCAGACACAACCACTGGTGTACCACCACAACAACCAGACACAACCACTGGTGTACCACCACAACCATACACAACCACTGGTGTACCACCACAACAACCAGACACAACCACTGGTGTACCACCACAACCAGACACAACCACTGGTGTACCACCACAACAACCAGACACAACCACTGGTGTACCACCACAACCAGACACAACCACTGGTGTACCACCACAACCAGACACAACCACTGGTGTACCACCACAACCAGACACAACCACTGGTGTACCACCACAACCAGACACAACCACTGGTGTACCACCACAACCAGACACAACCACTGGTGTACCACCACAACAACCAGACACAACCACTGGTGTACCACCACAACCAGACACAACCACTGGTGTACCACCACAACCAGACACAACCACTGGTGTACCACCACAACAACCAGACACAACCACTGGTGTACCACCACAACCAGACACAACCACTGGTGTACCACCACAACCAGACACAACCACTGGTGTACCACCACAACCATACACAACCACTGGTGTACCACCACAACAACCAGACACAACCACTGGTGTACCACAACAACCAGACACAACCACTGGTGTACCACCACAACAACCAGACACAACCACTGGTGTACCACCACAACCAGACACAACTACTGGTGTACCACCACAACAACCACACACAACCACTGGTGTACCACCACAACCAGACACAACCACTGGTGTACCACCACAACAAGACACAATCACTGGTGTACCACCACAACAACCAGACACAACCACTGGTGTACCACCACAACCAGACACAATCACTGGTGTACCACCACAACCAGACACAACCACTGGTGTACCACCACAACCAGACACAATCACTGGTGTACCACCACAACAAGACACAATCACTGGTGTAACACCACAACCAGACACAACCACTGGTGTACCACCACAACCAGACACAATCACTGGTGTACCACCACAACAAGACACAATCACTGGTGTACCACCACAACAAGACACAATCACTGGTGTACCACCAAAACAACAAGACACAATCACTGGTGTACCACCACAACCAGACACAATCACTGGTGTACCACCACAACAACAAGACACAATCACTGGTGTACCACCACAACAACAAGACACAATCACTGGTGTACCACCACAACCAGACACAATCACTGGTGTACCACCACAACAACAAGACACAATCACTGGTGTACCACCACAACAACAAGACACAACCACTGGTGTACCACCACAACAACAAGACACAATCACTGGTGTACCACCACAACAACAAGACACAATCACTGGTGTACCACCACAACAACAAGACACAATCACTGGTGTACCACCACAACAACCAGACACAATCACTGGTGTACCACCACAACAACCAGACACAATCACTGGTGTACCACCACAACAACAAGACACAATCACTGGTGTACCACCACAACAACAAGACACAATCACTGGTGTACCACCACAACAACAAGACACAATCACTGGTGTACCACCACAACAACAAGACACAACCACTGGTGTACCACCACAACAAGACACAATCACTGGTGTACCACCACAACAAGACACAATCACTGGTGTACCACCACAACAAGACACAATCACTGGTGTACCACCACAACAACAAGACACAATCACTGGTGTACCACCACAACAACAAGACACAATCACTGGTGTACCACCACAACAAGACACAATCACTGGTGTACCACCACAACAAGACACAATCACTGGTGTACCACCACAACAACAAGACACAATCACTGGTGTACCACCACAACAACAAGACACAATCACTGGTGTACCACCACAACAAGACACAATCACTGGTGTACCACCACAACAAGACACAATCACTGGTGTACCACCACAACAAGACACAATCACTGGTGTACCACCACAACAACAAGACACAACCACTGGTGTACCACCACAACCAGACACAATCACTGGTGTACCACCACAACAACAAGACACAACCACAGGTGTACCACCACAACGAGACACAATCACTGGTGTACCACCACAACCAGACACAATCACTGGTGTACCACCACAACAACAAGACACAACCACAGGTGTACCACCACAACAAGACACAATCACTGGTGTACCACCACAACAACAAGACACAACCACTGGTGTACCACCACAACAACCAGACACAACCACTGGTGTACCACCACAACAACAAGACACAACCACTGGTGTACCACCACAACAACCAGACACAATCACTGGTGTACCACCACAACAACAAGACACAACCACTGGTGTACCACCACAACCAGACACAATCACTGGTGTACCACCACAACAACAAGACACAACCACAGGTGTACCACCACAACAAGACACAATCACTGGTGTACCACCACAACAACAAGACACAACCACTGGTGTACCACCACAACCAGACACAATCACTGGTGTACCACCACAACAACAAGACACAACCACTGGTGTACCACCACAACAACAAGACACAATCACTGGTGTACCACCACAACAAGACACAATCACTGGTGTACCACCACAACAACAAGACACAATCACTGGTGTACCACCACAACAACCAGACACAACCACTGGTGTACCACCACAACCAGACACAACCACTGGTGTACCAACATAACAACCAGACACAACCACTGGTGTACCACCACAACCAGACACAATCACTGGTGTACCACCACAACAACCAGACACAATCACTGGCGTACCACCACAACAACAAGACACAATCACTGGTGTACCACCACAACAACAAGACACAATCACTGGTGTACCACCACAACAACCAGACACAACCACTGGTGTACCACCACAACAACCAGACACAATCACTGGTGTACCACCACAACAACAAGACACAATCACTGGTGTACCACCACAACAACCAGACACAACCACTGGTGTACCACCACAACCAGACACAACCACTGGTGTACCACCATAACAACCAGACACAACCACTGGTGTACCACCACAACCAGACACAATCACTGGTGTACCACCACAACAACCAGACACAACCACTGGTGTACCACCACAACCAGACACAACCACTGGTGTACCACCATAACAACCAGACACAACCACTGGTGTACCACCACAACCAGACACAATCACTGGTGTACCACCACAACAACCAGACACAATCACTGGTGTACCACCACAACAACAAGACACAATCACTGGTGTACCACCACAACAACAAGACACAATCACTGGTGTACCACCACAACAACAAGACACAATCACTGGTGTACCACCACAACAACCAGACACAATCACTGGTGTACCACCATAACAACCAGACACAACCACTGCTGTACCACCACAACCAGACACAATCACTGGTGTACCACCACAACAAGACACAATCACTGGTGTACCACCACCACAACCAGACACAATCACTGGTGTACCACCACAACAACCAGACACAACCACTGGTGTACCACCACAACCAGACACAACCACTGGTGTACCACCACAACCAGACACAATCACTGGTGTACCACCACTACAAGACACAATCACTGGTGTACCACCACAACAAGACACAATCACTGGTGTACCACCACAAGACACAATCACTGGTGTACCACCACAACAACCAGACACAATCACTGGTGTACCACCACAACAAGACACAATCACTGGTGTACCACCACAACAAGACACAATCACTGGTGTACCACCACAACAAGACACAATCACTGGTGTACCACCACAACAACCAGACACAATCACTGGTGTACCACCACAACCAGACACAATCACTGGTGTACCACCACAACAAGACACAATCACTGGTGTACCACCACAACAAGACACAATCACTGGTGTACCACCACAACCAGACACAATCACTGGTGTACCACCACAACCAGACACAACCACTGGTGTACCACCACAACAAGACACAATCACTGGTGTACCACCACAACAACCAGACACAACCGCTGGTGTACCACCACAACCAGACACAATCACTGGTGTACCACCACAACAACCAGACACAATCACTGGTGTACCACCACAACAACCAGACACAACCACTGGTGTACCACCACAACCAGACACAATCACTGGTGTACCACCACAACCAGACACAACCACTGGTGTACCACCACAACAACCAGACACAACCACTGGTGTACCACCACAACAACCAGACACAACCACTGGTGTACCACCACAACCAGACACAACCACTGGTGTACCACCACAACCAGACACAACCACTGGTGTACCACCATAACAACCAGACACAACCACTGGTGTACCACCACAACAACCAGACACAACCACTGGTGTACCACCACAACCAGACACAACCACTGGTGTACCACCACAACCAGACACAACCACTGGTGTACCACCATAACAACCAGACACAACCACTGGTGTACCACCACAACCAGACACAACCACTGGTGTACCACCATAACAACCAGACACAACCACTGGTGTACCACCACAACAACCAGACACAATCACTGGTGTACCACCACAACAACCAGACACAACCACTGGTGTACCACCACAACAAGACACAACCACTGGTGTACCACCACAACAACCAGACACAACCACTGGTGTACCACCACAACAACCAGACACAATCACTGGTGTACCACCACCACAACCAGACACAACCACTGGTGTACCACCACAACCAGACACAACCACTGGTGTACCACCACAACAACCAGACACAATCACTGTTGTACCACCACAACAACCAGACACAATCACTGGTGTACCACCACAACAACCAGACACAATCACTGGTGTACCACCACAACAACCAGACACAACCACTGCTGTACCACCACCACAACAACCAGACACAATCACTGGTGTACCACCACAACAACCAGACACAACCACTGGTGTACCACAACAACCAGACACAACCACTGGTGTACCACCACAACCAGACACAACCACTGGTGTACCACCACAACAACCAGACACAATCACTGGTGTACCACCACAACAACAAGACACAATCACTGGTGTACCACCACAACAACCAGACACAATCACTGGTGTACCACCACAACCAGACACAATCACTGGTGTACCACCACAACAACCAGACACAATCACTGGTGTACCACCACAACAACAAGACACAATCACTGGTGTACCACCACAACAACCAGACACAATCACTGGTGTACCACCACAACAACAAGACACAATCACTGGTGTACCACCACAACAACAAGACACAATCACTGGTGTACCACCACAACAACCAGACACAATCACTGGTGTACCACCACAACAACAAGACACAATCACTGGTGTACCACCACAACAACCAGACACAATCACTGGTGTACCACCACAACAACCAGACACAATCACTGGTGTACCACCACAACCAGACACAATCACTGGTGTACCACCACAACAACCAGACACAACCACTGGTGTACCACCACAACAACCAGACACAACCACTGGTGTACCACCACAACAACCAGACACAACCACTGGTGTACCACCACAACAAGACACAATCACTGGTGTACCACCACAACCAGACACAATCACTGGTGTACCACCACAACAACCAGACACAACCACTGGTGTACCACCACAACAACCAGACACAACCACTGGTGTACCACCACAACAACCAGACACAACCACTGGTGTACCACCACAACAAGACACAATCACTGGTGTATCACCACAACAAGACACAACCACTGGTGTACCACCACAACAACCAGACACAACCACTGGTGTACCACCACAACAACCAGACACAACCACTGGTGTACCACCACAACCAGACACAACCACTGGTGTACCACCACAACAACCAGACACAATCACTGGTGTACCACCACAACAACCAGACACAACCACTGGTGTACCACCACAACAACCAGACACAACCACTGGTGTACCACCACAACAACCAGACACAACCACTGGTGTACCACCACAACCAGACACAACCACTGGTGTACCACCACAACAACCAGACACAACCACTGGTGTACCACCACAACAACCAGACACAACCACTGGTGTACCACCACAACAACCAGACACAACCACTGGTGTACCACCACAACAACCAGACACAACCACTGGTGTACCACAACAACCAGACACAACCACTGGTGTACCACCACAACAACCAGACACAACCACTGGTGTACCACCACAACAACCAGACACAACCACTGGTGTACCACCACAACAACCAGACACAACCACTGGTGTACCACAACAACCAGACACAACCACTGGTGTACCACCACAACAACCAGACACAACCACTGGTGTACCACAACAACCAGACACAACCACTGGTGTACCACCACAACCAGACACAACCACTGCTGTACCACCACAACAACCAGACACAACCACTGGTGTACCACCACAACAACCAGACACAATCACTGGTGTACCACCACAACAACCAGACACAACCACTGGTGTACCACCACAACAACCAGACACAACCACTGGTGTACCACCACAACCAGACACAATCACTGGTGTACCACCACAACCAGACACAACCACTGCTGTACCACCACCACAACCAGACACAACCACTGGTGTACCACCACAACAACCAGACACAATCACTGGTGTACCACCACAACCAGACACAACCACTGGTGTACCACCACAACAACCAGACACAACCACTGGTGTACCACCATAACAACCAGACACAATCACTGGTGTACCACAACAACCAGACACAATCACTGGTGTACCACCACAACAACCAGACACAACCACTGGTGTACCACCACCACAACCAGACACAACCACTGCTGTACCACCACAACAACCAGACACAATCACTGGTGTACCACCACAACAACCAGACACAACCACTGGTGTACCACCACAACAACCAGACACAATCACTGGTGTACCACCACAACCAGACACAACCACTGCTGTACCACCACCACAACCAGACACAACCACTGGTGTACCACCACAACCAGACACAACCACTGGTGTACCACCACAACCAGACACAACCACTGGTGTACCACCACAACAACCAGACACAACCACTGGTGTACCTCCACAACAACCAGACACAACCACAGGTGTACCACCACAACCAGACACAACCACTGGTGTATCACCACAACCAGACACAACCACTGGTGTACCACCACAACAACCAGACACAACCACTGGTGTATCACCACAACCAGACACAACCACTGGTGTACCACCACAACAACCAGACACAACCACTGGTGTATCACCACAACCAGACACAACCACTTGTGTACCACCACAACAACCAGACACAACCACTGGTGTACCACCACAACAACCAGACACAACCACAGGTGTACCACCACAACCAGACACAACCACTGGTGTACCACCACAACAACCAGACACAACCACTGGTGTACCACCACAACAACCAGACACAACCACAGGTGTACCACCACAACAACCAGACACAACCACTGGTGTACCACCACAACCAGACACAACCACTGCTGTACCACCACAACAACCAGACACAATCACTGGTGTATCACCACAACAACCAGACACAACCACTGGTGTACCACCACAACAACCAGACACAACCACAGGTGTACCACCACAACAACCAGACACAACCACTGGTGTACCACCACAACCAGACACAACCACTGCTGTACCACCACAACAACCAGACACAATCACTGGTGTACCACCACAACCAGACACAACCACTGCTGTACCACCACCACAACCAGACACAACCACTGGTGTACCACCACAACCAGACACAACCACTGCTGTACCACCACCACAACCAGACACAACCACTGGTGTACCACCACAACCAGACACAACCACTGCTGTACCACCACCACAACCAGACACAACCACTGCTGTACCACCACAACAACCAGACACAATCACTGGTGTACCACCACAACCAGACACAACCACTGCTGTACCACCACCACAACCAGACACAACCACTGGTGTACCACCACTACCAGACACAACCACTGGTGTACCACCACAACAACCAGACACAACCACTGGTGTACCACCACAACAACCAGACACAACCACAGGTGTACCACCACAACCAGACACAACCACTGGTGTATCACCACAACCAGACACAACCACTGGTGTACCACCACAACCAGACACAACCACTGGTGTACCACCACAACAACCAGACACAACCACTGGTGTACCACCACAACAACCAGACTCAACCACTGGTGTACCACCACAACCAGACACAACCACTGGTGTACCACCACAACAACCAGACACAACCACTGGTGTACCACCACAACAAGACACAATCACTGGTGTAACACCACAACCAGACACAACCACTGGTGTACCACCACAACAACCAGACACAACCACTGGTGTACCACCACAACCAGACACAACCACTGGTGTACCACCACAACAAGACACAATCACTGGTGTACCACCACAACCAGACACAACCACTGGTGTACCACCACAACAACCAGACACAACCACTGGTGTACCACCACAACAAGACACAATCACTGGTGTACCACCACAACCAGACACAACCACTGGTGTACCACCACAACAACCAGACACAACCACTGGTGTACCACCACAACAAGACACAATCACTGGTGTAACACCACAACCAGACACAACCATTGGTGTACCACCACAACCAGACACAACCACTGGTGTACCACCACAACAAGACACAATCACTGGTGTACCACCACAACCAGACACAACCACTGGTGTACCACCACAACAACCAGACACAACCACTGGTGTACCACCACAACAAGACACAATCACTGGTGTACCACCACAACCAGACACAACCACTTGTGTACCACCACAACAACCAGACACAACCACTGGTGTACCACCACAACAAGACACAATCACTGGTGTAACACCACAACCAGACACAACCACTGGTGTACCACCACAACCAGACACAACCACTGGTGTACCACCACAACAAGACACAATCACTGGTGTACCACCACAACCAGACACAACCACTGGTGTACCACCACAACCAGACACAACCACTGGTGTACCACCACAACAACCAGACACAACCACTGGTGTAACACCACAACCAGACACAACCACTGGTGTACCACCACAACCAGACACAACCACTGGTGTACCACCACAACAACCAGACACAACCACTGGTGTACCACCACAACAACCAGACACAACCACTGGTGTACCACCACCACAACCAGACACAACCACTGGTGTACCACCACAACAACCAGACACAACCACTGGTGTACCACCACAACAACCAGACACAACCACTGGTGTACCACCACAATAACCAGACACAATCACTGGTGTACCACCACAACCAGACACAACCACTGGTGTACCACCACAAAAAGACACAACCACTGCTGTACCACCACAACAACCAGACACAACCACTTGTGTACCACCACAACCAGACACAACCACTGGTGTACCACCACAACCAGACACAACCACTGGTGTACCACCACAACAACCAGACACAACCACTGGTGTACCACCACAACAACCAGACACAACCACTGGTGTACCACCACAACAACCAGACACAACCACTGGTGTACCACCACAACAACCAGACACAACCACTGGTGTACCACCACAACCAGACACAACCACTGGTGTACCACCATAACAACCAGACACAACCACTGGTGTACCACCATAACAACCAGACACAACCACTGGTGTACCACCACAACCAGACACAACCACTGGTGTACCACCATAACAACCAGACACAACCACTGGTGTACCACCATAACAACCAGACACAACCACTGGTGTACCACCATAACAACCAGACACAA
>NC_091297.1:34046424-34051424 GCF_038502225.1 Cherax quadricarinatus | reverse complement strand
TGAACAGTCTTGGGCCCCGGACACTTATGGTGTTTTCTCTTAGTGCACCAATGGTGCCCCTACTTTTAATTGGGACATTTTGCATCGCCTGCCCAGTCTTTTACTTTCGTAGGGAGTGATTTCTGTGTGCAGATTTGGGACCATTAATTCCAGGATTTTCCAAGTGTAGATTATGATATATCTCTCCCTCCTGCGTTCCAACGAGTACAAGTCAAGTGCTTCCAAGCGTTCCCAGTAGTTAAGGTGCTTGACAGAACTTATACGTGCAGTAAAGGATCTCTGTACACTCTCTAGATCTGCAATTTCACCTGTTTTGAATGGAGATGTTAATGTACAGCAGTATTCCAGCCTAGAGAGAACAAGTGATTTGAAAAGGATCATCATTGGCTTGGCATCTCTCGTTTTGAACGTTCTCATTATCCATCCTATCATTTTCTTTGCACGTGCGATCGTGACACTGTTGTGATCCTTGAAAGTGAGATCCTCAGACATTACTACTCCCAGGTCCCTTACATTATTTTTCCGCTCTATTGTATGGCCAGAGTCAGTAGTATACTCTGTTCTAGTTATTATCTCCTCCAGTTTTCCATAACGGAGTAGTTGGAATTTGTCCTCATTGAACATCATATTGTTTTCCGTTGCTTTCTCATCTATCTCTTCTCATTTATCTCCTACTTCTCCCCCTTCTCTACTTCCTTTTCCTCTTCTTCCTTTTCTCCTTCCTCTTCCTCTCCTCGCTTCCAACACCCAACTCTCACAGCATCCTGATCCACTTTCTCTCCTTATTAACATGTGTCAGTACATGAGAAAGATATCAAGCGATTTCGTGGTTTATTTTGAGGTTATACAACAAGACAAAGTTTAGTTACCACTACTCATGTCTTGACATGTGCTCACCTAATTGTAGTTGCAGGAGTCGAGTCACAGCTCCTGTCCCCGCTTCTTCACTGGTCTCTACTAGGTCCACTCTCCCCCTGTTTGCTCTTCATCTCCTCCGGGAAAATTATCAGCATTAAATATTGAGAAAAAAATCTTTTTTTTTTGTCGTATTGAAAAAAAAGTATTTGGAGATTTAGCAGGATAAAAGATTTATAGTTAAAATTGCTACAGCTGCGTCTGCTGTAAATATTTATTTACGTAAATGCACTTCTTGTAGGTTTATAGTTCTCTTTCATCATTAACCTAATTATATGTTCAATTTAATTCGCTGTCAGATGGAAATTTCTCAGATTTTTTTTATGTATGAAAGTGAAACCCACCATTGGCAAATAATATTAATAAAGAAGTAAATAGTTTAGAAAATATACAGTTTGAAGAAATAGGCATTTTCGCAACATTTTGGAATATTTATTGTGGAAATATATCCACAATAAAGATACCCAAATGTTGCAAAAATGTTTAATTTTCCAATAAATGCCCTCGTGATGGGGCACCGGGAGGCCAGGTCGACTCCAGGTAGAAGCTTAACGAGGCCCTGTTAGTGATCAGTGGACTGTAATGAAGCCTTGTGTCGTAGGTCAACTCCTTCCCTGGGGAGCGCGTGAGGATGCACTGTCCACTGTTAACACTGGTCCATTACTTAACACTGGTTCTTCACTTAACACTGGTCCATTACTTAACACTGGTTCTTCACTTAACACTGGTCCATTACTTAACACTGGTCCTTCACTTAACACTGGTCCATTACTTAACACTGGTCCTTCACTTAACACTGGTTCTTCACTTAACACTGGTCCATTACTTAACACTGGTTCTTCACTTAACACTGGTCCATTACTTAACACTGGTCCTTCACTTAACACTGGTTCTTCACTTAACACTGGTCCATTACTTAACACTGGTCCTTCACTTAACACTGGTCCCTTACTTAACACGGGGCCCACTCTTGACGCGGGACCTCCACTTAAAGCGAGACTCTCACATAACATCCCAACCTCACAAGGACTCACCACAGCTTAATCACATGTAATTTATTCATTATTCACACATATTAGCTGAGCCAGGCAAGAGAAAAGCTCTTGTAATAATCGCAGACACATGAGTGTTTATCTACGTAGTCTCCCGGCAGCTGCGTAATAACGACAAAGTCAACAGTCTAATTGATCCCCGCTACAGACGTCATCCACACGAAGAGGATTTAATTTATATCGCCCATAAAAGCCTTTTTCTTCAGTCTCTTCTAATCTTTCCTGGTTAATAAAACATTTAATTACTGCTTTCCGTCAGGTGTCGTATCTGCTGTTTGGAAGCCTCGGCTATACGTAACCATTTTTTATTTGCTCGCGCCCGCCCTTCTTAGTGGACGGGTGGGCGAACTATGCTTGAGTGGGTATAATTTTTTTTATCATTAGTCACCTGGAAACTTTTAACTCAACAGCTGAATACTTGCAGGAGGTTCTGGAGTTCTGTCACAGGACTAGAGTGTTTTCCTCTCACACGATTTACCTTTTACATGGACTGGAGTTTTTTTTAACGAATTTTCATAATGGATGTTTCCGACAACAATCGGCTAACACAAAGATATCTATTTATATTTATATTATTATTATTATAATCAAAAAGAAGCGCTAAGCCACAAGGGCTATACAGCGCTGCAGGGTAGGGAAGGAAGCAAGGGAATTGGATGGCAGAAGGGAGGGGGGATGATCAGCAGGTTACAGAAAACAGCGGGGCAGGGGATAGTACGGGGGTAGAAGGTAGCAAGAGATTGAAGTAGAAAGGGCTGAAGGTATCAGAATTTGTGAAGTAAGTCAGTCGTTGTCATTTATATTTATAGGTGGTCAAGGACACCACAGGTGTAAGGAAACTAACTCATTTTTTTACATCCAGTGAAATGGAACCGGGAGTCAAATACTCAGATCAGCGAGCTTCGCAGAATCACGGGTCGGTATTGAGCTCGTAAAAGAATTCGTGGTTTATTAATGATGAGTGAAATGGTGATAGAGAAGGAGGGAGAGACTGAGTAGTAACACCCGTCCATGTTTATATTATACGTCTCACACTGCAACCGCTGGTGGAGCAAACATCTGATCAATCTCTCATTCCCTAATATGAAAGGACTAAGTATAAGGGAATAAATTTTGAGACACCTGACTCTGAAAGTAACAAAGAATATGCAATTTGTGCGTGTGTGCTAAAAGTTGTTATAAACTACTACTCTCAGATGCGTGTTTACCTTCACCACATATCTTAACTCAGCTCGAAGACTGGAGTGACATTAAACGTGTTCTTATGTATTCGTGGCCATGTTCCTCACACGTGTCTCATCTTGTCCCTCACGTGCTTCTCACTGTCTCTCATGTGTGAGTGACATTGCCCCTGGTGTGGTAACTTATATGCATTATAATCATGGGGAAGCGCTAAACCCGTAGGATTATACAGCGCGTGGGGGGTTGAGTGGAAAGTATTCAGGCTCAATTCAGGGAACCGCAGCACAGATCCAATTCCCTAGATCAAGAGCCCTTCCCTTGAGGGAAACTTTTATGTAGCTTACAGCCTAAACCAGACAATTCGAATTTATCTATAAATTGATTCGTGTAGTTAAATGTATTTGATGTAACCATTTATCTATCAACCAGTTTATTGTTCATATCAACTAGTTTATTGTTCCTATCAACTAGTTTATTGTTCCTATCAACTAGTTTATTGTTGCTGTCAGCCAATTTATTGTTCCTACCAAATACTAAATTATTCCCAGTAACCACTTTGTTGTTCCTATCACAACTACATTTATTTATTATATTGTTCCTATCATCCAGTATATTGTTCCTATCATCCAGTATATTGTTCCTATCATCCAGTATATTGTTCCTATCATCCAGTATATTGTTCCTATCATCCAGTATATTGTTCCTATCATCCAGTATATTGTTCCTATCATCCAGTATATTGTTCCTATCATCCAGTATATTGTTCCTATCATCCATTATATTGTTTCTGTCATCCAGTATATTGTTCCTATCATCCATTATATTGTTTCTGTCATCCACTGTATTGTTCCGATCATTCACTAAAAAGAACACGTACGAAGTCTTCAGTGATTAGAAGTCGTTTAATCACTGGGTTCATGTTCAGTAGATAATGCAGCGGAAAACCCGTAAGGGTAATACAGCGTCTGAATAATGGAGATACTCAATATACACTCACGAGACCTTAGCTCCAAGTCCCTGGATGAAGAGTCCTCAGCGAGCATCAATGCACACCAAGAGAAGAGATTATATTCACAGAAAGCACTAAACCTGTGGGGACAATCACTGATTCTGAAGTTATTGTTTTGCAAGTGGCGTGTCAACACTACAGCTCAAAACTGCAAATATCCCCTGTACTTCTCACCTCCAGGACTCAAGTCCGGCTTCCCCGAATTCCTTCAAAGTATTACTTTGCTAACTCTCCAATAATACGTGAAGTCATATTATTATTATTATAATCAAAAAAGAAGCGCTAAGCCACAAGGACTATACAGCGCTGCAGGGCAGGAAGGAAGCGAGGGCATCAGGTGGCAAAAGGGAGATGGATGAGTAATAGGTTACGGATAACAGCGGGGTAGTGGATGGTGAAAGGGTAAAGGGCAGCAAGAGACTGAACTAGAAAGGGCTGAGGGGAGTGCAAAAAGTATCATCAGAGTTTGTGGAGTAAATCAGTCGTTGTCAAGAAGTCAATGAGAGAGTCAGGATTAAAGGAGGGTCCATCAGCAAGAAGGGAGGGTAAAGAGAGAGTGATAGAACAAAGACGACGTTGGAGGTAAATTCTGCGTGCACGTTGATAGAGAGAGCAGTCTAACAGAATGTGGCTAATCGATACTGGAACTTGACACTGTTCACAGAGAGGAACAGGGTGCCTCTCCATGAGATACCCATGAGTAAGACGAGTGTGGCCAATGCGAAGGCGGGAGAGAGTGGTCTCCCAACCTCGGCACTGATGACAAGAAGACGGCCAGTAACCTATGCTCGGTTTAATAGAATGAAGTTTGTTATCGAGCAGAGTTGACCAACGTTGTTGCT
>NC_091297.1:34021424-34041424 GCF_038502225.1 Cherax quadricarinatus | reverse complement strand
GGTGTGGTGTTCCTGCTGGTGGTGGTGTGGTGTTCCTGCAGGTGGTGGTGTGGTGCTCCTGCTGGTGGTGGTGTGGTGTTCCTGCTGGTGGTGGTGTGGTGTTCCTGCTGGTGGTGGTGTGGTGTTCCTGCTGGTGGTGGTGTGGTGTTCCTGCTGGTGGTGGTGTGGTGTTCCTGCTGGTGGTGGTGTGGTGTTCCTGCTGGTGGTGGTGTGGTGCTCCTGCTGGTGGTGGTGTGGTGTTCCTGCTGGTGGTGGTGTGGTGTTCCTGCTGGTGGTGGTGTGGTGTTCCTGCTGGTGGTGGTGTGGTGCTCCTGCTGGTGGTGGTGTGGTGTTCCTGCTGGTGGTGGTGTGGTGTTCCTGCTGGTGGTGGTGTGGTGTTCCTGCTGGTGGTGGTGTGGTGTTCCTGCTGGTGGTGGTGTGGTGCTCCTGCTGGTGGTGGTGTGGTGTTCCTGCTGGTGGTGGTGTGGTGTTCCTGCTGGTGGTGGTGTGGTGTTCCTGCTGGTGGTGGTGTGGTGTTCCTGCTGGTGGTGGTGTGGTGCTCCTGCTGGTGGTGGTGTGGTGTTCCTGCAGGTAGTGACGAAATCTGATACTGACCTTCAAATATTTCATTATAGAACCTCGTGTACCATAAACATAAATAATTTTAGACGCAATAACGAATCACAGAAGAGCATTCCTTTTTGACATCATGAAAGAAAATCACATGTAGGCAAAGAAACCTCTTTGAAAACCTGTGTCAAAGTAAATGACAAAAGTTTCCTAGCAACCATGTGTAATCTGTGAGTTTGTATCACTATTATGTCTATGTAATACTTAGTCTCATTGGCACAAAATTAATAATATACTGAAATATTTTTGGTTTCTTGGTTTCATTTATTTTTCGTCACTCAACTTTTCTTTTATGATAAGACGGATTGAAATTGATTTTACGGCTTTTGAAATCACTATAATGCGTTCAACATCAAATTTTATGGCAGGAAGGCGTTTAACTGTTCACATGATACCCCTTAGTTACGTAGAGATACACTGAGAAAGCGTTCGATAATAAAAAACGAGTATTTCTTGTTAAAACTGGTACATTTCATCAGAGTAAATTTATAACTTGTCAGTATAAACACGAGAACATCTCACAAGCAAGCATAACACCTCAATCCAAGTAGTCAAGGGTGTAGCCCAGGTTTTTACGCTGGAGGAACATGAGAATCTCCCAGAAGGGTGGTCGCTGGCGGTCGTTGGGTCTCCAACAGGCAGCCATCATGTCGTACATCTCGCGGGGACAGAGTGCCGGCTGCGGCAGTAACATCATACCGGAGCCGTCGTCGTGGTAACAGTGAGACACATTCTCCAACACTCCGTCGTCACTAAGCTCGTCGTAAGGCTGCCGGCGGGCCATGGTCAGTATCTCCCACATTGTTACCCCGAACGCCCACACGTCGCTCTTGGTGGAAAATCGTCCCTGAAGGACAGATTCCCACGCCATCCACCTGATGGGCAGGAGAGCACGACTATCACTCAGTCTATAATAATCATTAGAATATAGAGGCCTGCTCATTCCAAAGTCTGAAATCTTTATGGTAAGGCTTCTGCCCACAAGACAGTTCCGTGTTGCTAGGTCTCGGTGGACGACGTTCAGTGTCTCTAGGTATTTCATTCCTGATGCAATCTGTGTGACTATATAAATAAGAGCACCGTAACTTACAAATGGTGGCTCTTTTATGCTTGTAGAAACCCCTTTGAATGACACACTTGATATACCTTCCGTCACATGTCTTCGAAGAAACTGGTAGAGATCACCATAGTCCATATACTCCAACAACATGCATAGTGGCTCAGAGGTGTTCACTACACCCAATAGCTTTACAATATTCTGATTATCAACTCTGCTAAGAACACGACACTCTTTTCTAAAATCATCCTTCGCATCTTCACTTGCACCAACCTTCAGGCTCTTCATGGCCACTCTCCGGCAGCCGATCCCTGTAGCATCCTTTAATTCACACAGCTGCACCACACCAAAAACTCCTCCCAGGTTCTCGACAACCCGGAGATGTGTTCTAGGCACCCCCGGTACTCGACGCTCCTTTCCTAAACTGGTGTCATCAGCTACAGCATAAATAACAGTGCCAGTCACACCTTGAATGTGTGAAGGCTGGCACAGAAGCGGTGCGGTGTAATATTCCTGATCAGGAGGTGGGGGAAGAGACGGTACAGGAGCCAGTGGTACATCTCGCAGATTGCATACTGTAGGCAAAGTTGCTGGTGGCTGAGTCAGTGGTACAGGAGGTGGAAGAGGTGAATAAACCTCGGAAAATGGTGGAGGAGGCGTCATGTTTACATCTGGTATAGCATAATCCACAGAATCATCGGTGTCAGTGGGAAGTGGACACTTGAGAGGAATCTCCGACGAAGTGACGGTGTGTCCCAGTGTAGTAACCAGGGTTGTGTATAGGACCTTTGAAAGGTTCCTGGTACATGGCTGTGGTCTCTTCATCCATCGTTACATGCCCATACAATTTTCCTTTTGCCTTGGCATATCCATTGGATACAGGTGACAGATTCACATTGATGTGTAAATCTTTCATCGTCATTGACACTTTTCTCGAGTCCATGCCAGTGTCAGGTGATGAAGGCGACTTTTTATTAGACTTTCTTGTAAACCATTTATGGTAGTATTTTACACCTAGAACCACAGGCAATGTGCCAAATATTAAAGCAACACATATAAGACCACCGAGCAGCAAAGCAGAGGTCTCCTCTGCTGGGACCACAGAGATGCGCTCCTCCACAAATCTTTCCTCGTTCATCTTCTCAGTAGACACAGACAAAGTTACATCTTCATCTGTCAAGTTGCAGTGACATGGCACTGCAAAGAAATAATTATAAAAGTATATTAGTCTTTATTCCTTAATGGGCTGCAACAATATTCACTTACATTCAATGACACTAATAACCAATGCTGAGAGCTTACTACTTAGAGAAAATATTCCTGTTAAAGTTCTATAGATTCATTCTCACCTGAATCAAATGAGACTTCTGAGATCATGATCCACTTGAGGGCGAAATACAATTGCAGCTTGATGTATCTGGCAGCAGCGTTGTGGAGTCTGATGGTGACGTTGCGAGCATATTCAAAGATTCGGTCCACCACGTACTCATACTCGACGGCCTCCTGAGCATGGAAGTGTTCCCCGCCCATACTGAACAATACACGGGCGTGCGAGAACACCTGTACGATAAACAATTACAAATCTGGTAACGTAAAGAAATTTTTATATAAATTAATAAAAAAAAATGACAGACTCTTGAAGAGTGTCTCTGTCAAATATATATATATATATATATATATATATATATATATATATATATATATATATATATATATATATATATATTACCCCAGCGCCATAAAGACAACATGTGCTTTTGTACATTTAATAAATTCTTTTCTTTTGTGGGATATTCAGATATTGCGTAAATTTTAGGCTAATATTTAACACGAATATGTGTTTCTGTTATTCATTTGCTTTGAAAAGTAACTGTGAGCCTTTGTTCTTACTTGGCACTCCAGATGGCCCTTTCAACTAACTTAATTGTGTACACTTATTACACAAGCCGCTTGAGATAACATACAACAGTGGCCTACCTGGGAATCCTTGGTAAACAAGTTGTTGGCATAGATGTGAACTGCTGAGAAATTCCTGACTGAATCGAACTCGAAGGTAATCTCTACTGGCTGCCCCTGGCGTGTGGTGTTCTTCCAGCCGACCCACTCGTAGCCTAAATAGCAAAAAGGCACAATACCGTGACTGGAACGATACACAAATAACCCGCACATAAAAGACAGAAGCTTACGACGACGTTTCGGTCCGACTTGGACCATTGACAAAGTCACACTGTGACTTTGTCAATGGTCCAAGTCGGACCGAAACGTCGTCGTAAGCTTCTGTCTTTTATGTGCGGGTTATTTGTGCACTCGTAGCCTGTCAGGGAGCAACTGGTCATCAACATCTACAATAATGCACTCAGAATCTTGAATATTATACAGAACTCAGTAAGTGCATGGCCCGAAAAACTCGGAAATTTGGAAGTGTGGGATAAGTGAACCATATTTAACCCAGATATAAAACAAAATATATCCAGTGAAGAGCATAAATTGGTTGAGTGGTGTTGGGGACCGAACTGCCGTCTTTGTAATTGAAACTCCACAGTTGTATCGATTCAGCAGCAAAAGAAGTGTAAAAAAATTTTTTTTTCCTTACAAATTTTGTTACTTTCACTATATGGCGAGATTCTCATTTTAAGAGTTCAGATGTGTGGTAACTGAATAGATGTTACCCTGTACCTGTTTGAGAGAACTATATTCCCTTAAAAACCTTGGGTGGGTGATAAGTGAATATACCACGAGGGAAAACTATAGTATGAGTGAACAACGTTACTCAACATCTTGGGTGTGTGGGCAACTGAAAATAACATCGCAACCGCAAAGCAACAATAAACTATACTAGGTCTCGGGCAGAGCACGCAAGAGACTACAACTGCCGTCCTGAGGCAGTGTACTTGAAAAGTATCCTTCATTACTTTCAGTAGGAACTTACTCCAACCTTTAATTTAGGCAAATTACTCTCACTGGGGAAGACAGTACAGGGTACATTTTACTCCATTTCTTCCAGTGATGAAGATTATAATGACAGAGGTGTGGGTCTGTGCTCGGAGTTGCAGGGGTGACCACTTCATCATTGTCCCTACTTTGAAGATTAAAGTGTTTTCGACAGGTGGTGTACATGTAAGTAGTCGACAGGTTTTAAACCTCACAAATTAACTATGCCTTAATGTTTCACATCACAATCATGGCATTGTAAACCCTTTAAGAATCTTAGAATATATAATACACGTATGCTGTACGCAATTTTAAAAGGGAATTCGAAAACAATAGCTTTATTTTCAGGTAAGGAATCTATAGCAAATTAGATTTAACATTCTCAAATTATCCATACATTTTTAGAGAGTCGAACTGGCGTCTGAGAAAATGAGAGTCCACCGTCCTAACCACCCAAACAGGATACTCTCCAACCTGCCACATTCGGTAGCTAGTGGAGACTTGTAGAGGTCACCAACTGTGACCCAACTGATATAATTTTTACCGAGACCATCCTCCACTACTTGAAGCAAAAGCAGACAGAAGATTTTGTCTCCTTTTAGTATCTATAAACTAAGAAAATGTAACACGTTTGTAACAAACCAGGGTGGCGCTGACTGAGTCATTAGGAAGATGGACTGTCATTTTCACAGACCCCAGTTCGAATCACTGAAAAACCTATGGATTGTTACAAGCACTAATTAAATTTTTGTAATTCATTTTCAAAGGAATTTTAATATTTCACATCACATTATATAATAACAAGAAAAGTATCGGAGAATTTGCGTGAAAACGGAAGATGGAGAATTCCACTTAATGTGTAGACATCACTACGAATACTTAAAAAAAAATCCAATAGATTGGAAAGTAGATATGCTTGTTTCCAAGACGTAAAATATATGTGAAAGTGTTAATGATTAACAGAACAGTTTCTCAGAATTAAGGGTACAGTAATAACAGGATTTTAAAGTAAAGAATAATGAGAGGGATTCCAACCAGAGTTTCCAGAGGGAAAATCTATTTTCAATGTCAACCGATTTTTCATATCGATACGGAAGACCGTGATATGGTCATTGTCACAAGGTACCATTGTGGAAGTTCAGTGTGAAATTACAAGAAGCAACATCATGATGATGACAAAGTTAAAAGATTAGATTTTAGATCTAGAAGTCGAAGCAGTTAGTTTATTGCGCACCACAAATCAATCCTATGTAAAATAATGCAAGAGATGTGGATACACTAAAGGCCTAGGTACTAGGACAATCATAATTAGGAAACTTGTTCAAAATTTCTAGTATTTTCACTAATAAGATACCCTGACATATCACAGTAACCAGTTCACCAAGGTACCACAATTTAATACACCAACAGTAGTGTTGAGTCTCTGAGACCCGAACTTTAAAATAAACATGAGAATCCTTTGCAATGCGAATGACATGTACTATACATGGTATGGCAGATGGCGTGAGGGACTTCCATAGTGTAGCCCTAGGTTGGAATCTCCCCCCCCCATTGCTATGTGACCGCTACCTTACCTCGTCCCATGGCCAGAGCGTCGACACGGAAGTTGGTATGACCCATCTCGCCATCGGTTAGTTGCCCCAACCCCCCGGAAAGCCAGCCATCCTTGCGGGAGCCGTCGTAGGTCAAGTCAGTGAGTGCTGTATCGCTGCCCCTGGGGTCCCCGTCAGGCATGCTGTACGATACAAGCCCATCTGGAGGGGAAGTAAAACAACGACTTAAACGTATGCTTTAAATAGTTTTGTGCCATCAGGGAATCTTTTATACTTTGTGTGCCATATTACATAATGAAATATATTTATGTGTGCATTTATAAAAGATGGGGTCTCAGGGAGAAAGGAAAATGTTTTTCCTCGTAGATTTTCATCTACTCCCAGGCTACTAGGAGCCGTGGTGTACTGTGCTCTTCAATATTCAGTATCAGCACATTTATTAACGCTTTCTCTCTCTCTCTCTCTATATATATATATATATATATATATATATATATATATATATATATATATATATATATATATATATATATATATATAATGTATATTAAAAAAGGAGGGAGAGAAAGAGAGAGAAATGTGCATACGTTTGTTATACCTTTGAAGAGTTCCGAGAGTTTTTCTACTCCTAGAGCCCGGCCTTGGGCCAGGCTCGTTTGATGTTTGCCTGGTCAACCTGGCTGTTGCTGTTGATGGCCCGTGGCCCATATATCCATCACAGCCTGGTTGAGCTGGCATCTGGTGTGAATACTTGTCCAGTTTCTTCTGTAAGACACTTGATAAGATGTTGAATAATCTGGGGCCACGGATGTTGATACATGCAGATACCAAACTGAATATTGAGAAGACTACAGAATACACCACGTCCCTATTGATTCTTTCCGCTGAGAAGAACTACAGTAGTTAAAGATTAGTTAATTCTATTTCTTACTAGTTTTGTATAAGTTAGTTTACCAAATGCTCTCTCCCTGCCCTCCACTCCTTACTCCCAAACTTTCAAAAATAGTAACAGGGGCCATTGTCCCTCTAAGTTTTGTTTTAACGTGTGTATGTTTGCACTGACCTGAGTACTGGCAGCCGTAGAGTTCAACCCTCATGCACACGGTCCTAGGGTGATCACTGTAGGGAACGAACCTTACCCGCGCCGCTATCATGGGTGGACTTAGTTGGGAAGTCTTGGCCAGGTAAGTGCTGCTGTTCCCTTCCAGTAACTGCGGAAGAAAGGCGTTGGGGGGTGAATCTTGTGTGCCATGTTTTGGATGATAAAACAGTTGTTCTAGGAATCATGATCGCTGTTCTTCCTGTTTATTTGATCGAAACCGTAAACAGCAAGAGAAATAAGTTACTCAAAATCACAAAATCACTCCGACTGACGAAGCTTCCACAAGTGGCTACAAACAAGCCTGCACTTTCTATTTCTTTATCTCCTCTTACTTTCCTCCGCTTTCTCCTCTCCCTTTTAATCTACCTTTACATTCCTCGTGCTGCGGCTGACCCTCTTTATCTCCCTTTGCATTCCTCGTGTATTTACTCTCCATTTTTACCTACCCTTACTATCCTCATACTTTTTAATTTTCCTTTCACCTTTTCTTTCTTTCCCCGCTTCTCTCGTCTCTCTTCAGCACTATTCCTTGCCTCTCATTAACAAATTGCTACACAATGTCTAAACATTTTATTTATTGCCTGAGGGAAGTTATTAATTCCACAGGTTACTGATCGACTCAGAGATACAGTGATCAATAGCAGAGTTATGTGAGGTTAGACACACTTGTAGGGGTCATGTGTTTTTTGCACAAACTTGTGAACTTGGCGTATAAAGAAAATCATCGTTTTGCCTAAGTAGAGGGTATATTTAGTTTTTTTTTTTTAATATCGAGGAACACAGTGTACGCATCCCGAAACTAATATATTTCAATGGTGTTAAATAATGCTGACTATACTTTGGGTTAGTTTAGAAAGTTATATAACATAACATTAATTTTTGCAAGTATTTTTTTTTAAGTTGCCCAGTAAATGTTGGTGCCAAATGAAGAATTAGAATTCCACGATATTCCGCGTGACAATATCTATGATTCCATAAGCCATAATCTAAAACCTATTTAAAAAAAATTATGGATGATTCAGTGCTCTAAGCATAAAACATATTAAGAACCTGGGTTAGGAGCCATTCTTACCTCCTGTCCACGATAATAACCTGAGTTAGGAGCCATTCTTACCTCCTGTCCACGATAAGAACCTGAGTTAGGAGCCATTCTTACCTCCTGTCCACGATAATAACCTGAGTTAGGAGCCATTCTTACCTCCTGTCCACGATAAGAACCTGAGTTAGGAGCCATTCTTACCTCCTGTCCGCGACCGTCAACATAAGTGACCCAGTGGTCGAGCCCTGGCCGCCACAACTGCAGTTTGTACTGACGGGCGAACTCCTTGCCCTGCCCATTGCCGAACCTGCCCTGCACTTCCACCTTGGTTACCACGTGCAGCACTCCAAGGACACCAGGCGGGGACACCAGGCGCCGCCTCCCGCCTCAACGTGGGCTCTGTACAATTACCAAACTTGATCATGTGTAGCACTGCAGGAGTAATGGAAATAGTTTGCCATTTTAATGTATAAGTATACTGAGTGTTAGTATATTGAAGAGTTAATATGACTATTAAACGTCCCAGATCCAAGAGGATGGTACCACGAATTCCTTGCATTAAAAGCCATTCGCAAACAGTATCAAGGCACCCCCCCCCCATGAATGGTCCTTGAAATGAAGGCACTACACTCAGCATAATATACAGGCTTATAAGCCTACGAATGTCCTCATGTGGAGAAGATACTTATCACAACAGCTTCAGTTCAGCACAGCTAGGAAGTGAGATTATATTGTTTTAAATTAGTGTATTTCATGAAGTGCTAAACCAGTGGGGGGTCATTTGGAGCAATGAGTAATCGAAGCTCGAGCCTCCGGTCATTAATCGCGGCTGGATCTCTCAACTCAGTCAGGATGTGTTACTGCCAAGCAAGACCACTGCTACCCCCTGCCCACTGAACACATTAGGAAACAAAATGTTTTAAAATGATGAGGTACCACGAAAAATACACAGCCAAAACACTCGTTTAAAAGTACTAGAGCACTAAGAATGAAAGAATCTGGGAGACCGGGTTCGTCAGGTTAGTTTTGAGTGCAGTATAGACTGAACAAGGTGGTGACGGTACCTGGAGTAGCTTCCAGAGGTCACCTTCCCCACAGCCCGGTCTCAGATCAGGCCTCTTGGTTGCTGACCGATCGATCAGCCTGGTAGTGCCCGCTGTTGCAGTCCAATGTATGCACCAGAACCCGTTTGATCATGAACTTTTTTCATAACTATGTCACGTTCCCTGTTGAAGACAGGTATCCTGCTCCATCTGCCAAGCCTCTTGTGTTCATAAGTAGTAATTTCGGTGTGCGGGTTTGAGGCCAATTCCTCCATTACCTTCCGGGTGTAGATTATGATGTATCTTTCTCACATACTTTCAAAGTAGTACAGTTCTAGGGACTTCAGAAACTTCCAGTAATTCTGGTGCTTGACTGAATTTATACGAGCTGTGAAGGTTCTTTACATTTTCCAGCTTAGCAATTTCGCCTGCCTTGAAGGTGGCTGCTAGTCCAGTCTAAAGAGAACGAATGACCTGAAGATAGTTATCACTGGCTTCGCATCTCTTGTTTTGAAGGTTCTAGTTATCCAAACTCCATTTTTTTGAAGTTGTGATAATAAAGTTGTTGTGTACCTTGAACGTGAGATCTGACATTATCACTTCCAGGTCTCTCACACTTAACTTACTTTGTACTGAGTGGTTTTAATTTGTCTTGTACTCTTACCTGGTTTTAATTTATTCCATTCTTCCATGGCATAACTGAAATTTATCCTCAGAGGATTTCATATTATTGTTAGTGGCCCACAGGAAGAGCTCGCTGTGTCTCCTATGGATGCCAATTTCGTACAGATTCTAGCATCGTCTACAAAGGATAATACAGTGCTATAACTGATGTTTCTGTTTATGCCAGATGTGAGAATGGGGAAGAGAAACGGGGCAAGTACCGCGCCTTTGGGGACACAACTTTTCACTATAGCAGCCCCTGATTTTACTCCGTTTACTATTACTCTTTGGGTTCTGTTTGTGAGGAAGTAAAAAATCCGTCTACCTACCTTCCCAGTTTTTCCTTTTGTGAGCAATTACTCCACGGTCACACTTATCAAAGGTTTTTGCAGTAAGTTGTATTACATTTCCATCTAAATGGTGAAAAAGATAAGCCACAGTATAGCAAGAAAAAGAAGAGGAAGAAAAAAGATATTGATGAAAAGATGGAAATATGATTAATAAGAAGGTCAGATTTCATCAAGAAACGTTACTCGATCACATCAGATAACGGCACATTTCCGCCTGAAATAATAATAATCAGCATTCCAGAGTTTATTTCCAGAAATGCAATATGAAAGTTCTAAGACAATTTTTCGAAACACTGCAATTTAGAATGCTCATCATCCGATAACAGAAAAAAAAATTGTTATATCGGCGTAGATATTTTACAAAAAAGCATCACAGGATTTTTCAGACTCCAAGATGACCTTGGCTTGTAACTGACGCTGCCCAGACACAAGAACATTAACGTAGTTTCAGCCTAATGGATTACTGCCGACAGTATTGAAGAAAAGACAAGTCGCACAATAAGGTTTAATTGAAACAACTTTTCGCTACGTGGGAAAGCCCTATACAGAGCGAAACGTTGTCCAATTGAAGCTTATTATATGCAGCGTGTCTTTTCTTCACAACCTTCAACAAATTTAGTCTTCAGCAAACTGGAAGTAGGCATTATGTAAATATAATAGGTTCTATAATATTTACAGAAATATTTATTATTTAAAAAAAGTGGCTAGGAAGACATTAAGAACTGCAGCCACTGAATCCGGCACAACACTTCTGGACTTCCAAATTGAAGATAAATTCTGCGGCGCTCGTACCTCTGGCAGACAATTGGGTAAATAATGAGGTGTGGGAATGGTGGCGGGGGAGCACAGCTGATTTATTGTTCCAGGCCAGATATTGACGCACCCATCAAGTGTGCATCACTTTAGTCTCTTTCATCATCCTCTCTCTCTCTCTCTCTACACATGAAGAATGTCTAGTTTGCGTAGATTTACGATGCAGCAAACTGCATCGTTGTTAATGGTATTGTCATGATAAAATTCATTACTTTATGGAACAAATTTGACGTTCTGTCTGAATCACACATTACGGTCCAACCACCCACTCTTAGGTAGTCCTGGTGGGAGATTCCATTCTAAGGCAGCAGAACACACAATTCTGTCGTAGCAGCCTGCGTAAGAGGTTGTCTTCCAGGTGCGAGTAAAGGTGAAGAAAAAAAAGTCACAAAACACAATTTTCAAGACTCACGTCGGGGTCAATGATTTACAGCAGAGTAGATGAGAGTTTTGGCAGATACAAAGCTCTCAAGAAATTCAAAGACAGTAGGAGACTGTGGTAATTACACTTCACATAGTAAAAAAACATGGAACTAAATTAGAGGTTAAAGGATTTGAATGGAAAGGACTAGTCTGGACAATATTGGACTGTCTGACGACTCCAATACTGACAGAAGTTTGTTTAAGCAAAATGGACTTCATCTGAGCGACGTGTGAAGCGCGAGATAAGGAAGAATCTTGCCTGAGAGTGAAGGTGGAGGAGACCACGAGGGTAAGGCAAGGTGTGTGTGGATGGGGGACCGGACTGCTTGCCACAGCAAGGTAAGTAACCAGTGGGATAAGGAATTTAAGTACCCCAACTGGGTAGACTAGTTTTTTACATGAACACTCGCAGTATATTAAATAAGGGACCAACAATCTACATATTCATTATCAGGGGATCGAAATATTTCTACTCTATGTAAATCTATGTTTGGCCCAAATAATCACGAAACAGAGGAAACAGCCTTGACTGGCAACAATATTTTAAAGAGGATGGCACTCATAAAACAAGGTGAAGTGACTATGTTAATCAACATTGAAATACATGATACAGGAATTCAAAAGCATGATGTAAGCAGAATGTGACTGTAAGCAGAACTCCAAGGAAACAAACAATAAATTTATGCTTGATATATTATGGCTCCCCCCCCAAACAAAGCCAAGGGAACGATGCTCTCTTGAATTATGAAAACAGACAATCTGTAGACACAAAGAGGTAATAGTAGCTGGTGACTTTATTGCAGCACTTTATGAGGGAAGCAGGAGGACGCCAGAATTGTCAACACGACAGAGGACAACATTCTTACTTGAACCGTCACATCGGCTGCTCTGGGCAACAATAATTTGAATATTTTTCTGATCACAGACTGTGACATTATCCAGTCATGCGATGTGGGTGAGAGATTACGAAACAGTAATCGTAACATCATTTGTTTCATAATCAAACTTTGAGATTCAAAATTACGGAGTAGTTGACTTTGATAAGATGTACCATTATTACACCCCAGGAATTCAAAGGCCTGTTATCCTGGGTGTAAAGGGAGCAAAAACAAACAGCAGAAAACTTTCTGACTTGTATTATCCTTTCACCAAGTAAGAACAGAAGTATGTACACTATATACACTATGTACAACATAAGGTATTAGTGCACGCCACGGTAAGCAAGGCAGAACAGATGCCACTAGAGAGCAGACCGTGCTTCAACCAGCTCTAGAATGGAAATGACGAGGGCAGACAGGCGGGTGGTGCCCATACCTCTGCGATTGCCAAAACCATCTTCTCATTGGCTGAACCTGGGTACTGATCGAACGATGGGGCCCCATCGTACGACCCTTAGTACTGGTTCGCTGGCTGGGGGAGATAGCCTTTCAATGAGGGTGTGTACATGCGCCGAATAAAGGTTATGTACTCTTTACATGCCACAGCCATGATATCAGGAACGTAAATTGGATCAAACTACTAAATACAAATAAAGTAGAAATGCGGATCGGATTTAAAGCAAAAATATAAACATCGAGAAATATAATATACGAAGTAATATACATAAAATGCAAAAAGTTAAAAAAAAAATAAAAGAAAAAGCTGGATGATTAGCCAACTGGTTGAGATAATTAGCAAAAATGAGAAATGCATTTAAGAAATGTAAACTGACCACAATAACTATACAGTCACAGAGAGAGAAATCAGAAATGCTAAGCAAGAATTTGAAAAAAGATGTATTAAAAAAAGTGTCAAAGGTAATCCCAAAGAATTCTTCAGATACGTACATCAAGGGAGAAAGAAGGTAAAAGTAACGAAGGAATTATTAATCAGCAACAGCGGCGGAAAAACACATAATAGAAACATGACGTCTTTACCCAACATAACCCTCGGGTCCGTAGTATTGCTTGATGAATGTCACGGGCGTTCGTAGGCCACAAAATTTATTTTTAGGGCCTGACGCTGACTAAATATTCACGAAAAAATGCAGCATTGACAAAATAAAATACTTGGAGAAAATTAATACTGATAGATCAAGTAAGATATCTACAGACTGGAAACTAGCAAATGTTACTCCATATTAATAACAGGGAAAACAAGACTTGTGTCCTCAGCTGTCGTCCCATCATCTTAAACGTCAATTTCACGCAAACTAATGGAGACTATTATTAGGGACAAGAATGTTAATTTTCTGAAAAAAAAAAGAAAATAATAAGCAGAAGCAGAATCACTGGTACACAACTCTGAGTGACAGTGAAGTAATACGATAAATTAAATTGGAAACCACTAATTAAGTACAAGTAGTAATATTCCCTGCCTTCTATTTCTCTTGCAGTGTCTGTTGTTGTTCCAATATGGTGTGGTACATCCCTCCCTCTTATTATCAGGCTGGCAGTCGCCGGAGAGAGTGGAAAGAAGAAAGAGAGCCTTCTGCTCTTCTATCCTTGACTTATACACATGGAAATATAAGATGGTTCTTAAGACAGAAGCAGTCTCGGTGTGGACTACTAAGTTCTCTTTTATTTGCCTTTCCCGTGTACTCTCTCTTTCTCCCTCCCATCTTATAAATTCCCTTCTCCTCCAAAAAACAGAATATTGCATTGCATAACAGTGCTAATCCAAAATGGGTTATACATCGCCACAATAAAAATAAAGTAGAACAGAAGAAGTAAATAATAGAGATAAGAAACAAGTATAACTAGAGCAGGAGAGCTTTCTTTCTCACTCACCTGCCGTACATAGCGTTGACAGCGGCGTCGAAGTAGGAGGCAGAGAGGCGTTCACAACTGTAATGAGTTATTGGTGCAAATATTGATTGTTGAGTCACACACACACACACACACACACACACACACACACACACACACACACACACACACACACACACACACAAACACACACATACATATACAAATTCACACACACACACACAAACACACACACACACAAACTCATATACACACGCACACACACTCATACCGGTGAAGAGCAACCGATGAAGAGGCGTGGCCAGGAGCTAAGACTCGACCCCTGCAACCACAAATAGGTGAGTACAAATAGGTGAGTACACACACACACACCCACTCATACACACACACACACACACACACGCACACACACACACACACACACACACACACACACACACACACACACACACACACACACACACACACACACACTCGCAAATACTGTAAATACCTTTGTAACTTGTCATGATTGTGACTAGACCTACCTGGAGTTCATTACCTTTGTAATTTGTGAGTTCATTACCTTTGTAAATTGTGAATTCATTACCTCTGTAACTTGCTCAGCTATCAAAACTTTGGAGTCCAGTCCCTGGACCAATTATGTACCTCTGTAATCTTTTGACTACCGCCCACAGGATGGGTATGGGGTGCATAATAAACATATTAAACTAAACATCTCCTGAAGCGCACATCAACCAAATAACTGCTGCAGCATATGGGCGCCTAGCAAACCTCAGAACAGCATTCCGACATCTTAATAAGGAATCATTCAGGACCCTGTACACCGTGTACGTTAGGCCCATATTGGAGTATGCGGCACCAGTTTGGAACCCACACCTAGCCAAGCACGTGAAGAAACTAGAGAAAGTGCAAAGGTTTGCAACAAGACTAGTCCCAGAGCTAAGAGGTATGTCCTATGAGGAGAGGTTAAGGGAAATCAACCTGACGACACTGGAGGACAGGAGAGATAGGGGGGACATGATAACGACTTACAAAATACTGAGAGGAATTGACAAGGTGGACAAAGACAGGATGTTCCAGAGACTGGACACAGTAACAAGGGGACACAGTTGGAAGCTGAAGACACAGATGAATCAAAGGGATGTTAGGAAGTATTTCTTCAGCCACAGAGTAGTCAGGAAGTGGAATAGTTTGGGAAGCGATGTAGTGGAGGCAGGATCCATACATAGCTTTAAGCAGAGGTACGATAAAGCTCATGGTTCAGGGAGAGTGACCTAGTAGCGACCAGTGAAGAGGCGGGGCCAGGAGCTCGGACTCGACCCCCGCAACCTCAACTAGGTGTGTACAACTAGGTGAGTATACACACACACACACACACACACACACACACACACACACACACACAGAGTGTAAACACAGTGGTTCCTCGTGCTCTCTGAGATTGCCAAGGACGTAGTGTTAAACCTCAGCTAGCATGAGCCAGAATTGATTCTTTTTAAAACATGGTAGCTCTTTTTATTTTAAGTGTTTTGCAAGTGATACATGTTAGAGCTAGATTGTTTAAGAATAATTGAAATTTGGGGAGAAGAGATGAGGCTAAATTATAATTATTAATGAAAAGTAGCCAATAAAATTCTCACAATTCATATTTTCGGACAAAATGGAGGACCAATTATAGAAGTGTTAATATGGTAATTTATCTCACAATGTCAGTGTTATGAAAGCATATATTTTTGCATTTTTGACGTCTCCAAAGTGTAAACTGATATCAGTCCTTTTCTTGATCAACTTTTCCGTCTGGGATTTTTCTCTTGATCATTCCAACTTTGAAAATGTCTTCTTTACCATTTGCTCGATGATTCCAATGTTTGTAGGGTAGGCAGACAAGGGCTGTGGTTGTTGTGCCCAGTTTTAATACAAGCAGTAACTGGAACAGCTGATGCCAATTATTATTGTCCTCCTGTACCTTGAGCAGCGTGTGGGATTGAAGGTTCGTGGTAGTAACGAGCAGTAGTTGGTCATTTGGTCCCTGATGAGGGTAACCAGAGGAGACTGCAGCTGTAGCTGTGAGTGTAGGTGACTTAGTGGAGTCTACTTATGAAGCTACTTGTGGAATTTAATTACAAGCTGCCCATAAGTATTCCTAAGGTATATTGACTCAGGTTTACCTTGTGCTAACTTGTTGACAATTGAGTTAACCCAAGGTTTGCCTAAGGTAGCACGTTAGCTAGGGGCAGTGAGCGGACTGTACCTGAGCGGGCTCCTCCCCCACCCCTCTCTGCCACCTGGCCAGTCTGTGGGTGGGCTCTCTCCCCCCCCTCCCCCATGTCGTGGCATTCATTAATTGTTGTTCAGTGTATGTAGCTGATAGGAAATTTAATTAGCTTTTATTAATGATGATATACAAAGTATTATTTGTTATTTATCCAAAAATTACCTAAAAAAAATGCAAGAAGCACAAAGGTTGAGCCATGCACCCAGGAAGTTGGCAGTATCTCATAGCTGGTTGCTGAAGGGCAAGGCAGTGCACCGTAGCATTCCCATCATCACTTGCTAACTGTCTGCTTCCCATCACCCCCCTCATGCCAGGAGGGGGGAGGGGTTCCCCCTTTCTCCCTTTATTCCCAAACATACTTTTTTGTAAGTAGGGATATTAAGGTCTTTATTCTCTCTTCCTGTGCTTTCATTCCTAGAAAGGTCACCTAGCAGTATTTCTACAGGGCTTTAAATTAGGAAAAGGAGGTGCCCCTGCCCCCCTCCCTGACAACCCAACACTAGTGTCCCATCTGTCTGAAACTTGCGACAAGACAATCCCAGAAAAACTTCTTAGGCATCTAGTGTGGTACACAAGGTCTATACAATTACTCAAAGACCTAGATGTGAGTTACTGACTCGTCATTCTGGGCATGTTTGCCAAGTAGTGTAGTTTGAAGTATTTTTTGTAAAGCTGATTATGAGCTTGGATGAGTGTGTTCTGTTAAGATCATTGCGTAACACCAGATTAACTGAAAAAATTGGACCACACTGGGAAGGCTAGCAAACACTAATTTGCACATATCAGTTTAGATAGTTTAATATGTTTATTATGCACCCCATACCCATCCTGTGGGCGGTAGTCAAAAGATTACAGAGGTACATAATTGGTCCAGGGACTGGACTCCAAAGTTTTGATAGCTGAGCAAGTTACAGAGGTAATGAACTCACAATTTACAAAGGTAATGAACTCACAATTTACAAAGGTAATGAACTCACAATTTACAAAGGTAATGAACTCCAGGTAAGTCTGGTCACAATCATGACAAGTTACAAAGGTATTTACAGATTACAGAGGTACGTAATGGGTCCAGGGACTGGGCCCCCAAAGTTTTGATAGCTGAACTAGGTACAAATGTAATGAGCTCACAAGTTACAAAGGTAATGAATTCTGTAGAATGGTTACTTACGTTTATACATGGCTACAATCATGAACAAATTATAGAGTAATCAGCAATTCACACTTCCACACCCGGTCACAACTGTAATGAGTTATTGGTGCAAATATTGATTGTTGAGTCACACACACCACACACACACACACAATCAGTTTCAGAGACTATTTTTGTACAACTGTGGTGCCTTTCTATGTGATATTCACAGTGTGGCACACTTCGGTCATTGGTCAGCTCGGACATACTTTACTGATGTGGTAATGTGAAGAGAAACTTTACTGATGTGGTAGCGTGAGGATATGTTGTACCCTGTACTCTCTGCCTAGACCTGCTGGGTCCTTGTATTAATGAATTCGACCTACTCCAACTTCCTAGGGTGCAGTCAAGCAACTATTTTTACATCTACATGTGTAGAACTTGTATTTCTTGTTTAAATCACGTGTATGTCATGATGAAAGTAAAAGAACGTCATCTACATTCTCCATTTTAGAAGATTCAATCTAGCTGATGGTCTCTTTCTCAAGTTAAACTCAAGGGTCTCACTGCACCATTCTAATTCAATTTCCCTTAGAGGCGGCATCTTGCCCTGCGTCGGCCCTCTTCTGGAGACCATCGCAAAGGCCACAGCCCAGTTGATTCATTAGACTAATGAGGGTTATCCCGCCTCTGCACACACTTCCCAGTATGGCCGCTGACACGACATCCACTGAGCTGTTTCAAATGTTCACCGAAACACTTGAGAAAAAGGCCTAGAAGTTTTGTGCCTCATACTTGTATTTGGAGGGAACAAAGTACCTTTATTACTCCTCTGATATTGTAATATTTCTTAGAAGTGTGTAATTTTCTCTTTTTTCCCACTGCTTCGATGTAACCAACTTGTATACTTTACTACTCTTGCAATTGTATCTATGATTATCATTCAGATGTGCTCCCCAGGTTTTGCCCTAAAACTGCAAGTAGTTTTATTTTAAGCTGATAAATTGCACAAACTGAAATGTGTAAAATGAAGAAATTTATAGTTTGCAAAATTTAAGCCACTTAAGACTTGTATTTTAAAATCTTCCAAACTTATCAGTAGGGCTTGAACCTGGTGCCACTCCCACATGACATCTACTGAAACAACAGATGCAATCCCATGTCTGGGAAGCAGACTTAATAAAACTGGAGGGATCACCATCGCCAGAAAGACAGCTGAGTTGTGCCTTGACCAGCTTTGCATCATCTTTTTACTCGTCAGTGCTCGCTCGCTCGCTCACCAAACCCACCTCTCCTTCACCTCCTGGCTGTCAGGGCTTGAACTCTCAACAGTGCACAGTTTAAGAGAATACAAAAAGTGTTTAACAGTACTTCAAAATGCCAAATTGAAAAAAAATTAGCTATAGCCCAGTACAGATCAGGCCTCGTAAAGGGAGGGGTAGGCACAGCTAAGGGTAGGGTGCTAGACCAACTCTCCTATTGCACCTTTAGTAAGGCCCACAATAACTTCATGTATTAAATCTGTATTCTTGAAATCCAAATGGTTTTAAATTAATTGTTTTTATTGTGAATGTGGAAATGAGTGTTCATGCATATTTTCTGCATCTTATTCCAGGATGATATGAAACTGTCTATTTTGTGTTGACATTGCTAGTTCCATTATGGACTGTCATGGTATTAGACCAACAGACACCATATTTGTCTTATGTGGATGGATCTGAGCAACATGAGCCAGGTACTGTGTTTAAGCATTATCATTTTGTAATAAATATGTATTTCGATAGATTTGCATATCACTATGTCCTACTAGTAGGGAGGGCAAGAAGAAGCCACTCCATGCGAGGTCTGTGCGATGGTGTTCTCTAGGAGCTGTAAGCAAGTTGCTTGGCGGCTGCACCTCCAGGAGCGTGCATCAATCTTTATGGTTGACCCAATGTTTGTGTTTAGGTTAGAGGCTGTTTTGTAAGGTCAGGATTATAACACTAACGCCTGCTACTTTGCTGCTACTGCTGCTGTTTTCTCTCTCTAGCCCTCAAGTTATTGCTGTAAACTTCTCCCTCTGTTCACATTTAACTTAGACCGTTAGCTTATTTTGGAGGAAATCTAAATATATATTCCGAAGAATACCTTTTACTACTACTACTACTACCACTACTACTGCTCCATTAATGTGTTTAGAGCTACTGGTACCTCATCTTTTCAGCCCCTGGAAATCCTGCTCTGTTTCTTCTCTCTCTCTTCTCTCATCATTAATGCTAGGTCA
>NC_091297.1:33986424-34016424 GCF_038502225.1 Cherax quadricarinatus | reverse complement strand
TATGCTTGGGGTGAAATTTGACTTCAAACTGACCATGAAGAACCCCGTTGTAAATCATGCAAACAAGGCAGCCAGGAATCTTACAGCACTTCGACGTATCTCGCATCGGCTTGAGGCACAAGTACACTCACGCCCTGAGTATGCTCCACTTTCTTGGTTTGCCTGCCCCCCTCATTTGCGATTGTTTGACAGAGTAGAGAATAGAGTAAGACGTCTCGTCTATCGCCTGGACCCATCCTGGATAGATCTGTCATTTCAGCAGAGCCTTCAAAACAGGAGGGATGTGGGTGGCCTTACTGTTATGTACAAGGCCAACAATGTCAAAGTACCACATTTGGATCCACTTTGAGGACAGCGTGAGGCAAGCTTCTATACCACAAGACGGGCAGAAAGCAGCAACTTCACTCTGGCTGTACCCTTCTCCAGAACATCACTTCATCTGAGATCATTTATCCCCAGGATGACTCGAGTCTGGAACACATTCGTGCAGCATTATGACGTCAACGATATAAAGTCAGTTGATCAAATGAAAATGCTGGTCCACAGATGGCTCCAACTTCATCTTGTTCCCTACTTGTATGTTTCTATTACAACCCAGGAGTCCAAAAGGCCTGTTATGTAGGTAACAGCTCTTAGCTTGTCAATAAAGCTAGGGATCCTTAACATAACCTTGTCAAACCCTGTGTGAAAGAGAGAGAGAGAGATAGATAGATAGATAAGGAGAGAGAGAGAGAGAGAGAGAGAGAGAGAGAGAGAGAGAGAGAGAGAGAGAGAGAGAGAAAGAGAGAGAGAGAGAGACGGGCAGAAAGCAGCAACTTCACTCTTGCTGTACCCTTCTCCAGAACATCACTCCATCTGAGATCATATATATACCCAGGATGACTCGAGTATGGAACACATTCGTACAGCATAATGATGTCAACGAGATAAAGTCAGTTGATCAAATGAAAATGCTGGCCCACAGATGGCTCCAACTTCATTCTGTTCCCTACTTGTATGTCTCATAACAATAAAAATGCTTTCAAATGAGCTGATGTAGGTAACAGCTCTTAGCTTTGCCAATAAAGTTAGGAATCCTTAACCTGTAAATAGCTTGTCAATAAAGATAGGGACGAGGAATCCACAAACTATTTCCTTCATGTTCCATGATCATACAAAGCTAACTCTTCATATATTCACAAGAATATCCTCCCCTCTCTCTCCCCTCTTTCCCCAACCACTCCCCCGCCCACTCCCCTCCGAGGCTCTCTCTTCCTTCAGGACCACCCTCTCACAGTCTCCTCCTCTTATACAATCTTCCTCACACCCCTCCGCTGTCTCCCCTCTCCCTCATCCCACTATTAACGCTCCACCTCCAACCCCTATTGTAAATGTCTCCCTTCCTCCCTCCTCCATATTGACTGTTCCTTCCCCCTCCCATGCTAAGCATCCTTCCCTGAAGCCTCAACTGAAAGTATGCAGCGGTCCTGTACGGTTGATTTAACCGTCTTATTCAGCATTATCTACCTATCATTCACATTATCTACCTATCATTCACATCCATTCTTTCCACCTATCATTCACACCCATCCTCCATCAGTCCCACCCTTTAAACCCTTCCACGCATGTCTTCCGCCCATCTGTTAAAAAAAACCACCCACCCCACCCCTCCCTCCTACCCACCCCACCTCTCCTTCCCACCCACCCCACCCATCCCTCCCACGCACCCCACCCCTCCCTCCCACCCACTCCACCCATCCCTCCCACCCAACCCCTCCCTCTCACCCACCCCACCCATCCCTCTCAACCACTCCACCCCTCCCTCCCACCCCACCCCTCCCTCCCACCTCTCCTTCCAACCCACCCCGCCCATCCCTCTCACCCACCCCGCCCATCCCTCACAACCACCCCACCTCTCCCACCTGCTCTGCACGATTCATTTCAATCCTCAAAATTTATAACTAATGAAATAAATACTTCATTTGTATTGCTTTAACTGTCTTCATTCTGCTTTCTTTGTGGCGCTGCTTTCACTCTGCCTTTATCTTTATGTAAGCGAATATAATGCCATATTAGTTGGGGGGTGAAGTAAATGAGACAGAGTGGGGGGGGAGACTTGAGGGTGAGGGTTTAGCGAGCCACTAATCAGTCTAAAGATCGACAAACCAAATGATTTTTTCATGAATGAGCCTCAAAGGTTCATCAATGTATGACAGATTTCCAACATTACCCTAACTCCGATAGACTTCGAGAAAGTCACTGACAACATGCCCATGCACTCAGCCCCAGGCCTAGACTCGTGGAACACTGTATTCATTAAGAACTGCGAGAAACCCCTCTCATGTGCCCTAAATACACTATGGAGAAGTAGTTTGGACATGAGTGAAATTCCAGTCACTAAAAACAATGGATATAGCCCCATTCCACAAAGGTGGCAGCAAAGCATTAGCTAAGAACTACAGACTAATAGCTCTAATGTCCCACATCGTAAAAACCTTTGAAAGGGTGCTAAGACGAATGATTGCGAACCACTTGGATTCCCAAAAAATGCACAATCCAGGGCAACATGGGTTCAGAGCAGGTCGCTCCTGCCTCTCGCAACTACTGTATCTATTTGGATGCACTGGAAGAAAAAAAAATGCAGATGTAATATACACAGACTTTGCTAAAGCCTTTGACAAGTGCGATCACGGCGTAATAGCGCACAAAATACGGGCTAAAGGAATAACTGGCAAAGTGGGGAGATGGATCTTCAACTTTTTAACCAATCGAACACAAAGAGTAGTTGTCATCAGTTAAATCAGAAGCTGCCATAGTGAAAAGCTCTGTTCCACAAGGCACAGTACTCGCCCCATCTTGTTTCTCATCCTTATATCAGACATAAAGAGAGATGTAATCCACAGCACCGTGGCATCCTTTGCAGATTCTAGGATTCGCATGAGACTTATCTACTGATGACATGGTTAACCTCCAAGAAGATATAAACCAAGTTTTCCAATGGGCAACGGAAAACAACGTGATGTTCAATGAAGACAAATTCCAACTACTCCGTTGCAAAAAACAGGAGGAGATAATAACTAGAACTGAATATACTAAAACTCTGATCATACAACAGAGCGGAAAAATAATGTGAGAGACCTGGGAGTGGTAATGTCTGGTAACCTCCAGGTCTCACTTTCAAGGACCACAACAGTGCCACGACCACAACTGCAAAGAAAATGATAGAATGGACAATGACAACATTCAAAACAAGCGAGGCCAAGCCAGTGATGATTCTTTTCAAATCACTTGTTCTCTCTAGGCTGGAATATTGCTATACATTAACATCTCCGTTCAAAGCAGGTGAAATTGCAGATCTAGAGGGTGCATAGAGAACCTTTTCTGCACATATAAGTTCTATGAAACATCTGAACTACTGGGAACGCTTGGAAGCACTTGTCCTGTAATCATTGGGAACGCAGGCGAAATATATCATAATCTACACTTCGAAAATCCTGGAAGGAATGGTCCCGAATCTGCACACAGGAATCACTCCCTACGAAAGTAAAAGACTGGGCAGGCGGTGCAAAGTATCCCCAATGAAAAGTAGGGGCGCCATTGGTACACTAAGAGAAAAAACCATAAGTGTCCGGGGCCCAAGACTGTTCAACAGCCTCCCACCATGCATAAGGGGAATTACCAATAGACCCCTGACTACCTTCAAGAGGGATCTGGACAGATACTTGAAGTCGGTGCCGGATCAACCGGGCTGTGGTTCGTAAGTTGGACTACCAATTTCTCTTACCGTGAGGCTGCCCGGGTGTTTGTTTACTCCATCCGCAGCGCCTACAAACCCGTGTTTTCCTGTGTCCTTTCGAAATCAGATTTTTTTCGAAATGAGTAAATTTTTGCGAGTTGTGTCTTAGATATTTTCAGCACCTTATTCATATTCATGTATTTCGTATATTTGTCATATCTACCCAAACGTTTTTTTAGTAAATATAATATTAATGTTCTTGACCTATATGGAGAAAATTCCTAATGCCGGGAATTAACTTTGTCATCTTTTCCTGCATGCTTGCCAGCGTGTTTATATCCATTATGTAATATGAAAGTCAAAATTGCGTCTCATAATCTAAATGCGGCCTTGTTAAAGAAGATCAGCCAGATCAAGCAGGCTGTGATGGAATTTGGGCCAGCCGGACGCCAACAACAACTGCCCGGTTGACTACCTTTATCTTTGATATATCTTTGATGAGTTTCCAGAGTTTCCCTACTCCTGGAGTCCGGCCTTGTTCCAGGCGTGTGTGGTGCTGACCAGGCAAGCACCAGAGAACCTTGACCACAGGTCAGGTTGAGGTAGTAGAAACCAGTAGCAGGTATATCACAGGTAAGACGTATAAGATAACCATGACGCTTACATTGGTTATAATTCTTGATATAAACCCAAGTAAACCATCTTAAACAGTTTTCTAAACATCATTTTTGTCTTTGTTCAAACGAACTCTGTTTTTATTCTTCTATTTTCTTCTCATTAGGTTTGATATAGTGATTTATTTGTTTTATAGGAATCATAACTGTTTTCTTTCCAAGGGGTCACAACCTCACTTTTATTCTCGCTGAACTGCGTCTGCCACTTGTGTCAAAGTCAACCATCTAAGTCAACCGAGTAACAAAATTTCTTCCTATTTCTCGAGATTATATAATTATCAAGCTTATTTATTTCATTAGTCCTTTATCTAAACGGATATGGAAGAGGAAATCTTCACCAGGTGCCAGATCAACCAGGCTATGATGGATATGTGGGGCAGCGAGCCTCCAGCAGCAACAACCTGGTTCACCAGGCTAGCACTAGACGAACCTGGCCCATGGCCGGGCTTTGGGAGTAGAAACTCATCAAAGGTATGTCAAAGGTAAAAGTAGCAGTTAGGGGGTCATCATAAACCTCTGCTAATCACTATTTGTGACTGGTCCCCTTTCTGCTTTCTTCTAATTTATGCACGTTCCCTGTATCCCATCCGTCAGTCTGCCTCGACCCAAGAGAGCGACCGTGCTCTGCAATTTTTCTCGTCTCTTGTGTGGTATCCTCTCAAAGCTCAGTGGAAGCTCGGATAAACCACTTTAATTTTGTGAAAGTAGCTCAAGCTATGTTGAACATACGTCATTCTGCCCCCGTTCCTCTTGTTCATGTATAGCTGTGGTATAGCTTTATCCATGTGTATAGCACTCAACATGCAAGTTCTGACTCTTTTAATGAAACCTGGTTTCAGTTATTGCAATTATTAGTTATTATTTTCATGTGAAAGAGGTTATCCCGTAGGGAATCACTGCACCTGGGACTGAGAGGGAATTAAGCTTTGTCCTAGTTAGGGAAGACGAGCTCCAGTTCCTGGAGTCAAGAGCCCTTCATAGGCATCAAGACACGTTCCTTGATGGGTCAGTTACTCCAATAAGGTATGATTGCGCACATGCAAATAGTCTTAATTCGCTTGTTTTATTCATTTGACTCTGTTTTTTGTATACAACTTGAAAAGGTTTTTTGCCTTTTCTTTTCCAAATCTTTTTTTTTTTTTGTGTTAACTCCTTTAAGAAAGTCCTTTGTTACTTTGGAGAAGAAGCTTCAGATAATATTTCGGTCCGATATGGACCATTATCAAACTGTGATTGATATACTTTTATCAACGTCATTATTTTACTATTTTTCTTCTATTCGAAAGATGTATAAATGGTATACAATACCTACAACATGAAGAATTGTAGTTCTGCAGTCTTTCTCTTATGTTCTTGAATTTGTATTGATAAAGCAACTGGATGGCGAACGTCTACAAATAATGATACCCAGATGTTGCACATACATTTAAATCTTCACCCTAAAAAGATGTGCTTCTGCTATGTATTCATGTTATGTTTGCCATAGTAACTCCTTTATAATCTTAGTCATAAACCTGTGCACTAATATATCGCCCCTTTCTTAACTCTTAATGGAAAAAGATGATCTGGAAAAAGAGGATCTTTCTAAGGAAGGCCTGGTCATGAAACGGGCCGCGGGGGCGTTGATCCCCGGAATGCCCCAGGTAAACTCCAGGTAAGGCTCCTAATGCTTGTGATTAACTTAATCCTCCTTCCGTACTTAATATAAACTTCTGAAGGAGATAACATGGAGGCTAGAACTACATGTTAATTTTTGAGCATTAAAATGGTGTAAAATACCGACAGGTTGTTAGGTAAGACACATGTGCAACAGTTAGGTAACGTTATTTCGAAACGTTTCGCCTACATAGTAGGCTTCTTCAGTCGAGTACAGAAAAGTTGATAGAAGCAGAAGAGACTTGAAGACGATGTAATCAATCCATCACTCTTGAAGTTTTGAGGTGGTCAGTCCCTCAGTCTGGAGAAGAGTATTGTTCCATAGTCTGAAACAACATTGAGTTGAAGTGACAGGATGGAGCCTTATATACTCTTCTCCAGACTGAGGGACTGACCACCTCAAAACTTCAAGAGTGATGGATTGATTACATCGTCTTCAAGTCTCTTCTGCTTCTATCAACTTTTCTGTACTCGACTGAAGAAGCCTACTATGTAGGCGAAACGTTTCGAAATAAAGATACCTAACTGTTGCATATGTGTCTTACATGTTAATTCTTAAAAGCTTATTACGCTTATATGATTAAAGCAATCATGTACTTAATGCAACCACCCTATAAAACTGAACTTAAGAGTCAGTAAAAACACCTTTACATTTAGTCTAAATAAGGCTTGCTTTCAAGACAGAACCTTGGAGCATTCCACCCGCAACAGTACACTACAACGAAATTACTAAATTTAAATAATCACATCATTTTTGATCAAAATCAAGTCATAATCCAGTGCTATGCTAAAGTCGAGGCATATATGAAATTATTTTCCATTCTCTACCGTTTTAAAAGAATTTGAGAAGCATAAGTGTAATCTGGGAATCTCTCATTAATCTGCGTCTTTCAAATCGAGTATAAAATATATGCAAGTATGACTTCCACATAATAGATGTTAATTAGACTGCTTGATAGCGATTTTAATGCTCCATCTCTCATTTGTAAAGCCAGTTATTGTAGGATCGAGGTAAATATGGAACATAATTTAACTTAAATTCGTATGTCTGACTACGAACTTTGTTCCGAAAACTATTTAATTACCATACTTCCAAAAGTCGTTCATTTAGCTATATTTATTTTCGGAAACTCACCTTGTTCTTCCGTAACAGAATAAAAAAAACATTAATAGTACAACCCATTCGAGTTTTCCTTACTGCTAGTAATGTCACAGGCCCTTTATGCCTTTGATGCGTTCACGATAAAAGAGCTCTTCTAATTTACATTCATTCCAATTTACATTGGGAATTTTCGCATTTCTGTATTCCTCGGAGCAAGACACTTTTATAATTAACGAGCCTTAACCCAAGACAGAACTCCCAACAATGCATTCAACCTGGACTTAGGAAAGCAATGGTTTGGTAACAAAGTTGTAAGTTGAGGAGTGCCAACCAATCCACTAGTGCTGAAGTCTGCTACTCACTATGGTGGCAGTCACCTACTCAACAGACTCAACAGTGCTGAAGTCGACTACCCTAATTTAAAATAAATTCACTGACTTTTGGGGTGTTATCTTAGGTAATTTACACCATGCATGATAATTTAACTTTTATGTACCTGTACTTAAATAAACTTACTCAGTAGTCCTGAAGTCGACTACTCAATAATGTTGAAGTAGTCTACACATTGAGATGATTTTCTGCCTGGAGTCTACCTGGAGGGTATTCCAGAGATCAACGCCCCTGCGGCCCGGTCCATGACCAGGCCTCACGGTGGATCAGAGCTTGATCAACGAGGTTGTTACTGCTGATCCGGTACTGACTTTAGGTATCTGTCCAGCTCCCTCTTGAAGGTAGCCAGGGGGCTACTGGTAAGTCCCCTAATGGCTGGTGGGAGGCTGTTTAACAGTCTTGGACCCCGGACACTTACTGTGTTTTCTCTTAGTATACTAATGGCGCCCCTATTTTTCATAGGGGGATATGCTGCACCGCCTGCCAAGTCTTTGCTTTCGTAGGGAGTGATTTCTGTGAGCAGATTAGGGACTAGTTCCTCTAGGATTTTCCAGGTGTAGATTATGATGCATATCTCTCGCCTGCGCTCCAGTGAGTACAAGTCAAGTGCTTCCAAGTGTTCCCAATAGTTAAGGTGTTTGATGGAACTTACATGTGCAGTAAAGGTTCTCTGTAAATTCTCTAAAATCTGCGATTTCACCTTTCTTGAATGGAGATGTCAGTGTACAGCAGTATTCCCTACAAAGAACAAGTGATACAAAAAAGATCATCACTGGCTTGGCATTACTTGTTCTGAACATTCTCATTATCCATTCTATCATTTTCCTCGCAGATGTGATAGTGGCACTGTTATGATCCTTGAAGGTGAGATCCTTAGACATTGCCAGTCCTAGGGCCTTCACATTACTTTTTCGTTCTGTGTGATCAGAGTTTATAGTATACTCAGTTCTAGCTATTATTTCCTCCAGTTTTCCAAAACGGAATAGTTAGAATTTGTCTTCATTGAACATCATAGTGATCTCCGTTGCCCATTGGGAAAGTTGGGTTATCTTCTTGGAGATTTGCAGTATCCTCAATGGATGATACTCTCATGCAGATCCTAGTATCGTCTGCAAAGGATGATACAGTGCTATTGTTACATCTCTGCCTATTGAGCAGAACATCTACTGAGGATCTCACTTTCAAGGATCACAACAGTGCCACGATCGCACGTGCAAAGAAAATGATAGGATGGATAATGAGAACGTTCAAAACGAGAGATGCCAAGCCAATGATGATCCTTTTCAAATCACTTGTTCTCTCTAGGCTGGAATACTGCTGTACATTAACATCTCCATACAAAGCAGGTGAAATCGCAGATCTAGAGAGTGTACAGAGATCCTTTACTGCACGTAAAAGTTCTGTCAAGCACCTTAACTACTGGGAACGGTTGGAAGCACTTGACTTGTACTCGTTGGAACGCAGGAGGGAGAGATATATCATAATCTACACTTGGAAAATCTTCGAAGGAATGGTCCCAAATCTGCACACAGAAATCACTCCCTACGAAAGTAAAAGACTGGGCAGGCGATGCAAAATGCCCCCAATAAAAAGTAGGGGCGCAATTGGTACACTAAGGGAAAACACCATAAGTGTCCGGGGCCCAAGACTGTTCAACAGCCTCCCATCAAGCATTAGGGGAATTGCCAATAAACCCCTGGCTGCCTTCAAGAGAGAGCTGGACAGATACCTAAAGTCAGTGCCGGATCAGCCGGGCTGTGGCTCGTACGTTGGACTGCGTGCGGCCAGCAGTAACAGCCTAGTTGATCAGGCCCTGATCCATCGGGAGGCCTGGTCATGGACCGGGTCGCGGGGGCGTTGATCCCCGGAATAACCTCCAGGTAACGCCAAGTAGAGCCTTTCACTAGTGCTGAGGTCAGCCACTCAGTTTTAATGAGTAGATTATGTATTCCCTAGTGCTGAAGTCATTTAGTTGCTAGTGTTTAAACCATCTACTAGCTGTTGTTGAAATCATCTACTCAATTGTGTTGAAGTCATGTAAATATTGATGAGTAGATCATCACTCACTATTTGTTGAGTAAATCTACTCAAGCATTGAGTAGACAATCTACACGCTGGCAATGAGTAAATTATTTTCAGCTATCTACCATGTGTTTCAGGTTTTCCATAAGAAAACAAGACAATACTACGAGCAAAGTGGAATAAAATATACATAAAACTGCACTTAAGAAAAATCCTAGGAAGTTAATTGTCACTTAGGGGAAAACTTTTGAAATTTTAAGTTTTAAATTATAACAAACTTTTGGGTAAACTTACCAGAGACTGGAAATTTCAGTGGCCTTTCTCGAATTATTTTTTTTTAAATCCGCTGATATTGTAAACTCAGAAAAAAGAGGATATATTTTCAACACACAGGTAAGAATCTCACATCACAGGCGGGGAAACACATGAAGGTGTTTTGTAAAAGTCGCCAGTTAGAAGCGAAGTCCACTGACGACAATGGTCAAAGAGTTTCTCTCAGAGTGGCGGAGCGTGCGAGAGACACAACCTCACCCCGTCACTTACGGCTAGACACTGACTGGGTTTGGTCGACCTGCGCCCAGCCAGTGTGTGAGGCAGCCATCACCCCTATACCCCCCAACACACACACACAGTATATATATATACACACACACACAGTATATATATACACACACACACAGTATATATATATACACACACACACAGTATATATATACACACACAGTATATATATATACACACACACACAGTATATATACACACACATACAAGCACGCATATACAACAGGCTTAGTGTCTAATCGACATGTGCCTAGGACAAAATGGTAACACAGGGAATACCTGACAGGAAGGAAACGAGTGATGGTACGTGACATGAGTTCGGAATGAGTGCATGTGACGACACGGGTTCCACAAGAATCAGTCCTAGGGGGCCAGGGCCGGTGCTGTTTTTTTTAATATGTCAATGACATGGCAGAAGGGATAGAGTCAGAGGTGTCCCTTTTCACAGACGACCTGCAATTAATTAGAATACAAGCTGGCGAGGGTCAGGAAAGGCTACAATGAGATCTGGACAGACTACAAGCCTGGTCTGACAAATGGCTCCTGGAGTTAACCCCACCAAATGCACAGTAATGAAGCTTGGGGAAGAACAAAGAAGATCGCAGACGGAGTACAAGCTTGGGAGGGCAAAGGCTGCAAACCTTACTCAAGGAGAAGGACATTAAGGTGAGAGTCATACTGAGCACATCCCTTAAGTGGCACATCAACCAATAACTGCGGTAGCAAATGCACGTCTGGCAAATCTAAGAATAGCGTTTCACGGTTAAGAATAGTCATTCAGGACACTGTAGACCGTATACGTCAGACCTATACTGGAGTATGCAGCACCAGTATGGAACCCACACATGGTCAAGCACATAAAGAAATTAGAGAAAGAGCAGAGATTTTCAACAAGACTAGTCCCGGAACTAAGGAGTATGTCCTATGAGAAGAGATTAAAGGAGTTCAACCTGAAAACTCTGGAGGACAGGACTAAGAGTGGATATAATAACGACATACAAAAGGGCGCAGATGGAAGATAAAAGCTCAGATGAGTTAGAGGGACGTTATGAAGTATTTTTTCAGTCTTAGAGATGTCAGGAAGTGAAGCAATCTGGAGAGAGAAGTAGCGGAGGAAGGATCAATACATAGCTTTAAGATGAGGTACGATAAGGCTCTTAGAGCAGGGAGAGAGAGAGTGGACCTAGCAGTGGCTAACAAAGAGATGGGGCTAGAAGCAGCCACATATAGGTGAGCACACACACAACCATACACACAACCACATCACACAACCCACACCACACCAGCAACCACACCAACAACCACATCACACACACACACACACGCGCGCGCGCGCAGGAGCTTGGACTCGACCCCTGAAACCTCAACTAGGTGAGTACACACACACACACACACACACACACACACACACACACACACACACACACACACACACACACACACACACACACACACACACACACACATACATACATACATTAGCTATAAGCAGGTAATTAAGGACAATGGATGTAACAGAGCCGGAGTGTCAGGCTGTGACACGAAAAAAAAGTAAAAAAGAACAAAAATGAAGAGGCCAGCGAGAGGCCCAACAGGACTTGGAATTAGTACAAAGAAACACTACAGACAGGAAATAAGCAAAAGAAATACAACCGACTATGCAAGGATACAAGTGGAACCTAAAAATCAACTATTGTGGGTGAATTAGAAAGGTATCCCAGTATTGTATAACAGTAGTCCACCTCTATCTCAATATACGTGACAGAAACAGTGCATAGTGCAGCATAATTTTCTAATGCCGGAGTTGAATATCCGGAGGGAGTCAGAAGATACATTCGGAAGTTATCACATTGAAACTAATACCCAAATTTCTTTAATAAGGATGATAAATTAGGACTTAACGCAAAATTCAAACATTTCACTAAAAAATACCAGGTTTTAATTCTAACTCATGAGGAGTTCTTTTGTTAACTCAGAGATCAATATCCTGGAATACACCAGCACATTAGATTTGAAGCCGCTCGGAATGTGCATTATCAAGCACTGAATTGTTGATGCTGATCTAATGACCCACTCAGAAATTGACGCACTAAAACCAATATTTCAATTTTCTCAGTTTCTTCCATATAAATATCAAATTTAGACCTACACTGGCCAAAATCAACCCAAACTCTTCTCTAAGTAAGATTGACTTGCTTTCAAATTTTAAGTAAACAAGTAAGCAAGTAATCAAAGGAATAAGGATTTTTTATATAGGCTTTGAGAACATAACTCAATTTTTTTTACAGCTCTCTTGAGGGCGCACACATGTTACAGGTACATAAAAAATTACGTGTAAATTTAACTTAGGATAACCCAATAAAGTAAAAAATGACTTCTTACTGATAAGAAAACACTTTTGAAGGCAATCGGACGAGGTTTTCTCGTGTTTTGGCAAAAGTAGACCCGATAAAGTTGGACAAAAATCAGGCAACCACTTAATAATACTTCTTCTGGGATACCTAATTAATAAATAATAAACAATTATAAGCTGAAAATGGAATCAAAATTTATTGGACAAAAATCAGGCAACCACTTAATAATACTTCTTCTGGGATACCTAATTAATAAATAATAAACAATTATAAGCTGAAAATGGAATCAAAATTTATCTATTGCAACATAGGAAGGAATTTGACTATGTTAAGAGGGAGATTATTCATGAACGATCACTGAAAGTGAGGAACGAAAGATTAAAGGAAATCTTGACAGAATTATGCATGAAGCTAACTGAAAACAGAGAAATTAGAACAGACCAGCAGGAGCTAGATAAAGTTAACACAAAGGACACAATGATTAAACCACTAAATGAGTTTGACATGTACAACAATTGAACCAAACACCATATCTTCGTGGGAAAATAGATCTATAGTGTTACCCAGTAGCGAAACTTTTCAACTGTTCTCTCGAGACAGCGTAGCTGATAGATTACTGGAAAATGTAAGGAGACAAGATGCAACAAATTATAGCCGATATAACTAACATTAGGGGCTGAGGGAGGGTTGTTGAGGTGGTTCGGACATGTAGAGAGAATGGAGCGAAACAGAATGACTTCAAGAGTGTATCAGTCTGTAGTGGAAGGAAGGCGGGGTAGGGGTCGGCCTAGGAAGGGTTGGAGGGAGGGGGTAAAGGAGGTTTTGTGTGCGAGGGGCTTGGACTTCCAGCAGGCATGCGTGAGCGTGTTTGATAGGAGTGAATGGAGACAAATGGTTTTTAATACTTGACGTGCTGTTGGAGTGTGAGCAAAGTAACATTTATGAAGGGATTCAGGGAAACCGGCAGGCCGGACTTGAGTCCTGGAGATGGGAAGTACAGTGCCTGCACTCTGAAGGAGGGGTGTTAATGTTGCAGTTTAAAAACTGTAGTGTAAAGCACCCTTCTGGCAAGACAGTGATGGAGTGAATGATGGTGAAAGTTTTTCTTTTTCGGGCCACCCTGCCTTGGTGGGAATCGGCCAGTGTGATAATAAATAAAAAAAATAACTAACATTAATACTATGTTAGGTATCCTGACAAAGAAAACAACTTCTAAGTGGGCTGACGAGCATCAAAGTTAAGCAGGATTTGTCAAATACCAAAAATGGCTTTAGGAACGGGAAAACCTGTAAATTCACACCAGAATGCTCATGGGTTCAAATTCTGTGAAAGGCGATACTGTTTGGCAAGTTTCCTTATGTCTCATAGCATTAAATATGTATATAAGTTCTGGTCGACTATTGTAGGTCTCATCCTGAGAAAAAAATAACATATTCTTGATAATGACGAAATCTTTACTCCGGCAAATTCCATTAGACAATAACGTAGAGGTAATCAATTCTTTAATAGGTTCAGGGCAGTGAGAAAATTCTATTAACGAGATATGTAAGTCAAGAAAGCAAACAAAATACATAAATTTAAGAGAGGTATGATAGATATAAAGAGCCAGAAGCCAGTAATGTCGATCAACAAAGATTAATAAATGAGGCCAGAAGCCAAGACTTTTAACCCCCGACATACTCAGATCAGTAGGTACATGGTAGGTACCGCCAGGCACTGCCTAACGGGGATTTATAACATGCCGTTCTGACCGTTCTATCGCACATACCTCCTCTTTTTACTCCTTCTCCTTCTCCTCCTCCAAGTGAATAACAGTGCACAGTATTATTCACTTACAAAATAGAGATAATTGCAAAACTCTGATATATTTCTGTGCCATCTGTGTTAATATTACAGTCGACTGATGTCTAAAACTGAATGACAGTGTAAAATAAAACTAGTCAACAGCATTTACAGAAAAGGAGGCGAGTATTTTGGAACGCCATCTGGTGACGGAAGTCCTGAGCGGTAGTGGGCGAAGTGTGATATTATTAGTCTAGTCAGCTTGACAGTATTAAATCGTTTGCCATTGATGATATCACCTACTACAGCAGCAGCAGCACCAATAATAATAATAATAATAATAATAATAATAATAATAATAATAATAATAATAATAATAATTATAAACACAACAGCAATAATAAAAGAAACAACAACTACAACAATATTATTATTATGAAAATCTTATTGTATTGAATTTCCGCAAAAATCGTACGTCATATAGCATATTTTGGCACTGCATTAGTTTTCCAGACTTCCAGGAAGGTGCAGCTGGTGCAGAGTGCAGGACCAGGGCTGGAGTTGTGTGCGTGACGCGAGGCGTAAAGAACAAAGCGTCACGTGAAGAAAGGGTCGAGGCGAGGGATCCGATCTCGGTCGAACATAAGCTGGAAGAAAGTTTCTGGTATTGATCCTAGCGAGGCTTCCGATCTCTAGCGCACCTGAGCTGCAAGACCATTCCAGGTACAGAGGCAGGCCAGGATTCCAACGTCAGTCGTACATGAGCTGGAAGAGAGTTCCAGCCAAGAGATCCGATCTCTGGCTTACCTAAGCTGGAAGGGCATTCCGGTTATCGATCCGTGAGAAGAGTTCAATATCTGGAGCACGTGAGCTGGTGGGGCATTCTAATTATCGATCGAGGTGAAGATTCCAGTATCTATGACTCGAGAGCTGGGAGGCATTCCAATTATCGATCGAGGCGAGGAATCTGATATCTGGTACACGTGACCCGAAATAGTGTTCCAGGTATCGATTCAGGTGAGGGGCTCCGATATCCGAACACGTGAGCTGTCAGAGCATTCCATGTATCGATCCTCCGAGAGCAGGGGCTCCGGTTTCTAGTAAGCGAGCTCTGGAATGCTCACATAATAAGCTACCTGTCCACCAGTCCTGGCTACTGTTAAGGCAAGGGGATCGTGGCGTTCCAGGGAGCTCTTGCGTTCCAGCTGCAGGTTCTTGACGCTTATAGAATAACAGGAGGGCTTCAGGGTGGAAACCTGTTAACGTCAGATCACCATAGGCCAAAATAATTTAAAATGCTTCTCATGCTGAAAATACTGCATATGTGGCATCAGGAGGCATGTCAGCTCACTACAAGCTTAACACACAATATATCTAAACTCTAAATTGAACAGAAGAGCTCGAATTTTTTATTTTTTATTTAGGTAATGATATTTCATCGGTAATAACAAGTTAGTCGTCGGCCCTGTTTTCTTTCATGGTTTTTAATAATAATAATAATAATAATAATAATAATAATAATAATAATAATAATAATAATAAAATCATTGTCACTATTATTATTATTATTATTATTATTATTATTATTATTATTATTAATAATACAAATTTTCTTATAGTTATTATGCTGCTTTTTAAATTAGAGAGATAATCATGTTTCTGTCAGCCATCTCAAGGTTTAGGAATTCCGAAAAATGATATACTGCTGGTCAAGGCTTTTAATTTTAATATACAAAAAAAAGAAAAAGACTCTTGAAATGCAAAGTGACTTCAAGATTATATTAGCAAAAATAATTCCTCTAAATTCGAAATATGAACGATCTAATAACTAAGTGGTCATAGCAGCTGCTGGAGTGCGGAAAGGCTTATCCGAGACCTCGAGGGTAATCCGAGATGGTGGCAGCAATTACTAAGCCAGGAATCTAGAACATGCAGGTGGAACGCAAGTTGCTCTGCACTCTGGCGAGAAAGCGACCGTAGGGTGAATCTAGCCTTAGTAAGAATACTGTACCAGAACTGGAGAATATTTGTAAGTGCCTTAGTTGAAGAGGGATGCGAAGAGTGTGATGGTCTGAACATATATAATAAAAAGGTACAAGTGATCCCATATAAAGACAATGAAAATGAAGTTATATTTTTATATATATATATATATATATATATATATATATATATATATATATATATATATATATATATATATATATATATATATATATATATATATATATATGTCGTGCCGAATAGGAAGAACTTGCGATCTTGTCTTAAATAGCAACGCTCATCTTGCCATATAGGACAAGTGAAAATTTGTGTATGCAATAATTTCGCCAAAATCATTCTGAACCTAACGAAAAAAATATATTTCACTGTGTTTGTTTAGTATTAAATTATTGTAAACAAATCTAATATATATATATATATATATATATATATATATATATATATATATATATATATATATATATATATATATATATATATATATATTTATATATATATATATGCAAGGAATTCGCAAGAGCAGGCGAAATATACACAAACACTGATCTCTGACTGAAGGAGACTCGAACCTACGAACCAAGGTTCGTAGGTTCGAGTCTCCTACAGCCAGAGATCAGTGTATATATATATATATATATATATATATATATATATATATATATATATATATATATATGTATATATATATATATATATATATATATATATATATATATATATATATATATATATATATATATATATATATATATAATATAATATAAAGACGTACCACCTCTTTAGCTGGACTGAGGACCCTTAACCTCAGAGAAGACAGTAAATGTACCTCAGGGAAAACTCAAGGTTCTCCCCGGAGCCGTTTGAATATTTTCTTCTCCTGCCACCCCCTATATTTTATATTCTATGCGAACATTTATTAAGAGACAGAATACATTTACAGAAAACACAAACATGAATACAATGGCACAATGTATTGAAGATTATGAATTTCCTCCAGCTCCTCCGAAGCCGGACGCGAGTCAAGTATGCAGTATACTTGAGTTTTGGTTCCTCTCTCACGGCTAATCAGTTCATGATGCCATAAAAAGTAATGTTTTTCTAAATACCAAACACTAGAGTGCAACCACAACGAGATGAAGAGGATTAGAGGAGTACTTTACATTTCGTCTCCCCAAGGTACATATCCGCGAGTTTTGAAGTATCGAAAGAAAGGTACGACGATGTGCCTCTGGATTCAGATTAAAAGAACTAACTGGTAGCCCGTGAACCTCACTCTGGCGCCTTTGAGATGATCAATAGACAGAGTAGATGGTTGCCTTCAAGAGAGAGCTGGACAGATACCTAAAGTCAGTGCCGGATCAGCCGGGCTGTGGCTCGTACGTCGGACTGCGTGCGGCCAGCAGTAACAGTCTAGTTGATCAGGCCCTGATCCATCGGGAGGCCTGGTCATGGACCGGGCCGCGGGGGCGTTGATCCCCGGAATAACCTCCAGGTAACCAGGTACAGACGATTGTGCACGAACTTTATGTCATGACACGAGACGTATTTCTAGTTTCTGTCATGCGTTACTTGCTTTTATCAAGCATTATTTTTTTATTATTTTGCTTGCTTCTGTCATACCATGCTTGTTTCTATCATACGTAAGTTATTTCTATCGTAAATTGTTTCTATCATACATTACTTGCTTCTGTCATACAATATATATTTGAGTCATGCAACACTTGCTCCTATCATGCAACACTTGTTCCTATCATGCAACACTTGCTCCTATCATGCAACACTTGCTTCTATTCTGCAAAGCTTGTCTGTAATATATATTGCTGAATATACTACACTATCTTTTATCATATACCACTTACCTTCTGTTATTCATTACTTGCTATAATCATGCATGGCTTGCTATAATCATGCATTACTTGCTTTTATCATGCGCTGCATACATCCAGCTTGTATTACTTCCTTCTATCATGGAGCATTTGCATTAATCATGGATTACTTATATTGGTGTATATATGCTCCGTTACCAGTTCTTGTCTTACCATGTGGGAAACTATCAGCCATATTCTTTAAACAATTTTGCTTCGTTACCTCATCGAGACCCGGTTTGTGTTGGTGTGAGTGTGTGAGTGTGAGTGTGAGTGTGAGTGTGTGTGTGAGTGTGAGTGTGTGTGTGTGTGTATGTGTACTCACCTATTTGTACTCACCTATTTGTGGTTGCAGGGGTCGAGTCCTAGCTCCTGGCCCCGCCTCTTCACCGGTTGCTACTAGACCCTCTCTCTCCCCGCTCCATGAGCTTTATCAAACCTCGTCTTAAAACTGTGTATGGTTCCTGCCTCCACTACGTCATTTTCTAGGCTATTCCACTGCCTTACAACTCTATGACTGAAGAAATACTTCCTACTATCTCTCTGACTCATTTGTGTCTTCAACTTCCAATTGTGGCCTCTTGTTTCTGTGTCCCCTCCCTGGAACATCCTGTCCTTGTCCACCTTGTCTATTCCACGCAGTATTTTATATGTCGTTATCATGTCTCCCCTGACCCTCCTGTCCTCCAGTGTCGTCAGGCCGATTTCCCTTAATCTTTCTTCATAGGACATTCCCCTTAGCTCTGGAACTAACCTTGTTGCAAACCTTTGTACTTTCTCTAGTTTCTTGACGTGCTTTATCAAGTGCGGGTTCCAAACAGGTGCTGCATACTCCAGTATGGGCCTGTGTGTGTGTGTGTGTGTGTGTGTGTGTGTGTGTGTGTGTGTGTGTGTGTGTGTGTGTGTGTGTGTGTGTCAGTGTGAGTGTCAGTGTAAGTGTGTGTGTGTGTGTGTGTGTATGGAGGGGGAGGAGTGGGGTGCATGCAGGCAAAAGAGTGTCCCCTTTAAAGTTTAAAGCCGTGACCGCACCTCTGGGCAGCACCAAACTACCACCAGGGTTTTAAAGCGATTTACAGAGCGACCTTTGACCCGAGATGACCCAGGATTAGTTTGTGTGCACTACGCTTAATGAACCCGAGAAGTTTATGTGGCTAACGAGAGAATACCTCGGGATTAATGAAAGAACAAACCTTATTTTATCCATCAAAGGTTAGAGAGAATCTACATGTTAAATACCATAGAAATTAGCGAGAATTAACCAAGCAAGAAATACCTCGTCTCCACCTAGGTAGGTGTACGTGGTTATCCAAGCCCTAGCTGGCTTGTCGCTAGACGTCTAAGGCTAACGAGGACAGTCGTGCGTTTACTCCTGGGGTCAACGAGGAAGAAAATGATGATAACGGGGGTGCTGATAACTTTACAAGGAAGGCGTGACGGGGCGAGGCTGCGCTGGCTGGGGAGGGGGTAGCAAGTATTGCCAAGGGTGGGTGGGTCGGGCAGGGTGGCAACCCGGGCTCCAGCGAACGGGCTCCAGCTTACTGCTGGGTGGGCCCTGGAAGGAAGAGGGTGGGTCATTATCATACTCTACATGTAAAGATGCCGAGAGAGAAAGCGTTAGAGTATGATACTCGTCAAGCCGCAGCCAGCCCTGTCGGCAGGCGCTGTGTCAGCCTCGTGTCACAAGCTTCAGTGAGCAGCCTGCACAAAGAAGATGTCACTTTGACTGCTAGCTCTCTCACTGCAGTCTGGTGTATGATGTTACGACTCCCAGATGTTTCGCCCAGTCGTCTCTGCCACGACTTGCTCCACAACTCGCTCCACGCTCGCCGGCAGTGATAGCCCAGCGACAGTACCAGTCGAGAAGTGTCCTCCTGAGTCGCTTGCCAGAAGTCCTGCCCAGTGGCCGAGTTTTGTCGACGCCTCACTCGAGGGCACCAGCATGTCGTGCCCCAGGTTGAGTGAAAACCTGCAGCGACTCCTACGATGTCTGCTTCACCGTTCCAGAGGAGACCGTACCCTGTTACGTCACAGCTCAGCCGCAGCGATGTCTCCCGTGTTGCAGTACCTGTCCAGAAGCAGGAAGGCGTGCAGTGATGCCCTTCGACGCTCACTGCCTATGACCACGATGTTTAGCACACCCCACGTTTTTTTTCTTCCCTCCCTGTAGGAAGTTTTTTTTTTCATGTCCATATGTATATATATGTTTTTATTTTGTGTTCTGTGCCCTGTTCCTACGAGAGAGAGACCGAGTTTCTTTTACTACCAGTATTGTCGCGTCGGGACGACGCGCGGTAGGTGGCCGAGCGTATGTAGACAGCCTGTACTGTCTGCACAGACAGCCCATGCTGTCTGCCAGCTTAGTTCATATTTCGCGCCACTCAAGTGCTGCCATCTATAGGCCTTGCCACTTCAGTAATTGTATATATATATATATATATACTACCGCTCTATATATATATATATATATATATATATATATATATATATATATATATATATATATATATATATAAATATAGGCTCAGAGACCCTTGCCTCATGGGGAAAGAATGCATCTAAATTCCTTAAGGAGCTAGGTAACTAGGTAACTAGGGATCCCAGGGCAGGTAGTTTTCTGTTCCAGCGAATCAGTGCGGCTGTTCAAAGGGGTAATGCCTGCTGTATTTTGGGCACACGCCCCAGCTCTGAGGAGCTGGATGAGATTTTCGCCTTATAATCGGTGAAACACACGTAACAACATGTACCGTATAAGGAGAGAGAGAGAGATCGCAGTCAGCAGGGTTCGAACCAACTAAGTGACGCTCTTCACCACTCGGCCACAAATGCCTCAAAAGCTGGGCAACGATGTTTACAAGCCGTGTTTCTTCCTAGCACGGGCACATCAGTGGACCTCAAGCAAGGTTTCAAGCTATTTCATTTTCTTGCATGTTCTAATCTCACAAGCGATTTTTTATATCAATGCGCCATGCAGAAACAGGCGGGTATATACAGAGAAAGATCGCAGTCAGCAGGATTCAAACCAGGTTGTCCAGTGAAATTGTCATGCAGGAGGATAGGTAAATATGTTGGTAGTAAGTAAATATGTTGAGATCTTCTCTGTTGATACTTTCTGGAATATTTTCTGACGTATGTTAGTGTAGGCTGACAACTAGTTAATCTGATTCGAATAATAATGCAATGTTACATAAAGCTTGAGTTTTGGGGTGTATTTAACCATTTAGGTAAAATGATTCCGTATGGTAATAATCAGTTGATATCGATTAGATGCCGTTTTGGGCTGACTACTGCACTTCATTAATATTCTATAACTTGCTTTCTGTAAACTTCTCTAAGCTACACACCTCCCTGAAGAAAGGTAGGTGTTGGGGTCGGTGGTAACCCTCACTCTCTTTATCTGGAGGGTATTCCGGGGATCAACGCCCCCGCGGCCCGGTCAACGACCAGGCCTCCCGGTGGATCAGGGCCTGATAATCCAGGCTGTTACTGCTGGCCGCACTTAGTCCAACGTATGAACCACAGCCCGGCTGATCCGGCACCTTTTGAAGGCAGCCAAGGGCCTATTGGTAATTCCCCTTATGGCTGGTGGGTGGCTGTTGAACAGTCTTTGACCCCGGACACTTAGGGTGTCTTCTCTTAGTGACATGGGTTATCACTGATACCTTCTGCCTTGCCTCAGAATTTCTTTCCTTATCTGTTGCTGTCTTGCAACATTGTAAAGCTACTGACAACGCACGAGACTGCGATATATATATATATATATATATATATATATATATATATATATATATATATATATATATATATATATATATATATATATATATATATATATAAAGTATACATTGAATCCCTGTTACTATCTCCATCTTTTGTTTTCTGTTTCTCTCTTCCCACAATCGTAAATATTAGTCAGGTGTTGTGACTTCGCCTGACCTGTCTGACCTGTCTCAGAGAAAGGGAAGGTGTGAAACTGACAAAGTGACCTCAGTTGGGGTTCGTGGATGGCTAGACACGTCTCTGTCGCACTGAACATTAACACTTCCCTCGAAGGAAATATATTTTTATTATAGTTCTGTTTACCTCCACATTTCTTTTACGATTACCGAAATCGAGTTATTATGTATAGTTTAGTGTCTGTTAAAGAGTGTCTCCGATTGAGACAGAAATATACAAATCCTTTCCAATTGGTATTTCAGGGTTACTGCCTCTACAGGTCATAAGCCTTTGGCTGGCCCGCCCACTGATAGCTCGCTGCTAGGCCGAGCTGCTATCTCCGTGTTTATCAGTTGTGAGGGTGTGGCACGTATGGGCTACACTTACCATGGCTGTGTCCAGTAGGGTGAGGTGGCGCAATCCTCCTGTTGACTAGCAATCCAGTAAGTAGTGCTGGTGGCAACTTTCACGCTCATGTCATACTTTCTTGGGTTATTCTAGGTAATTTGCACATATGTTACTATTTATGATAATTTGTGTAACTGTATTTATGTGTACCTGTACCTAGTGTGGCTTGTTAATGGCGGGTTAGTTGTAGTCGTTCCATTTTACAATTGTATTCCTGTCGATTTTTCGACTAGTTGACTGTCTAATTAAAATAGTAATTTTGGGGGAGGTGTCCTCTTGCTGTCTAGCCTATATTAGCCAGAAAAAAAATATCTTTAAAAGAATAATTCTGCTGTGCCAGATTTATTGTCTCTCTGTAGAGGAGCTATGTTTCCAGAACATTATGATGTACCCAAATGTAGCCTTGTGAAGTTGGAGATTATATAACGCAGTCTTGACTGTGCTAGAAGGTAAAGAAATATGGCTAGACTATTAATGCTTCTTTAACTCAGATAACCCGCACATAGTTTATGATAACGTCGGACCGAAACGTCGTCACAAGCTTCTCTTATGTGTGGGTTATTTGTGTGTTGTTTCAGTCACAGATTGTGTCCCTTTTTATTCTTTAACTCTGATATTTTTCTTCATCCAGGCTGCTGGTACTTACCACGCCAAACAAGAGTTCCTCACCTCGCCTGCAGGACAAGCATCGTTGCCTTCTCACAGCGAAGTTCGCTGCGAACTTATGAAGATGGCGAGTTGTGCCGGCACACTTAAGGATGGCTGGGGTTGGTAATACAGTGGTCGAGCATACCAACAGCAGGTAAATAAAACACAACGTGGATTTTGGTATTTTATTTTGAAGATGCTTCAACCACTAGGGATTTCATAATAAAATACCAACACCCACATTGTGTGTCTTATTAACATGACTGGGAATGTTTGGGTTACCTTCCCCAGGTAGCAACGGCCAGTTTGGTAAAGAAATATAATATCACTTGTTCTCTCTAGGCTGGAATACTGCTGTACATTAACATCTCCATACAAAGCAGGTGAAATCGCAGATCTAGAGAGTGTACAGAGATCCTTTACTGCACGTATAAGTTCTGTCAAGCACCTTAACTACTGGGAACGCTTGGAAGCACTTGACTTGTACTCGTTGGAACGCAGGAGGGAGAGATATATCATAATCTACACTTGGAAAATCTTGGAAGGAATGGTCCCAAATCTGCACACAGAAATCACTCCCTACGAAAGTAAAAGACTGGGCAGGCGATGCAAAATGCCGCCAATAAAAAGTAGGGGCGCCATTGGTACACTAAGAGAAAACACCATAAGTGTCCGGGGCCCAAAACTGTTCAACAGCCTCCCATCAAGCATTAGGGGAATTGCCAATAAACCCCTGGCTGCCTTCAAGAGAGAGCTGGACAGATACCTAAAGTCAGTGCCGGATCAGCCGGGCTGTGGCTCGTACGTCGGACTGCGTGCGGCCAGCAGTAACAGCCTAGTTGATCAGGCCCTGATCCATCGGGAGGCCTGGTCATGGACCGGGCCGCGGGGGCGTTGATCCCCGGAATAACCTCCAGGTAACCTCCAGGTAACCAGTACCTGTTATTATTATAGTTATATTATTACTAAAATATGAGTCTTCTGCCTCTGGAAATGTCGGCTTTAGTACATTTCTTAAAATTTGCTTTAGCTTTTCTACTTCAAGGTCCTGTAATGTAATTACCGTTCTAAAAGCTTGTTCGTGTGGTCACAAGTTAGTCATGTTAACCTCTGGCCGCCCCATACTAACACGAATGTATCTGCTGTTGTTCGTCAGCTGATCATTTTGGGTTTTATGGTCTCATTTCTCACACGTCAGAGGTCAATGTTATCAAGCGGAGCTTCGCCAGAGCCCGATGTCTAACAGAACAGGAACCTCAGGTAATTAGACCTGATGATAGCCAGACACCCACATGGAGTCACTATGTAACCTTAACCTTGGGAAGACGGTGGGCAGTTAGCATGTGGTGGAATCCACACCCGGTCAAGTATCGAGACTAGTCTCGGACCTAAATGGTTTGTTTTATGAGTAGAAGCTAAAGGAACTCAACTTGATGACACTAGAGGAAAGGACTAGATATGAAATGATAACGTTCAAAATACTGAGAGGAACCGATAGGGTAAATAGGGACAGATTGTTTGATAGATGGGAAATATGAGCAGGAGGGCACAGCTGGAAGTCACAGGGATGTTAGGAAATATTTCTTCAGTCTCTGAGTAGTTAGAAAGTGGAGTGACCTGGAGAATGAAGTGGCATACCTTTGACAGATATACCATTGATGAGTTCCGAGAATTTTTCTACTCCTAGAGCCTGGTCCTGTGCCAGGCTCCTCTGGTGCTTGCCTGGTCAACCAGGCTGTTGCTGCTGGTGGCCCACTGACCCACACATCCATCAGAACCTAGTTTATTTGGCACCTGGTGAAGATACTTCTCCAGTTTTCTCTTGAAGATTTTTAAACTTGTCCCAGCAGTGCTTCTGATATCTTCTGGTAAGATATTGATTAGTAAGGGGCCATGGACGTTGATATAGTATTCTCACATTGTGCCCACTGCGTCCCTTCTTTTCAATGGGTTTACTTTGTACTTCCTTCCTTATCTCTCACTCCAGTATGTTATTATGGTAATGTGCAAATTTTGGACAAGACCCTCAAGTACTTTCCAGGTATATATTTTCATGTTTCTCTTCTCCGCTCCAGTAAGTACATATTTAGAACTTTAAGGCGTTTCCAGTAATTTAAATGCTTTATTGGCTGTAGACGGGCCTTAAACTATCTCTGTACCTATTCCAGCTCTGATATTTCTCCTGCCCTGAACGGGACCGTCAGTAATGAACACTATTCCATATGAGAGCACAAGTGATTTGAAAAGTGTCGCAATTGGCATCATTTCCCATGTTTTGAAAGTTCATAATATTCACCCCTTCATCTTCCTGGTTTTCGTGACCTTGATCTTAGTGTGTTCTTTGAAAGAAAGGACAGTTGACATTATTAATCCCAAGTCTTTCACGTGCTTCTTTTGTTCTATTTGACGATCCTGTTGAGTTTTGTATAGTGTCCTCTTTGAGTTCTTCATTCTTTCCATACTAAGCAGATGGAATTCATCTCACTGAAAAATCCTGCTTATATCTTCCTGCAACTTTTCAGTGTCTTCTACCGAAGTATCTTACATGCTTCAAACATGACATTCACTTCTGTGAAGCTTTTTAAGGCAGTAAAGTGTGAACCCAGTAACGACCAGCTACTGGCTGAATATTGATAAGGCTCAAGCACACACACACACACACACACACACACACACACACACACACACACACACACACACACACACACACACACACACACACACACACACACACACACACACACACACACAAACTCCTATTGCAGTATACTACAGTTGGATAAAACGCCTTTGGAAATGCTCTCCCAAGGTTGTATGTTCCCAGGGTAGTATACTATCCACGTTGATTGTATTCCCACGGTAGTGTTATCCAAGGGTAGGGCTTCCATGAATTAGTATTGCCAAAGTATTGAAAGAGAGGAAGCCTTTCCTGTGAAACATTTACTTCGATGACATCCTTCATCTATCTCCAGCGCCCTGTGCTGATGACAATATCACACTATTTTCTGGCGACGCAAACACAAAACAAACTGTACACCACATTAGGGATCCTTAAAGCCCTCTTGTATTGTTGGACGACGTTGAGAAATTGCTGTTACTTCACCCAACACAAATATGACGGTTGTCTCACAGAGACACCAGAAATATCATCTTGCTATAGTTGAAGTTGAAAAAAACAGGAGCTGACGTGTGATTCATTGATTAATATATCAAGAGTTGAGATACATAGAATGCTGACCCCTCACTAGACATGTGAATGATGTTGATGCCGTATGCGGTAGCAAGACTTTTAAGTTCCTCCGACGGGTCGCTCTGCTTAAAGAACTGTCGTGTGTCCAGTTCTGTTGATAAAATATTGTGGTGTCTTGTGCTGTACTCACCTAGTTGTGGTTGCAGGGGTCGATTTACGGCTCCTGGCCCCGCCTGCTCACTGGTCGCTACTAGGTCACTCTTCCTGTTCCATGAGCTTTATTATACCTACGCTGTGTGGGTGTTATGTTCAGTTGTGTCTAGATGCTGTTGTTTCTTTAGCTCTCACTAAATGATGCAATTTGTGACTGTCTAAAATGAGCTGGATGGGTGTGTTGGTGAGCTGGATGGGTGTGCGGGTAAGCTGGGATCTGTGTGCGGGTAAGCTGGATGGGTAGTGGATGAGCGTGGGATGTATAATAATTTTAGGTGTTGTTGTCCTGCCAGGGCTGCTCAGTGTGGAATCTCAAATTTAATCATGAAATGGTCTGGTCTTGTGCCACTCCCTCCAACATTTTCTTGATGCTTCCCATCTCCTTTCTGCTTCTCTTGTAATGAACGTCTTCCAAAAATTATCACAAATAATAGCTTGCTGGGGTTTTTTCCAAAAGATTTTGTTTATAAATCAATTTTTTCCTTAGTAATAATTTAACCCACCCTCAATTTCCTCTTTGTTTTTAGTTTTTAATCGAATTATCCTAACCTAACCTAAAATATACTAACCGAATATAGAAAAACTTAAAGTGTTATAACCTAATTTACCTAACATAAAATAATGTACTTAACATATCTCAGCCTAATGGAAACAAACTTAGTATAATATAGCCTCATCATCACTCATGGAATAGATATTTTTAGCTGGAGGTTACCTGGAGGTTATTCCGGGGATTAACGCCCCCGCGGCCCGGTCCATGACCAGGCCTCCCGATGGATCAGGGCCTGATCAACTAGGCTGTTACTGCTGGCCGCACGCAGTCCAACGTACGAGCCACAGCCCGGCTGATCCGGCACTGACTTTAGGTATCTGTCCAGCTCTCTCTTGAAGGCAGCCAGGGGTTTATTGGCAATTCCCCTAATGCTTGATGGGAGGCTGTTGAACAGTCTTGGGCCCCGGACACTTATGGTGTTTTCCCTTAGTGTACCAATGGCGCCCCTACTTTTTATTGGGGGCATTTTGCATCGCCTGCCCAGTCTTTTACTTTCGTAGGGAGTGATTTCTGTGTGCAGATTTGGGACCATTCCTTCCAAGATTTTCCAAGTGTAGATTATGATATATCTCTCCCTCCTGCTGCATTAACTTTTACAGTGATTTTTTTATTATTGGTTAGTGTATTTCTTCACTAACACGGGTACAGCTTTATTAATCTTAAATAACAAAAAGGCATAACCATAACTGGAACAATACACAAATAACCCGCACATAGGAGAGAGGAGCTTATGACGACGTTTTGGTCCATGTGGGTTGTGTATTAATAACTTCATACTTGACTTGATTTTTTTTTCATTTCACAGCTTTGAACATTGGTGTTATGTTGTTATGTTGTTGTTATGTTATGTTGTTATTTCCGCGAAGCCTATTTACCAAACTGAGTGCAATGTTCTTGTTTGTAATATTTATAAATATTTCAGCAATAAATATCAAAAAATTCTCATTGATTTTTAAGTAAATTCTGTACATATACTTTTCTCAGATAAGTTCTTTGTGTATGCAAATATTCGGTCTTTGCTAATTAATTATTAGTTTGCAAAACTAATATATATATATATATATATATATATATATATATATATATATATATATATATATATATATATATATATATATATATATATATATATATATATATACATATATATATATATATATATATACAGAATGGGAGACTAATCTGTTGCATTGTGTGCACCACCACTAACAACTGGAGATTTAGATTTTATTCTCTCAGTGTCATGAACTCGAGAAAAGTCCTGAGTATCATGTGGGGTTGTGACTATCCTGTGAGGGTGTGACTGGCGGTGAGGGTGATGGACTGGTGGTGAGGGTGATGGACAGGTGGTGAGGACGATGGACCTGTGGCGAGGGTGAAGGACTGTGTTTCCAGTAGTCCATCTGTGTCCCCTCAGATGAACTCCCTTACACACTTCCTTTGCTGGTGATGGACTGTTGGTGAGGGTGATGGACAGGTGGTGAGGGTGATGGACTGTTGGTGAGGGCGATGGACTGGTGGTGAGGGTGAAGGACTGGTGGTGAGGGCGATGGACTGGTGGTGAGGGTAATGGACTGGTAGTGAGGGTGATGGACTAGTGGTGAGGGTGATGGACAGGTGGTGAGGGCGATGGACTGTGGCGGTAAGGAACTGGCGGTGAACGTGGCGGGTGGCGGTGATGGACTGGCGGTGAGGGTGATGGACTGGTGGTGAGGGTCATGGACTGGTGGTGAGGGTGATGGACAGGTGGTGAGGGCGATGGACTGGTGGTGAGGGTGAAGGACTGGCGGTGAGGGTTAAGGACTGTGTTTCCAGTAGTCCATCTGTGTCCCCTCAGATGAACTCCCTTCCACACTTCCCTTGCTGGTGATGGACTGTTGGTGAGGGTGATGGACTGGTGGTGAGGGTGATGGACTGGTGGTGAGGGTTGTGACTGATGGTGTGTTTGTGTTTGTGTGTGTGTGTTTGCTTCCCCTAGTTCTGTGTCTCCAGAAGTCTATCTGCGGGCCCTCAGATGAACTCCTTTCCTCACTTCTCCAGGTTCAGCGGGTTGTGGCTGGTGGTGATGGTGAAGGACTGGTGGTGTGTTTGTGTTTGTGTGTGTGTGTTTGCTTCCCCTAGTTCTGTGTCTCCAGAAGTCTATCTGCGGGCCCTCAGATGAACTTCTTTCCTCACTTCTCCAGGTTCAGCGGGTTGTGGCTGGTTGTGTTTGTGTGTGTGTGTGTGTGTGTGTGTGTGTGTGTTTGCTTCCCCTAGTTCTGTGTCTCCAGAAGTCTATCTGCGGGCCTTCAGATGAACTCCTTTCCTCACTTCTCCAGGTTCAGCGGGTTGTGGCTGGTGGTGATGGTGAAGGACTGGTGGTGTGTTTGTGTTTGTGTGTGTGTGTGTGTGTGTGTGTGTGTGTTTGCTTCCCCTAGTTCTGTGTCTCCAGAAGTCTATCTGCGGGCCCTCAGATGAACTCCTTTCCTCACTTCTCCAGGTTCAGCGGGTTGTGGCTGGTGGTGATGGTGAAGGACTGGTGGTGTGTTTGTGTTTGTGTTTGTGTGTGTGTGTGTGTGTGTGTGTGTGTGTGTGTGTGTGTGTGTGTGTGTTTGCTTCCCCTAGTTCTGTGTCTCCAGAAGCCTATCTGCGGGCCCTCAGATGAACTCCTTTCCTCACTTCTCCAGGTTCAGCGGGTTGTGGCTGGTGGTGATGGTGAAGGACTGGTGGTGTGTTTGTGTGTGTGTGTGTGTGTGTGTGTGTGTTTGCTTCCCCTAGTTCTGTGTCTCCAGAAGTCTATCTGCGGGCCCTCAGATGAACTCCTTTCCTCACCTCTCCAGGTTCAGCGGGTTGTGGCTGGTGGTGATGGTGAAGGACTGGTGGTGTGTTTGTGTGTGTGTGTGTGTGTGTGTGTTTGCTTCCCCTAGTTCTGTGTCTCCAGAAGTCTATCT
>NC_091297.1:33963924-33981424 GCF_038502225.1 Cherax quadricarinatus | reverse complement strand
CCTCACCACCAGTCCATCACCCTCACCACCAGTCCTTCACCAGTCCATCACCCTCACCGCCAGTCCTTCACCCTCACCACCAGTCCTTCACCCTCACCACCAGTCCATCACCCTCACCGCCAGTCCTTCACCCTCACCACCAGACCCTCACCAACAGTTCATCACCAGCAAGGGAAGTGTGGAAGGAAGTTCATCTGAGGGGACACAGATGGACTTCTGGAAACAGTCCTTCACCCTCACCCTCACCACCAGCCCATCATCCTCACCAACAGTCCGTCAAATTCACCACCAGTAAATCACCCCCAACCCCCAGTCCACCACCCTCACCAGTAGTCCTTCACCCTCACCAACCAGTCCGCCACACTCACCACAAGTCCATTTACCCTCACCACCAGTCTGCCACCCACCATCATCACCAACCAGTCCGCCACTCTCCATCATCACCATCACCAACGCCTCACAACTACTCCGTCACCTGTCCATCACCCTAGACATTCCGCCACCCTCACCACCCGTCCGCCACCCTCACCACCCGTCCGCCACCCTCACCACCCGTCCGCCACCCTCACCACCCGTCCGCCACCCTCCATCATTACCAACCAGCCTGTCACCCTCACCACCAGACCGCCACCCTCACCACAAGTCCGCCACCCTCACCTCACTACCAGTCAATCACCCTCACCACCAGTCCATCACCCTCCCTACCAGTCCATCACACTCACCACCAGTCCATCACCAGCAAGGGAAGTGTGGAAGGGAGTTCATCTGAGGGGACACAGATGGGCTTCTGGAAACACAGTCCTTCACCCTCACCACCAGTCCATCATCCTCACCGCCAGTTCATCACCTTCACCGCCAGTCCATCAATCTCACCACCAGTCCTTTGCCATCCGTCCATCACCCTCACCACTAATCCATCACACTTACCACCAGTCCTTACCACCAGTCCATCAACCTCACCACCAGTCCATCACTCTCACCATCAGTACATCACCCTCAACACTAATCCATCATCCTCACCAACAGTCCATCACCTTCACCACCAATACATCGCGCTCACCGCCAGTCCACCACCCTCACCACTAGTTCTTCACCCCCACCAACCAGTCCTCCGCACTCACCACCAGTCCATCACCCTCACCACAAGTCCATTACCCTCACCACCAGTCCGCCACCCACCATCATCACCTACCAGTCCGCCACTCTCCATCAGTCCTTCACCGCAGGTCCTTCACCCTCACCACCAGTCCATCATCCTCACCACCAGTCCATCACCAGCAAGGGAAGTGTGGAAGGGAGTTCATCTGAGGGGACACAGATAAACTTCTGGAAACACAGTCCTTCACCCTCACCGTCAGTCCTTCACCCTCATCACCAGTCCATCATCCTCACCACCAGTCCTTCACCCTCACCACCAGTCCATCACCCTCACCATCAGTCCATCACCAGCAAGGGAAGTGTGGAAGGGAGTTCATCTGAGGGGACACAGATGGACTTCTGGAAGCACAATCCTTCACTCTCACCACCAGTTCATCACCCTCTCCACCAGTCCATCACCCTCTCCACCAGTCCATCACCCTCTCCACCAGTCCATCATCCTCACCACCAGTCCTTCACCCTCACCACCAGTCCATCACCCTCTCCACCAGTCCATCACCCTCACCACCAGTCCATCACCCTCTCCACCAGTCCATCATCCTCACCACCAGTCCTTCACCCTCACCACCAGTCCATCACCCTCTCCACCAGTCCATCATCCTCACCACCAGTCCATCACCCTCTCCACCAGTCCATCATCCTCACCGCCAGTCCTTCACCCTCACCACCAGTCCATCATCCTCACCACTAGTACATCACCCTCACCACCAGTCCATCACCAGCAAGGGAAGTGTGGAAGGGAGTTCATCTGAGGGGACACAGATGGACTTCTGGAAACACAGTCCTTCACCCTCACCACCAGTCCATCATCCTCACCACCAGTCCTTCACCCTCACCACCAGTCCATCACCCTCTCCACCAGTCCATCATCCTCACCGCCAGTCCTTCACCCTCATCACCAGCCCATCATCCTCACCACCAGTCCATCACCCTCACCACCAGTCCATCATCCTCACCACCAGTCCGTCACCCTCACCACCAGTCCATCACCAGCAAGGCAAGTGTGGAAGGGAGTTCATCTGAGGGGACACAAATGGACTTCTGGAAACACAGTCCATCACCCTCACCGCCAGTCCATCACCCTCACCGCCAGTCCTTCACCCTCATCGCCAGTCCTTCACCCTCACCAATAGTCCATCATCCTCACCACCAGTCCATCACCCTCACCACCAGTCCATCATCCTCAATACCAGTCCATCACCCTCACTGCCAGTCCTTCACCCTCACCACCAGTCCATCATCCTCACCATCAGTCCATCATCCTCAATACCAGTCCATCACCCTCAACGCCAGTCCTTCACCCTCACCACCAGTCCATCATCCTCACCATCAGTCCATCATCCTCAATACCAGTTCATCACCCTCACCGCCAGTCCTTCACCCTCACCACCAGTCCATCATCCTCACCACCAGTCCATCACCCTCACCGCCAGTCCTTCACCCTCACCACCAGTCCATCATCCTCACCATCAGTCCATCATCCTCAATACCAGTCCATCACCCTCAACGCCAGTCCTTCACCCTCACCACCAGTCCATCATCCTCACCGCCCTTCCATCATCCTCAATACCAGTCCATCACCCTCACCGCCAGTCCTTCACCCTCACCACCAGTCCATCACCCTCACCACCAGTCCATCATCCTTACTATCAGTCCATCACACTCACCACCAGTCCATCACCCTCACCACCAGTCCATCACCCTCCCTACCAGTCCATCACACTCACCACCAGTCCATCACCAGCAAGGGAAGTGTGGAAGGGAGTTCATCTGAGGGGACACAGATGGACTTCTGGAAACACCGCCAGTCCATCAATCTCACCACCAGTCCTTTGCCTTCCCCACCACTCCATCACCCTCACCACTAATCCATCACCCTCACCACCAGTCCTTACCACCAGTCCATCACCCTCACCACCAGTCCACTACCCTCACGAAGAGTCCATCACCTTCACCACCAATAAATCACCCTCACCACCAGTCCACGCTCACCCTCACCAACCAGTCCGCCGCACTCACCACCAGTCCGTCATCCTTACCAACAGTCCTCCACCCTCACCGCCAGTCCATCACCCTCACCATCACCCTCACCACCCACCATCATCACCAACCAGTCCGCCACTCTCCATCATCACCAACGCCTGACAACCACTCCGCCACCAGTCCATCACCCTAGACAGTCCGCCACCCTCACCACCAGACCGCCACCCTCACCACCAGTTCATCCCCCTCACCATCAGTCCTTCACCCTCACTGCCAGTCCATCACCATCACCCTCACCACAAGTCCATTACCCTCACCACCAGTCCGCCACCCACCATCATCACCAACCAGTCCGCCACTCTCCATCATCAGTCACACCGCTAGTCCTTCATCCTCACCACCGTCCGCCGTCCATCAGTCTCACCACCAGTCCATCACTCTCTCCTCTAGTCCATCACCCTCACCACCAGTCCATCACCCTCACCACCTGTCCATCTCCCTCACCACCAGTCCATCGCCCTCACCACCAGTTCATCACTTTTACCACCTGTCCATCACCCTCACCACCAGTCCATCATTCTCAGCATCAGTCCATCACTCTCACCACCAGTCCATCAGTCTCACCTCCTGTCCATCAGTCTCACCACCAGTCCATCAGTCTCACCTCCTGTCCATCAGTCTCACCACCAGTCCATCACTCTCACCATCAGTCCATCACTCTCACCACCAGTCCATCACCCTCACCACCAGTCCATCACCCTCACCACCAGTCCATCACTCTCACCACCAGTCCATCACTCTCACCACCAGTCCATCACCCTCACCACCAGCCCATCACTCACACCACCAGTCCATGGCTCTCACCACCACCACCTAGTACAGATGTAGTAGAGGAGACCTCCTCTGGGGTAGACTCTTCTGCAACCATCACAGTCATAGCCTCTAGTACAGATGTAGTCGGGGAATCCCCTCCCAGGAAAAATGTTGGTGCCATGACAGCAGATGGTGGTATCTCTGGATTTTCTATGGAGGACTGTAGTTCAGCCCTTGGGCCAGCACAGATTAAGAATACATCCAGCACGAATTGTACCCAGCCAAAAACAAAATGGTGCAAATACTATATTTGGGGCATCTGTAAACACGGAATATCAGGGAAAACGAATGGGGCATGCAACTTTGACCATCCCAAAAATTGCCGTGACCTCCTCTTGCAAATACTTCCACCCGGAGATGTATCAGTCTTCAGTCCTTGAAAAACAATGTTACAATACCAATTGCACTGCATATCATCTAAAAGGGACCAGGAGGCACACACCCCATACAACACATCATAGAAACTATGGTAGCTATGACAACACCCCAAGTGATTTTTTAGGGGTAGGAACGAAGAAAGAAAATGGAAAGAGATAAACAAAATAGTCCACCACCTTGGAGCCTTGTTGGACTGGCGGCACAGCCAGTGGCGCCTCCGGGCTCACAGCTACTGATGCCAACAACAAAATCCCCCCAACAAACATGCAACACAACCTCATTTATATTTGCTAATATACAGGGCCTTAAGCCATCCACAAACAACAAAATACCTTTCATTAGTGGACTTTTAGAGGAGTCAAATTCACTGTTTGCAGCTTTCACAGAGACCCACGCAAAAGATTACTTTGACAGTGAAATATGGATACCTGGATACAACCTTTTCAGATGCGACAGAAAGAACAGGCAACAAGGGAGGGTTGGCCTGTACGTCAAAGAGTCGCTCATTTGCACAGAGATACTGAACACCACAAATGATGTAGTTGAAGTTCTGACAATAAAAATCGAGAACCAAAACTTAGTCATTGTACTTGTATATAAGCCACCGGATGCAACTTCCCAACAGTTCAAAGAACAACTGTCAAAAATCGACTCCTGTCTGGACAACTTTCCAGCCCCATCCCCAAACATCTTGCTGCTTGGTGACTTCAATCTAAGACACACAAAATGGAAGAATATAGCAAATAATGTCGTAGCAGAAATAATCCCTGGAGGTAGCTCAGATGAAAGGTCACACATGCAGGAGCTGCTGAATTTCTGCAACAAACACACCCTAAGTCAGCAAATAGTGGAGCCAACAAGACTGGAGAACACACTGGACCTTATTTTCACAAATAATGAGGACCTGGTAAGGAATATAACAATATCAAAAACAACAAATTGTGATCACAATCTAATCGAAGTCCAGACTTGCATGCACAGGAGTCCTGATCAGCACAATGCATTCAGTTATGAGGGTACCTTTACCAAATTCAACTTCAACAACAAGAACATCATCTGGGATCAGGTAAACTATGCCCTAAATGAAACATGCTGGGAGGATATCTTAAATTACATAGACCCGAACCAATGCCTCGAAAAGATCACCCTCCTGGTAGCTGAAGTATGTTCAAATTATATTCCTATAAGACAAAAGAAAAGTAGAAGTAAACTGGAGAGAGAGAGATGCTCCCTCTACAGGAGAAGACGAAGAATCATTGAGCTCCTCAAGAATGCCAGATTATCTGATACACGGAAGGTAGTGCTAACCAGGGAAGTGGAAAATATTGAGCTGAAGTTAAAGGACTCATACAGGATCCAGGAGAGACAACAGGAGTTAAAAGCGATTAATGAAATTGAAAGAAATTCGAAATATTTCTTTTCATACGCCAAAAACAAGTCAAAAACCACTTCTAGTATAGGGCCCCTGCTCAGACAAGATGGATCCTACACTGACGACAACAAAGAAATGAGCGAGATACTGAAACTGCAGTATGACTCAGTGTTCAGTGAGCCACTAACCAGTTTAAAGATAGATGATCCAAACAATTTTTTCATGAATGAGCCTCAAAACCCTGCCAATGTAGGCCAGGTTTATGACATAACTCTAACTCTACTAGACTTTGAGAAAGCCATTGACGACATGCCCATGCACTCAGCCCCAGGCCCAGACTCGTGGAACGCGGTGTTCATTAAAAACTGCAAGAAACCCCTCTCACGGGCCCTAAGTATGCTATGGAGAAGGAGCTTAGACACAGGCGAGATTCCACAGTCACTAAAAACAACAGATATAGCCCCACTCCATAAAGGTGGCAGCAAAGCAGCAGCTAAGAACTATAGACCAATAGCTTTAACGTCCCACATCATAAAAATCTTTGAAAGAGTTCTAAGAAGCAGGACAGCAAACCACGTAGACTCCCAAAAATTGCACAACCCAAGGCAATTTGGTTTCAGAGCAGGTCGCTCCTGCCTTTCGCAACTGCTTGACCACTATGATATGGTCCTAGATGCACTGGAAAATAAACAAAATGCGGATGTAGTATACACAGACTTTGCAAAAGCCTTTGACAAGTGCGACCATGGTGTAATAGCACACAAAATGCGTGCTAAAGGGATAACCGGCAAAGTAGGCAGATGGATCTTCAACTTTCTAACCAATCGCACACAAAGAGTAGTGGTAAACAGAGTTAAATCAGATGCTGCCATAGTGAAGAGCTCTGTCCCACAAGGCACTGTACTCGCACCTATCATGTTCCTTATTCTCATACCAGACATAGACAGAGATGTAAACCACAGCGCTGTATCATCTTTTACAGACGATACTAGGATCAGCATGAGAGTGTCATCCATTGAGGACACTGTTAACCTCCAAGAAGATATAAACCAAGTTTTCCAATAGGCAACGGAGAACAATATGATGTTCAATGAAGACAAATTCCAACTACTCCGTTATGGAAAACTGGAGGAAATAATAACTAGAACTGAGTATACTACAAACTCCAATCACACAATAGAGAGGAAAAGTAATGTGAGAGACCTGGGAGTGGTAATGTCAGAGGATCTCACCTTCAAGGATCACAACAATGCCACTATCACATCTGCTAGGAAACTGATAGGATGGATAATGAGAACATTCAAGACAAGAGATGCTAAGCCAATGATGATCCTTTTTAAATCACTTATTCTTTCTAGGCTGGAATACTGCTGTACATTAACATCCCCATTCAAGGCAGGTGAAATTGCAGAGCTAGAGAATGTACAGAGAACCTTTACTGCACGTATAAGTTCCATCAAACACCTTAACTACTGGGAGCGCCTGGAAGCACTTGACTTGTACTCACTAGAGCGCAGGCGAGAGAGATATATCATAATCTACACCTGGAAGATTCTGGAAGGACTGGTCCCTAATATGCACACAGCAATCACTCCATACGAAAGCAAAAGACTTGGCAGGCGATGCAACATACCCCCAGTGACACTGGGGTATGTTGCACTGGTACACTAAGAGAAAACACAATAAGTGTCCGGGGCCCAAGACAGTTCAACAGCCTCCCACCAGCAATAAGGGGCATTACGGGAAGACCCTTGGTTGTTTTCAAGAGGGAGCTGGACAGATACCTAAAGACGGTGCCGGATCAGCTGGGCTGTGGTTCGTACGTTGGATTACGTGCTGCCAGCAGTAACAGCCTCGGTGATCAGACCCTGATCCACCAGGAGGCCTGGTCGTGGACCGGGCAGCGGGGACGTTGATCCCCGGAATTCCCTCCAGGTAGACTCCAGGTAGGTAGACCAGTCCATCACTCACACCACCAGTCCATCACCCTCACCACCAGTCCATCACTCTCACCACCAGTCCATCACTCTCACCACCAGTCCATCACCCTCACCACCAGTCCATCACTCTCACCACCAGTCCATCACTCTCACCACCAGTCCATCACCCTCCACCAGTCCATCAGTTGTGGTGGTGGTCTTGTGGTGGTGGTCTTCTGCTGGTGGTCTTGTGCTAGTGGCCTTGTGGTGGTGGTCTTGTGTTGGTGTAGATTATGATGTATCTCTCTCGCCTGCGCTCCAGTGAGTACAAGTCAAGTGCTTATTGGCGTTCCCAGTTGGTAACAGAGATCCGATGACTGTGACTCACGATCCTCAACACGGAAATGAATGAAGGTGGTGTTGCGCGGGGATGTCCAGTCCCTCGCCTCTATCTATTTTTTATCTGCCTCTTCTTCCCCCCTTCTTTCTCTTTCTTCTTCCCTCCGTTCTCATAAAATTTTCTTTTTGCTTTTCCATTCCGTATTTTCTTCTCCTCTCTCCTTCCTTTATATAGTCCATCAATCTCACCACCAGTCTTATCAGAATGATGGCAGATGAATGCAAATTTTTGGCTGAATTATGAATGCTGGCCATGTAGTGGATTAATAATAATACTAATAATAATAATAATAATAATAATAATAATAATAATAATAATAATAATAATAATAATAATAATAATAATAATAATAATAAATGCCTCTTCCTTCATGTGACTAAAATGGGACCTTACATCACCGCCACCACCCCAGCCGTCGTTACCTCCGCCACCACCCCAGCCGTCGTTACCTCCGCCACCACCCCAGCCATCGTTACCTCCGCCACCACCCCAGCAGTCGTTATCTCCGCCACCACCCCAGCCGTCGTTACCTCCGCCACCACCCCAGCCGTCGTTACCTCCGCCACCACCCCAGCCGTCGTTACCTCCGCCACCACCCCAGCCATCGTTACCTCCGCCACCACCCCAGCCGTCGTTACCTCCGCCACCACCCCAGCTGTCGTTACCTCCGCCACCACCCCAGCCGTCGTTACCTCCGCCACCACCCCAGCCGTCGTTACCTCCGCCACCACCCCAGCAGTCGTTACCTCCGCCACCACCCCAGCCGTCGTTACCTCCGCCACCACCCCAGCCGTCGTTACCTCCGCCACCACCCCAGCCGTCGTTACCTCCGCCACCACCCCAGCCATCTTTACCTCCGCCACCACCCCAGCAGTCGTTACCTCCGCCACCACCCCAGCTGTCGTTACCTCCGCCACCACCCCAGCCGTCGTTACCTCCGCCACCACCCCAGCCGTCGTTACCTCCGCCACCACCCCAGCAGTCGTTACCTCCGCCACCACCCCAGCTGTCGTTACCTCCGCCACCACCCCAGCCGTCGTTACCTCCGCCACCACCCCAGCCGTCGTTACCTCCGCCACCACCCCAGCCGTCGTTACCTCCGCCACCACCCCAGCCGTCGTTACCTCTGCCACCACCCCAGCCATCGTTACCTCTGCCACCACCCCAGCCGTCGTTACCTCCGCCACCACCCCAGCCATTGTTACCTCCGCCACCACCCCAGCCGTCGTTACCTCACCCACCACCCCAGTCGTCGTTACCTCCGCCACCACCCCAGCAGTCGTTACCTCCGCCACCACCCCAGCCGTCGTTACCTCCGCCACCACCCCAGCCGTCGTTACCTACGCCACCACCCCAGTCGTCGTTACCTCCGCCACCACCCCAGCTGTCGTTACCTCCGCCACCACCCCAGCCGTCGTTACCTCCGCAACCACCCCAGCCGTCGTTACCTCCGCCACCACCCCAGCCGTCGTTACCTCCGCCACCACCCCAGCCGTCGTTACCTCTGCCACCACCCCAGCCATCGTTACCTCCGCCACCACCCCAGCCGTCGTTACCTCCGCCACCACCCCAGCCGTCGTTACCTCCGCCACCACCCCAGCCGTCGTTACCTCCGCCACCACCCCAGCCGTTGTTACCTCCGCCACCACCCCAGCCGTCGTTACCTCCGCCACCACCCCAGCCGTCGTTACCTCCGCCACCACCCCAGCCGTTGTTACCTCCGCCACCACCCCAGCCGTCATTACCTCCGCCACCACCCCAGTTGTCGTTATCTCCGCCACCACCCCAGCCGTCATTACCTCCACCACCACTCCAGCCGTCGTTACCTCCGCCACCACCCCAGCCGTTGTTACCTCCGCCACCACCCCAGCCGTCGTTACCTCCGCCACCACCCCAGTTTTTGTTATCTCCGCCACCACCCCAGCCGTCGTTACCTCCGCCACCACTCCAGCCGTCGTTACCTCCGCCACCACACCAACCGTCGTTACCTCCGCCACCACCCCAGCCGTCGTTACCTCCGCCACCACACCAATCGTCGTTACCTCCGCCACCACCCCAACTGTCGTTACCTCCGCCACCACACTAACCGTCGATACCTCCGCCACCACCCCAGCCGTCGTTACCTTTGCCACCACCTCAGCCGTCGTTACATCCGCCACCACACCAGCCATCGTTACCTCCACCACCACCCCAGTTGTCGTTACCTCCGCCACCACCCCAGCCGTCGTTACCTCCGCCACCACCCCAGCCGTCGTTACCTCCGCCACCACCCCAGCCGTCGTTACCTCCGCCACCACCCCAGCTGTCGTTACCTCCGCCACCACCCTAGCCGTCGTTACCTCCGCCACCACCCCAGCCGTCGTTACCTCCGCCACCACCCCAGCCATCGTTACCTCCGCCACCACCCCAGCCGTCATTACCTCCGCCACCACCTCAGCCGTTATTACCTCCGCCACCACCCCAGCCGTCGTTACCTCCGCCACCACCCTAGCCGTCGTTACCTCCGCCACCACCCCAACCGTCGTTACCTCTGCCACCACACCAACCGTCGTTACCTCCGCCACCACCCCAGCCGTCGTTATCTCCGCCACCACCCCAGCCGTCGTTACCTCCGCCACCACCCCAGCCGTCGTTATCTCCGCCACCACCCCAGCCGTCGTTACCTCTGCCACCACCCCAGCCATCGTTACCTCCGCCACCACCCCAGCCGTCGTTATCTCCGCCACCACCCCAGCCATCGTTACCTCCGCCACCACCCCAGCCGTCGTTATCTCCGCCACCACCCCAGCCATCGTTACCTCTGCCACCACCCCAGCCGTCGTTATCTCCGCCACCACCCCAGCCATCGTTACCTCCGCCACCACCCCAGCCGTCGTTACCTCCGCCACCACCCCAGCCGTCGTTACCTCCGCCACCACCCCAGCCATCGTTACCTACACCTACCCACTGAAGACGTAAACAATGCATCAGCTGATTACTATAAAAATGCATCAGCTGATTACCATTAGAATGGAGCTATTAATTATGCAATTGATAAATCACCTGATCAAATATGTAATATATCAACCGATCACATACTGGGTGCAACCTCAGTGTCAGTCAGTCACAATTCATCGACATGTATCAGCTGACCACACAAATGCATCACATATATAATGCATTACAAACTATACAGCAACTGACCACAACGACCAGTTCAGTGGTTGGTCGGAGTGGTGTGAAAGTGGAGGTATTATGGCCTCTATAACTTGGACTTGATTCCAGCTCTTCGGGTTATTAAATAATAACATGCTAAAGGTTTCTAGTACGAGAGCGAAAAGTTCTTTGGAAAGAGTGCGCATCTTCGAGTAAAATCCAAGAGGCATTAACACTGCAGACGTAGTCCTTCTTTATGAATGTATCAGAGCCATGTCAAAACATTCAAAATCTTTGTCGCAAACATCACAAATGATGAAAGTCCTTGATATGATCCTACGACGCCAATTTGCATATTTTATGAAAAACATGAACTACGCTACCCTGATCAACTTAACTTTAAAGTAGGTTGAACCTGTCATTCACCTACTGATCATAATTACAAAACAACTGGAAGGACAATAAGGCAGAGGTTGGCCAACGAATCACATGCATGTTGAAAAGGAATTTCAGAAATGCAGTGACCATGAAGGGATTGATCTTAATATGAGGTTACAGAAAAAAATGAAAATAGATATTAAGTTTTCTAACGTATAGATAAAAATAAGCGGTAATAAGGAAGGAAAAATCTAGTCTTATTATAGTACAAAGTTAATTACCCGAGGCACAGTCTGTTTCTTATTCTCGTAGAAGACAGAAAAAATTAAAGCCAAGGCTTCGCTTTATCATTTATAGACAATTCCATTATAAGTATAAGCGTCGTCTGATAGAAGACACAGAAATATACGAATATACGTTTCAAATTTCATCCGATTAGAAATGAAAACAAAAGAAACTCGAATAATTAAGAAAAAAGCGAAGGTGCAATACGCAGGAAGATCATCCCAAAAAACGAAAGGAATATGTAAAGGATTTATGAATAGTAGGATTAGATGACCTATTGCTTATATAATTCAATAAGGCTGATGCAGCAAAACCTAGGAAAACGACATGATGGATTATAACAACTTGTAAACAAAGAGAAACAACAAAAATAATGATACTAATCAGTCCAGTTATACAATCTTGTGTCGGGTATTGTTTCATGTTTATAACGACACTAAACACAGCGAAAGTGTCACAGCTGTAAAATGCACACAGATCCTTTACTGCATCGAAAATACCGGGAACTCCTCAGAGCACATAGAATGTACTTACGGAACACACAAAAAATTATGGTTTAAGTCCCCAGTCTGCGCCCAATCTTACAGTGGTCTGTATGATTGGGCACAGGTTGGCTTGGGTTTGATTCCAGAGTCTTCTGAATATCAAATATTACGTTACCGTTCAGAGGATGGATGTGGGTTACACAATAAATTAGCCGTATCGATGGCTAGTTTATTGTGCCCTATCTCCAAAACCACCAACTTAACGCTTCACCCACTTTACATACTCCCTCCACTTACAAACTCCATCCACCCACACACTCCACCCACCCACACACTCCACCCACCCACACATAAGGGTTCCAGCGCTCACGTAATCACCAAAGTGGTCACGCACATTAACTACCTGTCAAGGTAATTATAGGTCAGGATGACTGGGGAGATGGGGGTGAGGAGAAGGGGGAGGGTACTAAATGGCAGTTCCCCACCCCTCCCCTTCATTGTCTTGCCCTTCCCCTCACATCAGCTTGTCTGCTGAGGGTCAGATCAGGTCACGACGCCCACTAAACGAAGAGTGAACACCGAGTGAACATTGAGTGAACTCTAGAAACAAATCTTTTTAGTGTCACTGGAAGATTTTTAAGTGACTACATAACAAATGAGGGAAGAAGCCAGAGTTTACGACACCTGTAAACTGTCTTGAGTGAATAGTGACTCCAGACCATATTGAGTAAACAGTAAGTTATTTCATAACTACTCCAGAAAAATGATACTAAGCACTGACACCAAACTGTAAAACAACCATTAATACACTGCCTTCTAGACAGCGCTGACACTCTCACTAAGAGTTGGTCGTCTACCCCCAACACTACATCAAAAGTAAGTGAAAACTGCGTCTTCCTCTACATTCTTTCTGGAGGTGTAAAGAAGTTATGGATATTGATTATTATTCGCAAGAAAACTCTTAAAAAACTATTGTGTGTGTGTGTGAGTGTGTGTGTGTGTGTGTGTGTGTGTGTGTGTGTGTGTGTGTGTGTGTGTGTGTGTGTGTGTGTGTGTGTGTGTGCGCGCGCGCGTTTGTGTGTGTGCGCGTTTGTGTGTACTCGCCTATTTACTCACCTATTTGTGGTTGTAGGGGTTGAGTCCTAGCTCCTGGCCCCGCCTCTTCACTGGTTGCTACTGGGTCCTCTCTCTCCCTTCTCTATGAACTTTATCAAACCTCGTCTTAAAACTATGTATGGTTCCTGCCTCCACTACGTCACTTTCTAGGCTATTCCACTTCCTGACAACTCTATGACTGAAGAAATGCTTCCTAACATCCCTTTGACTCATCTGAGTCTTCAATTTCCAATTGTGACCTCTTGTTTCTGTGTCCCCTCCCTGGAACATCCTGTCTTTGTCCACGTTGTCTATTCCGCGCAGCATTTTATATGTCGTTATCATGTCTTCCCTGACCCTCCTGTCCTCCAGTGTCGTCAGGCCGATTTCCCTTAACCTTTCTTCATAGGACATTCCCCTTAGCTCTGGAACTAACCTTGTCGCAAACCTTTGCACTTTCTCTAGTTTTTTGACGTGCTTGATCAACTTAGGGTTCCAAACAGGTGCTGCATACTCCAGTATGGGCCTGACGTACACGGTGTACAGTGTCTTGAACGATTCCTTACTAAGGTATCGGAACGCTATTTTCAGGTTTGCCAGGCGCCCATATACTGCAGCAGTTATCTGGTTGATGTGTGCTTCCGGAGACATGATCGGTGTTATACTCACCCCAAGATCTTTCTCCTTGAGCGAGGTTTGCAGTCTTTGGCCACCTAGCCTATACTGCGTCTGCGGTCTTCTGTGCCCTTCCCCGATCTTCATGACTTTGCATTTGGCAGGGTTAAATTCGAGAAGCCAGTTGCTGGACCAGGTGTCCAGTCTGTCCAGGTCTCTTTGAAGTCCTGCCTGATCCCCATCTGATTTAATTCTCCTCATTAACTTCCATCATGTCGTTCACATATATCAAAAATAGCACTGGTCCTAGGCCCGACCCCTGTGGGACCCCGCCGGCACAGGTGCCCACTGTGATACCTCATCTCGTACCATGACTCGTTGTTGCCTCCCTGTCAGGTATTCTCTGATCCATTGCAGTGCCCTTCCTGTTATACGCACCTGATCCTCTAGCTTCTGCACTAATCTCTTGTGAGGAACTGTGTCAAAGGCCTTCTTGCAGTCCAAGAAGATGCAATCAACCCACCCCTCTCTCTCGTGTCTGACTTCTGTTACTTTATCATAAAACTCCAGAAGGTTTATGGCACAGGATTTGCCCTCCATGAATCCGTGTTGGTTGGCGTTTATACTCTCGTTCCGTTCCAGAGGTGGGGAGGGTAATGCACTGGTGGTGAGGGTGATGGACTGGTGATGAGGGTGGTGGACTGGTGGGGAGGGTAATGGACTGGTGGTGAGGGTGATGGACTGGTGGTGTGGGTGGTGGACTAGTGGGGAGGGTGATGGACTGGTGGTGAGGGTGGTGGACTGGTGGGGAGGATGAAGGACTAAGTTTCCAGAAGTCCATCTGTGTCCCCTCAGATGAACTCCCTTCCCCACTTCCCTTGCTGGTGATGGTGTTGTGGTGACGGGAAAAGGACCGGTGGTGAGGGTGATGGACTATTATTGAGGGTGATGGACTGGTGGTGAGGGGGAAGGATTGGTGGGAAGGGGGAAGGACTGGTGGGGAGGGGGAAGGACTGGTGGTGAGGGTGATGCACAGGCGGTTAGGTTGATGGACTGGTGTTGAGGGTGATGGAGTGGTGGGGAGGGTGATGGGCTGGTGGGGAGGGTGATGGACTGGTGGTGAAGGTGGCGGACTGGTGGTGACTGTGATGGACTGGTGGTGAGGGTGATGGACTTGTGGTGAGGGTGATGGACTGGTGGTGAGGGTGATGGACTGGTGGGGAGGGTGATGGACTGGTGGGGAGGGTGATGGACTGGTGGGGAGGGTGATGGACTGGTTGTGAGGGTGATGAACTGCTGAGGAGGGTGATGGACTGGTGGTGAGGGTGATGGGCTAGTGGTGTGGGTGATGGACTGGTGGTGAGGGTGATGGACTGGTGGGGAGGGTGATGGACAGGTGGTGAGGGTGGTGGTCTGGTGGTGAGGGTGATGGACTAGTGGTGTGGGTGGACTGGTGGTGAGGGTGATGTACTGATTGTGATGGACTGGTGGTGAGGGTGATGGACTTGCTGGGAGGGTGATGGACTGGTGGTGTGGGTGATGGACTGGTGGTGAGGGTGACGGACTGGTGGTGAGGGTGACGGACTGGTGGGGAGGGTGATGGTCTGGTGGGGAGGGTGATGGTCTGGTGGTGAGGGTGATGGACTGGTGGGGAGGGTGATGGACTTGTGGTGAAGGTGATGGTCTGGTGGTGAGGGTGATGGACTGGTGGGGAGGGTGAAGGGCTGTGTTTCTAGAAGTCCATCTGTGTCCATTCAGATGAACTCCCTTCCACACTTCCCTTGCTGGTGATGGACTTGTGGTGAAGGTGATGGACTGGTGGTGAGGGTGATGGACTTGTGGTGAAGGTGATGGTCTGGTGGTGAGGGTGATGGACTGGTGGGGAGGGTGAAGGGCTGTGTTTCTAGAAGTCCATCTGTGTCCATTCAGATGAACTCCCTTCCACACTTCCCTTGCTGGTGATGGACTTGTGGTGAAGGTGATGGACTGGTGGTGAGGGTGATGGACTTGTGGTGAAGGTGATGGACTGGTGGTGAGGGTGATGGACTGGTGGTGAGGTTGATGGACTGGTGGCGAGGATGATGGTCTGGTGGTGAGGGTGATGGACTGGTGGTGAGGGTGATGGACTTGTGGGGAGGGTGATGGTCTGGTGGTGAGGGTGATGGACTGGTGGTGAGGTTGATGGACTGGTGGCGAGGATGATGGTCTGGTGGTGAGGGTGATGGACCGGTGGTGAGGGTGATGGACTGGTGGGGAGGATGATGGACTCGGGGTGAGGATGATGGACTGGTAGGGAGGGTGAAGGACTGTGCTTCCAGAAGTACATCTGTGTCCCCTCAGATGAACTCCCTTCCACACTTCCCTTGTTGGTGATGGACTGGTGGTGAGGGTGATGGACTGGTGGTGAGGGTGATGGACTGGTGGTGAGGGTGATGGACTGGTGGTGAGGGTGATGGACTGGTGGGGAGGGTGATGGACTGGGGGTGAGGGTGATGGACTGGTGGGGAGGGTGATGGTCTGGTGGGGAGGGTGATGGTCTGGTGGTGTGCGTGATGGACTGGTGGTGAGTGTGATGGACTGGTGGTGAGGGTGATGGACTGGTGGTGAGGGTGATGGACTGGTGGTGAGGGTGATGGACTGGTGGGGAGGGTGATGGACTGGTGGTGAGGGTGATGAACTGGTGGGGAGGGTGGTGAGGGTGATGAACTGGTGGGGAGGGTGGTGAGGACTATGCTTCCAGAAGTCCTTCTGTGTCCCCTCAGCTGAACTCCCTTCCACACTTCCCTTGCTGGTGATGGACTGTTGCTGAGGGTGATGAACTGGTGGTGAGGGTGGTGAGGACTATGCTTCCAGAAGTCCTTCTGTGTCCCCTCAGATGAACTCCCTTCCACACTTCCCTTGCTGGTGATGGACTGTTGCTGAGGGTGATGGACTGGTGGTGAGGGTGATGGATTTGTGGTGAGGGTGATGGACTGATATTGAGGGTGATGGACTGGTGGTGAGGGTGACGGACTGGTGGTGAGGGAGATGGACTGGTAGTGAGGGTGATGGACTGGTGGTGAGGGTCATGGACTGGTGGTGATGGTGGACTGGTAGTGAGGGTGATGGACTGGTGGTGAGGGTGATGGACTGGTGGTGAAGGAGATGGACTGGTGGTGAAGGAGATGGACTGGTGGTGAGGGAGATGGACTGGTGGTGAAGGAGATGGACTGGTTGTGAGGGAGATGGACTGGTTGAGGTTGTGTGTGTTTGCTTCCCCTAGTTCCATGTCTCCAGAAGTCCATCTGCGGGCCCTCTGATGAACTCCCTTCCACACTTCGTTTGTTGGTGATGGTGTTGTGGTGAGGGTGATGGTCTGGTGTTGAGGGTGATGGACTGGTGGGGAGGGTGATGGACTGGTGGTGAGGGTGATGAACTGGTGGGA
>NC_091297.1:33846424-33958924 GCF_038502225.1 Cherax quadricarinatus | reverse complement strand
CCACCAGTCCACCACCTTCACCACTAGTCCATCACCCGTCCATCACCCTCACTACCAGTCCATCACCATCACCACCAGTCCATCACGCTCACCACCAGTCAATCACCCTCACCACCAGTCCATCACCAGCAAGGGATGTGTGGAAGGGAGCTCATCTGAGGGGACACAGATGGACTTCTGGAAGCATAGACCTTGACCCTTCCCACCAGTTCATCACCCTCACCACCAGTCCATCACCCTCCCCACCAGTCCATCACCCTCACCACCAGACCATCACCCTCAACACCAGACCATCACCCTCACCACAACACCATCACCAACAAACGAAGTGTGGAAGGGAGTTCATCAGAGGGCCCGCAGATGGACTTCTGGAGACATGGAACTAGGGGAAGCAAACACACACAACCACAACCAGTCCATCTCCCTCACCACCAGTCCATCTCCTTCACCACCAGTCCATCTCCCTCACCACCAGTCCATCTCCTTCACCACCAGTCCATCTCCTTCACCACCAGTCCATCACCCTCACCACCAGTCCATCACCCTCACTACCAGTCCACCATCACCACCAGTCCATCACCCTCACCACCAGTCCATCACCCTCACTACCAGTCCATCTCCCTCACCACCAGTCCGTCACCCTCACCACCAGTCCATCACCCTCAATATCAGTCCATCACCCTCACCACAAATCCATCACCCTCACCACCAGTCCATCACCCTCAGCAACAGTCCATCACCAGCAAGGGAAGTGTGGAAGGGAGTTCATCTGAGGGGACACAGAAGGACTTCTGGAAGCATAGTCCTCACCACCCTCACCACCAGTCCATCACCCTCAGCAACAGTCCATCACCAGCAAGGGAAGTGTGGAAGGGAGTTCATCTGAGGGGACACAGAAGGACTTCTGGAAGCATAGTCCTCACCACCCTCCCCACCAGTTCTTCACCCTCACCACCAGTCCATCACCCTCCCCACCAGTCCATCACCCTCACCACCAGTCCATCACCCTCACCACCAGTCCATCACCCTCACCACCAGTCCATCACCCTCACCACCAGTCCATCACACTCACCACCAGTCCATCACACACACCACCAGATCATCACCCTCCCCACCAGACCATAACCCTCCCCACCAGTCCATCACCCTCACCCCCAGTCCATCACCCTCCCCACCAGTCCATCACCCTCACCACCAGTCCATCACCCTCACCACCAGTCCATCACCCTCACCACCAGTCCATCACCCTCACCACCAGTCCATCACCAACAAGGGAAGTGTGGAAGGGAGTTCATCTGAGGGGACACAGATGTACTTCTGGAAGCACAGTCCTTCACCCTCCCTACCAGTCCATCATCCTCACCCCGAGTCCATCATCCTCCCCACCAGTCCATCACCCTCACCACCGGTCCATCACCCTCACCACCAGACCATCATCCTCGCCACCAGTCCATCAACCTCACCACCAGTCCATCACCCTCACCACCAGTCCATCACCTTCACCACAAGTCCATCACCCTCACCACCAGTCCATCACCCTCACCACCAGTCCATCACCTTCACCACAAGTCCATCACCAGCAAGGGAAGTGTGGAAGGGAGTTCATCTGAATGGACACAGATGGACTTCTAGAAACACAGCCCTTCACCCTCCCCACCAGTCCATCACCCTCACCACCAGACCATCACCCTCCCCACCAGACCATCGCCCTCCCCACCAGTCCGTCACCCTCACCACCAGTCCGTCACCCTCACCACCAGTCCATCACCCACACCACCAGTCCATCACCCTCCCAGCAAGTCCATCACCCTCACCACCAGTCCATCACAATCAGTACATCACCCTCACCACCAGTCCACCCACACCACTAGTCCATCACCCTCACCACCAGACCACCACCCTCACCACCTGTCCATCACCCTCCCCACCAGTCCATCACCCTCACCACCAGTCCATCACCCTCACCACCAGTCCATCGCCCTCACCACCAGACCATCACCCTCACCACCAGTCCATCACGCTCACCACCATTCTATCACCCTCACCACCAGACCATCACCCTCACCTAAAGACCATCACCCTCACCACCAGTCCATCACCCTCAGCAAGAGTCCATCACCCTCAAAACCTGACGATCACCCTCAAAACAAGAGTATCACCAGGAAGGGAAGTGTGGAAGGGAGTTCATCTGAGGGGACACAGATGGACTTCTGGAAACACAGGCCTTCACCCTCTCTACTAGTCAATCACCCTCACCACCAGTCCATCACTCTCACCACCAGTCCATCACCCACACCACTAGCCCATCACCCTCACCACCAGTCCATCACCCTCCTCAGCAGTTCATCACCCTCACAACCAGTCCATCACCCTCCCCACCAGTCCATCACCCTCACCACCAGTCCATCACCCTCCCCACCAGTCCATCACCCTCACCACAAGTCCATCACCCTCACCACCAGTCCATCACAGTCACCACCAGTCCGCCACCTTCACCACCAGTCCATCACCCTCACCACCAGTCCATCAACCTAACCGCCAGTGCATCACCCTCACCACCAGTCCTTCCCCCTCCCCACCAGTCCTTCCCCCTTCCCACCAGTCCTTCCCCCTCACCACCAGTCCATCACCCTCAATAATAGTCCATCACCCTCACCACCGGTCCTTTTCCCCTCACCATAACACCATCACCAGCAAGGGAAGTGGGGAAGGGAGTTCATCTGAGGGGACACAAATGGACTTCTGGAAACATAGTCCTTCATCCTCCCCACCAGTCCACCACCCTCACCACCAGTCCATCACCCTCCCCACTAGTCCACCACCCACACCACCAGTCCATCACCCTCACCACCAGTCCATTACCCTCCCCACCAGTCCACCACCCTCATCACCAGTCCATCACCCTCACCACCAGTGCATTACCCTCCCCACCAGTCCACCACCCTCATCACCAGTCCATCACCCTCACCACCAATTCATCACCCACTCCACCTGCCCATTACCCTCCCCACCAGTCCATCTCCCTCACCACCAATCCATCACTCTCCACCAGTCCATCACCCTCACCACTAATCCGTCACCCACACCACCAGTCCATCACCCTCACCACCAGTCTACCACCCTCACCACCAGTCCATCACTCTCACCACAAATCCATCACTCTCACCACCAGTCCATCACCCTCACCGGCAGTCCATCACCCTCGCCACCAATCCATCACTCTCACTAGTAGTCCATCACCTTCACCACCAGTCCATCACCCTCTCGACCTAGCGTGCTGACTCAAAACGCTTCCATCAACTTAGCCTCGCACGTTTCTGGTCCATATGTTGGTCCTAATTCTCCTAATCAAGGGCGATGTTTTAGCTGATTCTGCTATCATGGAAACCATTGTGTTTTGTCTTCAAAATGTGATGGAAGGCCTTCAGTTAACCACTAGAAAAGGGTTTGGGGTTGTGCATTAAAGAGGCTGTGTCTTCATTCTTCCTGCGTCCTCGTCTGCTGCATTTCTCCATCACTAAAAACTTTGCCTAATGACTGCTCACGTATTCTCTCAGCTGTTCTTTCTCCATTACTCTCCTTTCAAATCCAGGTTTTCATGACTGCAGCATCGTGTGGTATTCAGGTGCGCTATTTGTCATATCATTCTGGTCTGAGAAAATGTGTGATCAGAAGGTTAGTTTGTGTTAGTGTGTGTACTCACCTGTATGTGGTTGCAGGGGTCGATTCACAGATCCTATCCCCGCCTCTTTGCTGGTTGCTACCTGCATCAAGACCTTTACCGTACCTCTTCTTAAAGCCATGTATGAATCCTGCTTCCACTACCTCACTCTCCAGATTGTTTCCCTTTCTGACAACTCTAAGTCTGAAGAAATACTTCCTAACATCCCAATGACTCATTTGAGTTTTCATCTTCCAGCTGTGTCCCCTTGTTCCTTCTGTCTCATCTATGAAACATTCTGTCCCTGTCCACCTTGTCAAATCCTCTCAGTATTTTATACATCGTTTTCATGTCCCCCTGATCCCTCCTGTCCTACAGTGTCATAGGTTGATTTTCTTCAACTTCTCATCATATGACATACCCTCTAGATCTGGGACTAGTCTTGTTGCAAACTTTGCACTTAATCTAATTTCTTGACGTACTTGACCAGGTGTGGGCTCCATACTGGTGCTGCATACTCCAATATGGTTCTGACGTACACGTTGTACAGTGTAGTGAATAACTCCTTACTTAGATGTCGTAACGCTATTCTTAGGTTTGCCAGGCGCCCATATGCTGCAGCAGGTATTTGGCAGATGCGTGCCTTGGGGGATGTGTTCGGTATGGTGCCAACCCCAAGATCCTTTTCCTTGTGAGGTTTGTAGCATTTGGTCCCCAACCATGTACTCCGTCTGCGGTCTTCTTTGTCCTTCCCTAAATTTTATGAGTTTAAACTTGCCGGAGGTAAACTGCAAGACTCATTTGTCGGACCAGGTTCGCAGCCTATCCGGATCCCTTTGTAGTCTTCTCTGATCCTAGTCAAATACTGACCTAGTCCTGGTCAGTACCTGACTAGCCGGAATGTGGTTCGTAAGTCAGTTTGCATGCAGCCAACAGTAACAGCCTGGTTGATCAGACCTTGATCCACCACGAGGCCTGGTCTCAGACCGAGCCGCGGGGGCGCTGACCCCCAAAACCCTCTCCAGGTATACACCAGGTATACACCACTACATCACAACATCACCATTAATATTATCACTTCAACATCACCATTAATACTATCACTACAACATCACCATTACCACCACCACTACATCGCCACCATTACTACCACAGCTACATCACTACAATATCACCATTACTACCACTACATCACCATTATTACCACCACTACGTCGCTATGTCATTACATCACCATTATTACCACCACCACATCGCATCACTAATACTAACTACTACTACATCACTACAACATCACTAATACTACCCCCACTACTACGACCACTACATCACTACAACATCACCATTATCACCACCACCAAGCTGCACCTACCACCACTAACTGACATCAACAAAATTCCACTACCCCCACAACCCCCCCCACCCCCTTCAGCATCACAAAAACACATCACACGTACTATCAACACCATTCTCACCAAGCATCCACCACCACCAGCACATCACCACAGGTCTCCAACACACAATTCGAAAACATAGTGGGCCATATACCGCTGGAATACAGTATATCAAACACCGGGTATGAGCTACGATCCTCGTAACGTTGCAACATGTCTTAAGGAAGTACTGGTGGAGTGGCCAGTACCAGCCAGTCTCTCTATACTTATTGGTCCTCTCATAGGGGTGAGGATTTTTATCCTGGTTAAAGACTTGAGTTCAAGAGCTCGGGATAACCTCCCCATCCTTAGGTCTAACTTGACGCTGTGTGACTACCCTGGAGCGATACGTTTTCCCTTTATTATAATAATTATTCTCGACACGGCTGTTTTGTGGATGAATTTCTCTGTAATACTGAAAATCTAGAACTGATTGAAGACCCAGGAGGATTTTCTGAAGACCTAGTAGGATTGTCTGAAGACCTAGTAGGACTGTCTGAAGACCTAGTAGGATTGTCTGAAGACCTAGTAGGACTGTCTGAAGACCTAGTAGGATTGTCTGAAGACCTAGTAGGATTGTCTGAAGACCTAGTAGGACTGTCTGAAGACCTAGTAGGATTGTCTGAAGACCTAGTAGGATTGTCTGAAGACCTAGTAGGACTGTCTGAAGACCTAGTAGGACTGTCTGAAGACCTAGTAGGATTGTCTGAAGACCTAGTAGGACTGTCTGAAGACCTAGTAGGATTGTCTGAAGACCTAGTAGGATTGTCTGAAGACCTAGTAGGACTGTCTGAAGACCTAGTAGGATTGTCTGAAGACCTAGTAGGACTGTCTGAAGACCTAGTAGGATTGTCTGAAGACCTAGTAGGATTGTCTGAAGACCTAGTAGGACTGTCTGAAGACCTAGTAGGATTGTCTGAAGACCTAGTAGGATTGTCTGAAGACCTAGTAGGACTGTCTGAAGACCTAGTAGGATTGTCTGAAGACCTAGTAGGATTGTCTGAAGACCTAGTAGGACTGTCTGAAGACCTAGTAGGATTGTCTGAAGACCTAGTAGGATTGTCTGAAGACCTAGTAGGACTGTCTGAAGACCTAGTAGGATTGTCTGAAGACCTAGTAGGATTGTCTGAAGACCTAGTAGGATTGTCTGAAGACCTAGTAGGATTGTCTGAAGACCTAGTAGGACTGTCTGAAGACCTAGTAGGACTGTCTGAAGACCTAGTAGGACTGTCTGAAGACGTAGTAGGACTGTCTGAAGACCTAGTAGGACTGTCTGAAGACCTAGTAGGACTGTCTGAAGACCTAGTAGGATTGTCTGAAGACCTAGTAGGATTGTCTGAAGACCTAGTAGGACTGTCTGAAGACCTAGTAGGACTGTCTGAAGACCTAGTAGGACTGTCTGAAGACCTAGTAGGACTGTCTGAAGCCTTGGAAGAATTGGCTCTTAAAGGAATATTAAAAAATCAGAAAAGATTCTTTGAAATAATAGAATAGTCTGAAGTCCGGGGGTAGTCTGAAGTCCGGGGGTAGTCTGAAGTCCGGGGGTAGTCTGAAGTCCGGGGGTAGTCTGAAGTCCGGAGGTAGTCTGAAGTCCGGGGGTAGTCTGAAGTCCGGAGGTAGTCTGAAGTCCGGGGGTAGTCTGAAGTCCGGAGGTAGTCTGAAGTCCGGGGGTAGTCTGAAGTCCGGGGATAGTCTGAAGTCCGGAGGTAGTCTGAAGTCCGGGGGTAGTCTGAAGTCCGGAGGTAGTCTGAAGTCCGGGGGTAGTCTGAAGTCCGGGGATAGTCTGAAGTCCGGGGATAGTCTGAAGTCCGGAGGTAGTCTGAAGTCCGGGGGTAGTCTGAAGTCCGGGGGTAGTCTGAAGTCCGGGGGTAGTCTGAAGTCCGGGGGTAGTCTGAAGTCCGGGGGTAGTCTGAAGTCCGGGGGTAGTCTGAAGTCCGGGGATAGTCTGAAGTCCGGGGGTAGTCTGAAGTCCGGGGATAGTCTGAAGTCCGGGGGTAATCTGAAGTCCGGAGGTAGTCTGAAGTCCGGAGGTAGTCTGAAGTCCGGGGATAGTCTGAAGTCCGGAGGTAGTCTGAAGTCCGGGGGTAATCTGAAGTCCGGAGGTAGTCTGAAGTCCGGAGGTAGTCTGAAGTCCGGGGATAGTCTGAAGTCCGGAGGTAGTCTGAAGTCCGGGGGTAGTCTGAAGTCCGGGGGTAGTCTGAAGTCCGGGGGTAGTCTGAAGTCCGGGGGTAGTCTGAAGTCCGGGGGTAGTCTGAAGTCCGGGGGTAGTCTGAAGTCCGGAGGTAGTCTGAAGTCCGGAGGTAGTCTGAAGTCCGGGGGTAGTCTGAAGTCCGGGGGTAGTCTGAAGTCCGGGGGTAGTCTGAAGTCCGGAGGTAGTCTGAAGTCCGGAGGTAGTCTGAAGTCCGGGGGTAGTCTGAAGTCCGGAGGTAGTCTGAAGTCCGGAGGTAGTCTGAAGTCCGGGGGTAGTCTGAAGTCCGGAGGTAGTCTGAAGTCCGGGGGTAGTCTGAAGTCCGGAGGTAGTCTGAAGTCCGGGGGTAGTCTGAAGTCCGGGGGTAGTCTGAAGTCCGGGGGTAGTCTGAAGTCCGGGGGTAGTCTGAAGTCCGGGGGTAGTCTGAAGTCCGGAGGTAGTCTGAAGTCCGGGGGTAGTCTGAAGTCCGGAGGTAGTCTGAAGTCCGGAGGTAGTCTGAAGTCCGGGGATAGTCTGAAGTCCGGGGATAGTCTGAAGTCCGGGGGTAGTCTGAAGTCCGGGGGTAGTCTGAAGTCCGGTGGTAGTCTGAAGTCCGGGGGTAGTCTGAAGTCCGGGGATAGTCTGAAGTCCGGGGATAGTCTGAAGTCCGGGGGTAGTCTGAAGTCCGGGGGTAGTGTGAAGTACGGGGGTAATCTGAAGTCCGGAGGTAGTCTGAAGTCCGGAGGTAGTCTGAAGTCCGGGGATAATCTGAAGTCCGGGGATAGTCTGAAGTCCGGGGGTAGTCTGAAGTCCGGGGGTAGTCTGAAGTCCGGGGATAGTCTGAAGTCCGGGGGTAGTCTGAAGTCCGGGGGTAATCTGAAGTCCGGAGGTAGTCTGAAGTCCGGAGGTAGTCTGAAGTCCGGGGATAATCTGAAGTCCGGGGATAGTCTGAAGTCCGGGGGTAGTCTGAAGTTCGGGGGTAGTCTGAAGTCCGGGGGTAATCTGAAGTCCGGAGGTAGTCTGAAGTCCGGAGGTAGTCTGAAGTCCGGGGATAGTCTGAAGTCCGGGGGTAGTCTGAAGTCCGGGGGTAATCTGAAGTCCGGAGGTAGTCTGAAGTCCGGAGGTAGTCTGAAGTCCGCGGAAAGTCTGAAGTCCGGGGGTAGTCTGAAGTCCGGGGGTAGTCTGAAGTCCGGGGGTAGTCTGAAGTCCGGGGGTAGTCTGAAGTCCGGGGATAGTCTGAAGTCCAGGAATAGTCTGAAGTCCGGGGGTAGTCTGAAGTCCGGGGGTAATCTGAAGTCCGGGGATAGTCTGAAGTCCGGAGATTACCTGATGTCCGAGATAGATGTATGAAATCCTAGGTTTGTCTACGGTCGTAGATGCAGTGATGAACAAGACACTTGTATGAAGCAATATAATTATTATACAAAATTTTTGAGGGATTGTCTTAAGTCCAAGAAGGATTGTTCTCATTTGTTGGAGGATTCTCTGAAATCCTCTTAGGGATGTTTGAAGTCCTAGAAGGATACAGGAGCTAAAACCACTAATGGAAATCTTCATGAACTCATTTACAGTAAGAATTCATACATTCGTTGATTATGTTGTCACTCGCTCCCATGTTGTCACTCGCTCCCATGTTGTCACTCGCTCCCATGTTGTCACTCGCTCCCATGTTGTCACTCGCTCTCATGTTGTCACTCGCTCCCATGTTGTCACTCGCTCCCATGTTGTCACTCGCTCCCATGTTGTCACTCGCTCCCATGTTGTCACTCGCTCCCATGTTGTCACTCGCTCCCATGTTGTCACTCGCTCCCATGTTGTCACTCGCTCCCATGTTGTCACTCGCTCCCATGTTGTCACTCGCTCCCATGTATCTTTCTCTCCGTGGCTAACAGAAAGAAACTGTATACACATCTTCCGTCTTGGAATAAATAAGGGGAATATGTTAAATATTGCCCTTAATTACAGAAAAAACTAATATTAATTAAACATGAGATTAAAGGTGATCACGAGTCGATTTTTAATAATGTCATTTAATCACCTTTTACATCTTTTTAACCTAATAAGTTAATAACTTATCGACTTCAGAATTTATAGTAATTTGAACTATTTAATAAGACATTAAAACAATGATCCTTTTACTTTCCTAGCAGACAGGATATGAAAATATAAATTGATTGATAACATCACCTCAAGACTGAAGGATTGATTACCTCAAATTCCTTATCTTCCGCCATTCATCTCTGTATTCGACTGAGAAAGAAACTGGTTAACGAAACGTTTCCAAAATAATGACACCCAAGTGTTACACAAGTGTCTCAGTCATGTAATATAAATTGAATCACCTGAACCCGTAATTAAACATACAGCAGTGTGTGAGGTGAACCAAACTAAAGATGCGAAAAAGGAAATGATGTGCGAAGGTTAAAGGTGTGCAAAGAGTTACTGAAAGTAGGGATTAGTGTAAGAATAAAATTGTTAAGTAAAAAAACAATGTGCAACTAATGTGACATTTTAGTGTAGCAGTGATTCGTTCTCCAGTAACTTTGAGAAAGTTCCTGGAGAGCCAAACTTTGCCACAATAAGTTGTCTCATTAGCTGCACATGTCTCTTTTTACCTAACATATTGTCGGTAATTCTACCTTTATGAAGAATAAAACTTAATAGTTGATACAAATGTTAACTTCTGTTACAAGGTCAAAGAAAAAGTTAGACTTACACAAGCAAGTCAGTGTGTGTATTAGGTAGTTCCAGAAGTAATGACTCCTGCAGTCCCCCGGTAGAGACGACAATCTATTAAGATATTGTAAACTAATATTTCTGTTCGTCTGAGTCATGTATCTCCGTACTGTAAATAAAGTTGTTTCTCAAACCTGAAAACAGTGAGAGGAAAATGGCCAGAATCCTAATTCTGTTAAGAGAAAACAATTAGTTGCATTATAACTCAAACTATTGTTAAAAATCTCCAGGTATAACTACTTTTTCCTTATCATGGTCATTTTTTTTATCAATAGTTTCTTAAGTATATTATGTAATCCCTGACTTATCCTCTCAGTGATGATGTTGCCAAATTTTATTTAATGGTGGGTAATATGCATTTACTGCTAAGAGTTTCATTATGTTTTTATACATTTATAACTTTCATTATTTTCAGTACTTATAATTTAAAATTTCGTAACTTGATGAGGGATTTTTTACCAAATATTACCAAAACTAACTTCTTCCCATCTGTCTCTTCTCCATATAACTAATATTTGTGATACACAGCCTAATTTAAAGCTTTTTTTTTTTTAGTTTGTTTTCATTTAGGCAAACTATATCGATTTTCTTTAATTTATAACATTTCTAAGTTCTAGCCTTATATATATTGCTCCATCAATATTAGCGTATTGAATTTTCAAAAAATGTATTATTCTCATTGCTTCACCTTTTCCCATTTGCTTTAACATTATATTTGTCTATTTTAAGGTTCTTCGAAAACTCATTTGATGGGTCAGTATGGCAGAGTTACTCTGTAACTTCTTTTCTTCCTCACTTCTACGTTCATTCAGCCTCTTTGAAGTGTTTACAAATTTTCTTATTTTCACCCAATCCTCCTCTGAAAGATTTTCTTTAATTTGTATATCATTATTATCCTCTAATTTCTTAATATCACTAGTTTCGTTTTTAAAAAGCTCTTCCTTTTGTTTAATCTGTGTAAATGGTTTTCAGTGGCCTATGCTTGTCCTTCTAATATTTTCCAATTCATCTCATTCACCTCATTTCTGTGTTGTTCCTCTTTGATTCTTTCTGTTTGTTTTTGTTTCCTTTTCAGCAAAACCGAAAATTAAGAGTTTATATTGATCATCAACGTCCCTCAATAACTGAAAGTTATTTACAGTTCCCTTTTTAAGTTCTTGAAAAATATTGACTTATCAGTAGGTTTTTAGTTAATACTAACTATTGCTCAATCTCTGTTTTTCTATAAGGAAATCTGCAAAATTTTCTTCTAGTTCAGTTTTGTAGTCTAATAAACCATTAATTTTCTCCTCAATATTCATATTTATAAATAATTTCCATCACCTCTCTTTTCATCGCCTCAACTTGCTCACTTAGTATCTTCAACACTTGCTGTTAGCAGGACTTTAAATCTTCTCTTTTTGTTTAAAGTTGCATTTTACTTATTAAATTTATCTAATAACGCTTCCTGCCTTACTTAAAGTTGTTCAATTATCGTCATTCTATCGATCCATCCATTTTACTTATTAAATTTATCTAATAACGCTTCGTGCCTTACTTGAAGTTGTTTAATTATCGTCATTCTATCGATCCATCCACTGGTTTTTATATCTGCAGATGTAAATGCATAGCAGTGTTTAGACCGTCTATCCTCCGCCATATTTTGAAAAATGCACGGCTCTAATGTTGTGCTACTCTGTTTTTCCTTATTCTGTTAAATGCATTATTCTTACACAAAATATTTTACATTAATAACTTAATTTCATTTTTGGGGGGACATTTCTCACTTGAAATAATCTACTCCTTACTCAACTGACACAGTCCTTCCCACGTAGGATAAGATTTCTGACGTCTGTTCTCCTGGGCGCTGTGTGTGTGTGTGTGTGTGTGTGTGTGTGTGTGTGTGTGTGTGTGTGTGTGTGTGTGTGTGTGTGTGTGTGTGTGTGTGTGTGTGTGTGTGTGTGTGTGTTTCTGCGTGACTCATCTGAGTCCTCAATTTTCCGCTGTCATCCTCGTGTTCTTCTTTCCTATCTCCCAGACAATCTGTTCTTTCTCACCTTAACAGTTCCACTCAGTATTTTGTGCGCTATCGTATCACCCTCATGTCATACACATTTATCAAAAACAGCAGCGGTCATAGGACTGACCCTTGTAGAACCCCGCTCCACATATGAGCCCAATCTGACCCCTCTTTACGTACTATCACTCATTGTTTAATTCCTGTCAATATTCCCTGATCCATTGCAGTGCTTTTCCTGCTATTCCTCCCTATTCTTCTGGACTTTGCACTAATCTCTTCTGCAGTTCTGTGTCAAAAGCTTTCTGACAGTCCAAGAAAATGCAGTCTAAACATTTCTTTCTAGTCTTACTTCAGTTACTTTGTCACAGAACTCCAGTACGTTTCTGACACACAATTTTCCATCCTCTAAGCCGTGAGGGTTGTTATGTATGCACTCAGTCCTTTCTATGTGCTCTACCACTCTTCTGATAATCTCCAAGATTTTACACACTCTACATGTCTGTGAAACTAGTGTGCAGTTTAATGCTGCCTGTCTGTCTCCTTTCTTGAAATCTGGGACTACTTTTGCCGTTTTCCTCACCTCAGGATCCATGGAGAGATGTTATCTGGGCCCACCGCCTTCGAGGTATTTAGTTCGCATAGCAATTTCTTTACCCTCTTGGTTGTGTGTATTGTGTCCAGCACTTGCTGCTGTGCCCTACCGCCTCAGTTTGCTGGAAGCCTATTTCCATTGAGAATACCTCCTTCCCATACTTCCAGGTCATTTCTTGTCAGCTCCCCTTCATTCCTCAGCCCGATATGCTGGTCCTTGACTGTTATTTTCCTCCTGATGTGGTTGTATAATTACTATGGGTTAGATTTGGCTTTCAATGCTATGTCATTCTCATATTGGTGCTGGGCCTCTCTTCTTGTTCATATATGTTCATTTCCGGCTCATAGGCTCAGCTCCTTATTTTCCTGAGACCTTTGCCTTCTACACCGTTTCCATGCTATAGCCCACTTGGCTTTGGCATGTCTACACTTTCGAGTAAACCAAGGGCTCACTTTGGTCTTCTCAAGGTCGCCTTTGCCCTTGGGTAGGAACTTCTCCTCTGCCTCCCTTCACTTCGTGTCACGTGTTCCATGATTTATCTCTAGCTCTCTTCCCCATTCCACCTCATGCAGGAATTGCCTCATGCTTGTGTAGTCCCCTCTTTTGAAATTCTGTGCTGCTTCCTTCTCCACGAACACTGAGGGACCTTTTCTATGTTATGTTCCAATGTCGAAACTGCTCAAGGTGAATACGAAGTCTAGCCTTGCTGGTTCATCCTCTCCTCTTTCTCTGGCTGTGTCCCTAACATGTTGGCGCATGAAGTTTACCAGTATCACCTCCAGCATCGTAGCCCTCCAAGTTTCTGGTCCTCCGTGTAGCCCCAGGGTTTTCCCAGTCTCCTTGTGATTGAAATTCACTCTTAACATTAACTTTGCCCTGTCCAAACAGACCCTTCTGGCCACCTTTTCTATTGTGTCCACTATTGCTCTGTTTCTCTCATTGTGCTCTGTCTTGGTCTCTTGCTATCCAGCGGTGGGTTGTACATCACTGCTAACACCATCTGGGGATTCCCGGTCTGAAGTGTTCCTACCTTGTAGTCATCTGCTCCCCGTGTCCATTCCTCCCAACCACTCAAAACTCACTGGTTTTTGATAAGCAGTTTAATTCATCCTCCCTCTTTGTTCCCTGTCTTTTTCCCTCATAATCTGATAGCTAGTTGGGAAGATCAGCTTCGTTTCCATAAGGGCTATGATGTCTGGGGATGCCTCCATGATTCGTTCATGTAATTCTTCGCTTTCATTTGTTATTCCATTTTCGTGTTGTACCATACCTTCAATTTTTCTTCCATTGTAGTCTGGGGTTGGGGGCTTGTGCTGGCTGGGTGAGTGGGAGGCAGGGAAGGTCACTGTAAGAAACTGTTGTGGAGGTGAAATTAGTGCTGGGAAGTGGGGACAATGGGTGCAGGGTGCGCTTTTTTGGAGTTATTGTGTTTGTGGTGGTGGTGGTACTGGTTGAGGGGATTCTGTGAATTGTTTGGTGGTTCTCCCATGTTTAGACTTGCTTGACTGTTGATGCCTCTCCTTCCTGCCTCTTTTATCTATATACCCTCTCTCTCAGTTGTTCCTGCTCTTTTCTTGTTCTGTTGTAGTCGAGGCACACCCACTGGAATTTTGATTAGTCCTTTAATCGTGGTCTCTGCTGCATTATCGTTTTTTGTACCATATCTGTCATGAATGTCAATTTGACTGAGCTGGTGTTTCCCCTCGAATACCCCCAAATTCTCTGAAAATTTGTCAGTTGTCATCATTTGTTCTAAGTCCTCCCTTCAGCCTCCCGAAACCCAGGAATAACTATTGACCTCTCAGGCTTCCCATTTCCTTTACTGCCATATCTCTGGGTCCAATTTAAGTATCTTGTTGCTTCCTTTATCAATTTCTACAAAGGACTTACCTCCTTCCCTTCCCTCATTCTCCTCTCTTGCCATTGATGTTCCTGTTCCTAACACTATTCCCCTTTGTTCCTCAACTCTATAACCCACTTTAGCACAGTTCCTCTTCTTGGTTCTGCATCCTATCCTCTGCAGCTTTACCTCGTAGCTTCCACTTCTTTCTCTCTGCAGCCATCTTCTCCACTATAGTATTGCTAAACTTCATTAGCCCATACTTTCTTCTCCAACCAATCTTCTTCAGTTTCTCTGCCTTTTTGTTCTGCCTTTTGTGAGCCCATTTTTTATCTTCTTAATTAAGAATATGCTAGTTTCCAAGAACTCTAAATTTAGTGAGCAATGGTGTACATGTGTGCGTGCATGTGTATGTGTGTGTGTGTGTTGGTGTGTGTGTGTGTGTGTTGGTGTGTGTGTGTGTGTGTTGGTGTGTGTGTGTGTGTGTGTGTGTGTGTCTGTGGGTGGGTGTTGGTGTGTGTGTGTGTGTGTGTGTGTGTGTGTGTGTGTGTGTGTGTGTGTGTGTGTGTGTGTACTTACCTAGTTGTACTCACCTAATAGTGGTTGCAAGGATCGAGTCAAAGCTTCTGGCCCCGCCTCTTCGCTGGTCGCTACTAGGCCACTCTTAGTGCTCCATGAGCTTTATCATACCTCTTCTTAAAGCTATGTATGGATCCTGCCTCCACTACATCACTTCCCAGACTATTTCACTTCCTGACTACTGTGACTGAAGAAATACTTCCTAACATTCCTGTGACTGATCTGAGTCTTCAGTTTCCAATTGTGACGCCTTCTTGCTGTGTCCTGTCTCTAGAACATTCTGTCTCTGTCCACCGTGTCAATTCCTCTTGATATTTTGTATGTCGTTATCATATCCCCCTTATCTCTCCTGTCCTCCAGTGTTATCAGGTCGATTTCCCTTAACCTCTCCTCGTAGGACATGCCCCTCAGCACCGGGACTAGTCTTATTGCAAACCTTTGCACTTTCTCTAATTTCCTTACATGCTTGGCTAGGTGTGGGTTCCAAACTGGTATTGCATACTCCAATGTAGGCTTGACATACACGTGTATAGAGAGCTGAACGATTCTCTACTGAGATGTCGGAATACTATTCTTAGGCTTGCCATGTCTCCTCTGGGCAATAGCCCTGTAACTTGCTTAAACATACTTACCTAATATTCTAGGGTCTGTATCCTAGCTACTGCGGCTTCAGCTTGTGAGACTCCCATTTCTTCTTCTCTACCTCCATCCTCTTCTCCATTTTTGCAGAAAGCTCACCTAGTTTGCTCTCCCACTCTTGTTCCATCCTTTTACATTGCTCTTACATCCTTTCTTCCTTACCAGGACCATCTTCCTCTGATCGCCTGGGCCTTCGACTTTCCTTCTGGGACCCCCCCCCTCCTTTTGTGTGTGTGTGTGTGTATGTGTGTGTTTTGCAACTTAATGAAACAGTAGGGAGAAAATAATCAAAGAAATATAAGATAATGGGATGAAAAATTTAAATAGAAAAATCTGTCAAATGTGAAAGCAGTGCTATTTTTACTACCGGAATTACTGTATGTATGGGACTGATAAAGGTATTGTAGCGTCCTTTGAATGTATGATGCATTTATTGTGTATTAAGTCTTCTTTCATCTAATATAATAATGATATTTAATAGTATTTTTATTAATAGTTAAAGCAAAAAAGTCATGCTTAATAGTATTAATTGCTTTATTTTTTTATTTTGTTATCACACTGGCCGATTCCCACCAAGGCAGGGTGGCCCGAAAAAGAAAAACTTTCACCATCATTCACTCCATCACTGTCTTGCCAGAAGGGTGCTTTACTCTACAGTTTTTAAACTGCAACATTAACACCCCTCCTTCAGAGTGCAGGCACTGTACTTCCCATCTCCAGGACTCAAGTCCGGCCTGCCGGTTTCCCTGAATCCCTTCATAAATGTTACTTTGCTCACACTCCAACAGCACGTCAAGTATTAAAAACCATTTGTCTCCATTCACTCCTATCAAACACGCTCACGCATGCCTGCTGGAAGTCCAAGCCCCTCGCACACAAAACCTTTACCCCCTCCCTCCAACCTTTCCTAGGCCGACCCCTACCCCACCTTCCTTCCACTACAGACTGATACACTCTTGAAGTCACTCTGTTTCGCTCCATTCTCTCTACATGTCCGAACCACAAGGGCACGGTGTAAGAACTGCACTACACTTTGCTAGCAAAATGGAGAATTTTGATTGCCTACTCGCTCTGCAAACTACTTGATTGCTTGTTTGTCGGGTCGTATGGTATGTGATCTCACACCTGGAGTTTACCTGCAACATTCCTTCACTCTCTCTGGCTGGATTCCCCCTTAAGGAAGGTTCTTTGATACCGATGAGGGGGGGATCTTGATCTAGGGAATTAGCTCTGTGATCCAGTTCCCTGAATTAAGGCTGAATCCCTTCCACATCACCCCCCCCCACAGGCACCGTATAATCCTACGGGTTTAGCGTTTCCCCCTTGATTATAATAATGATCTGGCTGGACCTCATCTAGGCAACATCTCTGCACTATGTCTGCGAAAAAGTTGTTTTCCTCTTCTCATGTCGTAAAATCTGTTTTCTGGTTGAGAATGTTTTCGTTTGTGAGCCGGAACATACATCTTGTAACTGTGTGTGACAGTTCTCAGTTTTAAGAGCTAGTGATGATTATGTATTGTACACAGGTGCTAACACTAGATCTACCTTACTCTGGTATCTGCGCATTGTCGTAATCGGGGTTTGGAAGATGTTGAACTTAGTTTCAGTAATCTGGGATTTTTTTTTTTTTTTTTTTTTGCCTTGTATAGAGGATTTATTGATGTGCCCCAGTTATGTCTGTCTTGGTCTCTTTCTTGACTGGCGCTGTGCTGCTTGCGGCTGCTTTTTGCATTTTTGCTGATTGGTGAATTGGTCGGTTTATTGTTAAAACAAACTGATTGCCCCTCTGTAGGTTAGAAGCTAGTTAATTAATGAACTTTTTCGGTTTCTATGTCGGCTCTATCCGATCACGCAATAAACACCGTTCAGTAAAGTACCAGGTAGTGTAGTTTGTTTTAGAGTGTTATAGCGTACAATACCATAAGTGCTCATGTGTACAAGCCTGTTTCCTTATTTCTAAGTTTGTTTAATTGTAAATATTATTAACCTTAGGCACATTTTTAATTAAATTTCTCAAACATAATTTTGTCTTTTTTTTCAACTAGTTATAATCCAATTTAAATAAACCCAAAGCGCTATGAGAATCGCAATATGCAACAGCATAACTGGTGGGGAATTCTTGCTAATGAATTGTTACAAAACCGGAAACAGGCTAGATGCTACAGAGGAATTAATAAGTTGATATTTATGCCAATAGATGTCTCATTTTGTAACAGACCAAGGTTGAGTAAACACCTCCACCGCAGTAAAGATACCACTATTATGGTCAATGTAGTCCATGGTTAATTTGTTATCCTAAGTTGTTCAGTGCTCCTACTCTCCTCCTCATGCTTGTACTTTGCTTCCACTTCCTTTCATTTTTTTGACTTCTTCCTCATTCACCTCTTCTGCCTTTTTCTTTCCTTTATACTCTTCCTCGTTCTCCTTTACCTCTTTCTCCTCTGTTTTCCTCCTCTTTTAAATCCTTACGTATTCCTCTTCATTTTTTCCACTCCTGTAGTTCCTGCATTACCTCCTAGTATTTTGAATTTAATTTTTCTGTTTTCTTCCTCAAGTCTTCAGAGTAATTTAATCCGCTAAGCTCCTTTTACATGATTAACCATCTGGATCAATACAGTTGTTGGTGAAGATGAGCTGCACGAAAACAACACCCGTCTCTCAGGACGACAAAACATCCGTTCTTCTGCACGGCAAAATACCTGTCTATTCAGAAGGTAGAACACTTAGCTGTCCTGGGAGGCCATATACCTGCCAGATTGGATGTCATAATACCTGTCAGCCAGGACTGCAGTACACCTGTATCTGGACGGCAGAACATCAGTTTGAACGGCAGTACACTCGTCTGTCTGGACTACAGAATGCCTGTCTAGCTGGCATGGCAATACATCTGTCCATCTGGATGGAAGAACATCTGTCTAGATGGGTGACAGAATATCTGCCAGTCTGGACCTTAGCACCCCTGTCTGTCTATACGGTGCTGTCTGGACGACTTGTGTTTAAAACAGAATCCAAATAAATAAAATTTACTGCAATATCAGCAATAAATACATCCTAGCTACTATTCGTGTCATCAATAATATTACCTCGACCATTACTATAAGCAACAGCAACAACAATGTCATTGACAGTATTAGAAACAAAGAAAAATACAGCGACATTATAAAACTGTACAAACAGGTTATAATAAATATGGAAAGTAATACAATTATCATAATTCCTATCATCATCACAGTCATCATTATCACCCTCATCAACATTAACATAATCAGGAACGTGCAACAGCTGGAGAAGCACCATCTGTAATAAGAGCAGTAGCAGAATCCTCAGTAACAAACGAAAACAGTGGCAGTATCATCAGCAACAAACGAAAACAGTGGCAGTATCATCATCAACAAACGAAAACAGTGGCTGTATCATCATCAACAAACGAAAACAGTGGCAGTATCATCAGCAACAAACGAAAACAGTGGCAGTATCATCAGCAACAAACGAAAACAGTGGCAGTATCATCATCAACAAACGAAAACAGTGGCTGTATCATCAGCAACAAACGAAAACAGTGGCTGTATCATCATCAACAAACGAAAACAGTGGCTGTATCATCAGCAACAAACGAAAACAGTGGCAGTATCATCATCAACAAACGAAAACAGTGGCAGTATCATCATCAACAAACGAAAACAGTGGCAGTATCATCATCAACAAACGAAAACAGTGGCAGTATCATCATCAACAAACGAAAACAGTGGCAGTATCATCATCAACAAACGAAAACAGTGGCAGTATCATCATCAACAAACGAAAACAGTGGCAGTATCATCATCAACAAACGAAAACAGTGGCAGTATCATCAGCAACAAACGAAAACAGTGGCAGTATCATCAGCAACAAACGAAAACAGTGGCAGTATCATCATCAACAAACGAAAACAGTGGCAGTATCATCATCAACAAACGAAAGCAGTGGCTGTATCATCATCAACAAACGAAAACAGTGGCAGTATCATCATCAACAAACGAAAGCAGTGGCTGTATCATCATAAACAAACGAAAACAGTGGCAGAATCATCATCAACAAACGAAAACAGTGGCAGTATCATCATCAACAAACGAAAACAGTGGCAGTATCATCAGCAACAAACGAAAACAGTGGCTGTATCATCAACAACAAACGAAAACAGTGGCAGTATCATCAACAACAAACGAAAACATCATCATCAAGAAACGAAAACAGTGGCAGTATCATCATCAACAAACGAAAACAGTGGCTGTATCATCAACAACAAACGAAAACAGTGGCTGTATCATCATCAACAAACGAAAACAGTGGCTGTATCATCAACAACAAACGAAAACAGTGGCAGTATCATCATCAACAAACGAAAACAGTGGCAGTATCATCATCAACAAACGAAAACAGTGGCTGTATCATCAACAACAAACGAAAACATCATCACAACAAACGAAAACAGTGGCTGAAAACAGTGGCTGTATCATCAGAAACAAACGAAAACAGTGGCTGTATCATCAACAACAAACGAAAACAGTGGCTGTATCATCAGCAACAAACGAAAACAGTGGCTGTATCATCATCAACAAACGAAAACAGTGGCTGTATCATCATCAACAAACGAAAACAGTGGCAGTATCATCATCAACAAACGAAAACAGTGGCAGTATCATCATCAACAAACGAAAACAGTGGCTGTATCATCAGCAACAAACGAAAACAGTGGCTGTATCATCAGCAACAAACGAAAACAGTGGCTGTATCATCAGCAACAAACGAAAACAGTGGCTGTATCATCAGCAACAAACGAAAACAGTGGCTGTATCATCATCAACAAAGGAGAACAGTGGCTGTATCATCAGTACCAAGATGTATTTCAGTCGCCGCGTTATCCGAGAAAAACATTCCTCATATTACATGAAGCCGCCGCCTCTCCCTCAGTGAAGGCGACAGCCGCCTCTCCCTCAGTGAAGACCACAGCCGCCTCTCCCTCAGTGAAGGCGACAGCCGCCTCTCCCTCAGTGAAGGCTACAGCCGCCTCTCCCTCAGTGAAGACCACAGCCGCCTCTCCCTCAGTGAAGGCGACAGCCGCCTCTCCCTCAGTGAAGGCGACAGCCGCCTCTCCCTCAGTGAAGGCGACAGCCGCCTCTCCCTCAGTGAAGGCGACAGCCGCCTCTCCCTCAGTGAAGGCGACAGCCGCCTCTCCCTCAGTGAAGGCGACAGCCGCCTCTCCCTCAGTGAAGGCGACAGCCGCCTCTCCCTCAGTGAAGGCCACAGCCGCCTCTCCCTCAGTGAAGGTGACAGCCGCCTCCCCCTCAGTGAAGGCGACAGCCGCCTCTCCCTCAGTGAAGGCGACAGCCGCTTCTCCCTCAGTGAAGACCACAGCCGCCTCTCCCTCAGTGAAGGCGACAGCCGCCTCTCCCTCAGTGAAGGCGACAGCCGCCTCTCCCTCAGTGAAGGCGACAGCCGCCTCTCCCTCAGTGAAGGCGACAGCCGCCTCTCTCTCAGTGAAGGCGACAGCCGCCTCTCCCTCAGTGAAGGCGACAGCCGCCTCTCCCTCAGTGAAGGCGACAGCCGCCTCTCCCTCAGTGAAGGCGTCAGCCGCGTCTCCCTCAGTGAAGGTGACAGCCGCCTCTTCCTCAGTGAAGGCGACAGCCGCCTCTCCCTCAGTGGAGGCGACAGCCGCCTCTCCCTCAGTGAAGGCGACAGCCGCCTCTCCCTCAGTGAAGGCGACAGCCGCCTCTCCCTCAGTGAAGGCGACAGCCGCCTCTCCCTCAGTGAAGGCGACAGCCGCCTCTCCTTCAGTAATGGCGACAGCCGCCTCTCCCTCAGTGAAGGCGACAGCCGCCTCTCCCTCAGTGAAGGCGACAGCCGCCTCTCCCTCAGTGAAGGCGACAGCCGCCTCTCCCTCAGTGAAGGCGACAGCCGCCTCTCCCTCAGTGAAGACCACAGCCGCCTCTCCCTCAGTGAAGGTGACAGCCGCCTCTCCCTCAGTGAAGGCCACAGCCGCCTCTCCCTCAGTGAAGGTGACAGCCGCCTCTCCCTCAGTGAAGGCGACAGCCGCCTCTCCCTCAGTGAAGGCGACAGCCGCTTCTCCCTCAGTGAAGACCACAGCCGCCTCTCCCTCAGTGAAGGTGACAGCCGCCTCTCCCTCAGTGAAGGCCACAGCCGCCTCTCCCTCAGTGAAGGTGACAGCCGCCTCCCCCTCAGTGAAGGCGACAGCCGCCTCTCCCTCAGTGAAGGCGACAGCCGCTTCTCCCTCAGTGAAGACCACAGCCGCCTCTCCCTCAGTGAAGGTGACAGCCGCCTCTCCCTCAGTGAAGGCGACAGCCGCCTCTCCCTCAGTGAAGGCGACAGCCGCCTCTCCCTCAGTGAAAGTGACAGTTGCCTCTCCCTCAGTGAAGGCCACAGCCGCCTCTCCCTCAGCGAAGGCGGCAGCCGCCTCTCCCTCAGTGAAGGCGACAGCCGCCACTCCCTCAGTGAAGGCTTCAGCCGCCTCTCCCTCAGTGAAGGCTTCAGCCGCCTCTCCCTCAGTAAAGGCGACAGCCGCCTCTCCCTCAGTGAAGGCTTCAGCCGCCTCTCCCTCAGTGAAGGCTTCAGCCGCCTCTCCCTCAGTGAAGGCGACAGCCGCCTCTCCCTCAGTAAAGGCGACAGCCGCCTCTCCCTCAGTGAAGGTGACAGCCGCCTCTCCCTCAGTGAAGGCGACAGCCGCCTCTCCCTCAGTGAAGGCTTCAGCCGCCTCTCCCTCAGTGAAGGCTTCAGCCGCCTCTCCCTCAGTGAAGGCTTCAGCCGCCTCTCCCTCAGTGAAGGCGACAGCCGCCTCTCCCTCAGTGAAGGTGACAGCCGCCTCTCCCTCAGTGAAGGTGACAGCCGCCTCTCCCTCAGTGAAGGTGACAGCCGCCTCTCCCTAAGTGAAGGTGACAGCCGCCTCTCCCTCAGTGAAGGTGACAGCCGCCTCTCCCTCAGTGAAGGTGACAGCCGCCTCTCCCTCAGTGAAGGCGACAGCCGCATCTCCCTCAGTGAAGGTGATAGCCGCCTCTCCCTCAGTGAAGGTGACAGCCGCCTCTCCCTCTGTGAAGGTGACAGCCGCCTCTCCCTCTGTGAAGGCGACAGCCGCCTCTCCCTCAGTGAAGGTGACAGCCGCCTCTCCCTCAGTGAAGGTGACAGCCGCCTCTCCCTCAGTGAAGGTGACAGCCGCCTCTCCCTCAGTGAAGGCGACAGCCGCCTCTCCCTCAGTGAAGGTGACAGCCGCCTCTCCCTCAGTGAAGGTGACAGCCGCCTCTCCCTCAGTGAAGGTGACAGCCGCCTCTCCCTCAGTGAAGGCGACAGCCGCCTCTCCCTCAGTGAAGGCGACAGCCGCCTCTCCCTCAGTGAAGGTGACAGCCGCCTCTCCCTCAGTGAAGGCGACAGCCGCCTCTCCCTCAGTGAAGGCGACAGCCGCCTCTCCCTCAGTGAAGGCGACAGCCGCCTCTCCCTCAGTGAAGGCGACAGCCGCCTCTCCCTCAGTGAAGGCGACAGCCGCCTCTCCCTCAGTGAAGGCGACAGCCGCCTCTCCCTCAGTGAAGGCGACAGCCGCCTCTCCCTCAGTGAAGGCGACAGCCGCCTCTCCCTCAGTGAAGGCGACAGCCGCCTCTCCCTCAGTGAAGGCGACAGCCGCCTCTCCCTCAGTGAAGGCGACAGCCGCCTCTCCCTCAGTGAAGGCGACAGCCGCCTCTCCCTCAGTGAAGGTGACAGCCGCCTCTCCCTCAGTGAAGGCGACAGCCGCCTCTCCCTCAGTGAAGGTGACAGCCACCTCTCCCTCAGTGAAGGTGACAGCCGCCTCTCCCTCAGTGAAGGCGACAGCCGCCTCTCCCTCAGTGAAGGCGACAGCCGCCTCTCCCTCAGTGAAGGTGACAGCCGCCTCTCCCTCAGTGAAGGTGACAGCCGCCTCTCCCTCAGTGAAGGTGACAGCCGCCTCTCCCTCAGTGAAGGTGACAGCCGCCTCTCCCTCAGTGAAGGTGACAGCCGCCTCTCCCTCAGTGAAGGCGACAGCCGCCTCTCCCTCAGTGAAGGTGACAGCCGCCTCTCCCTCAGTGAAGGTGACAGCCGCCTCTCCCTCAGTGAAGGCGACAGCCGCCTCTCCCTCAGTGAAGGTGACAGCCGCCTCTCCCTCAGTGAAGGCGACAGCCGCCTCTCCCTCAGTGAAGGCGACAGCCGCCTCTCCCTCAGTGAAGGTGACAGCCGCCTCTCCCTCAGTGAAGGCGACAGCCGCCTCTCCCTCAGTGAAGGTGACAGCCGCCTCTCCCTCAGTGAAGGCGACAGCCGCCTCTCCCTCAGTGAAGGCGACAGCCGCCTCTCCCTCAGTGAAGGTGACAGCCTCCCCTCTCCCTCAGTGAAGGCGACAGCCGCCTCTCCTTCAGTGAAGGTGACAGCCGCCTCTCCCTCAGTGAAGGCGACAGCCGCCTCTCCCTCAGTGAAGGCGACTGCCGCCTCTCCCTCAGTGAAGGCGACAGCCGCCTCTCCCTCAGTGAAGGTGAAGGACAGCCGCCTCTCCCTCAGTGAAGCCTCTCCCTCAGTGACAGCCGCCTCTCCCTCAGTGAAGGTGACAGCCGCCTCTCCCTCAGTGAAGGCGACAGCCGCCTCTCCCTCAGTGAAGGTGACAGCCACCTCTCCCTCAGTGAAGGTGACAGCCGCCTCTCCCTCAGTGAAGGCGACAGCCACCTCTCCCTCAGTGAAGGTGACAGCCACCTCTCCCTCAGTGAAGGCGACAGCCGCCTCTCCCTCAGTGAAGGCGACAGCCACCTCTCCCTCAGTGAAGGTGACAGCCACCTCTCCCTCAGTGAAGGCGACAGCCGCCTCTCCCTCAGTGAAGGTGACAGCCGCCTCTCCCTCAGTGAAGGCGACAGCCGCCTCTCCCTCAGTGAAGGTGACAGCCGCCTCTCCCTCAGTGAAGGCGACAGCCGCCTCTCCCTCAGTGAAGGTGACAGCCGCCTCTCCCTCAGTGAAGGTGACAGCCGCCTCTCCCTCAGTGAAGGCGACAGCCGCCTCTCCCTCAGTGAAGGTGACAGCCGCCTCTCCCTCAGTGAAGGTGACAGCCGCCTCTCCCTCAGTGAAGGTGACAGCCGCCTCTCCCTCAGTGAAGGTGACAGCCGCCTCTCCCTCAGTGAAGGCGACAGCCGCCTCTCCCTCAGTGAAGGTGACAGCCGCCTCTCCCTCAGTGAAGGCGACAGCCGCCTCTCCCTCAGTGAAGGTGACAGCCGCCTCTCCCTCAGTGAAGGTGACAGCCGCCTCTCCCTCAGTGAAGGTGACAGCCGCCTCACCCTCAGTGAAGGTGACAGTGATAGTGCTGAGTGTCGCATAAATTTCTAACGCTGTTAAATATATCACCGAAGATTTGAAGTTAGTCGGGAGAATGATTCACAAGTTATGACGCGGAAAGTAACTTGGTGTGTTACAACACCCTTATGGATTTACTACTTAGTTATAATTTTATTAATTAAAACAATATATTAGCACACAATCCAAGACAAGTTCAAACTGTCCAGTAAGAAACATCAAAGTTGAAATCAAACTGAAGACTAAATCTCTTGTCATCTCAGTGTAACCAATACCCTAAAATATACCATCAAATTAAGTTTGAAGGATGTCAGAAGCTGCATTATCAACTTAGCATTGAAGGGCTGAAACCATTCCAACGAAGTACTCACAAAGTTTCATAAGAAACTCAGTATTTTAATTTTCCAAATAACTTGCATAAAAAAACATAACAAATTGGGACCTTCAATAAGCAAAATAAATCAGAATTTTTTCTAAGATTGATCAGCATTTATGGAAGTAAACACGGCATATTTATGCTTCAATTTCATAACAAAAATTGTTTTATAAAGGTGTCGAAGGCACAAAGACAAAATTCATGGCCAGGATAGTGCCTGCTAAGTTATGGCAGGGATAGTACCTGTTAAGTTATGGCCTGGGTAGTACCTGTTTAGTTATGGCCAGGATAGTACCTGCTAAGTTATGGTCAGGATAGTACCTGTTATGCTTTGGCCAGGATAGTACCGGCTAAGTTATGGTCAGGATGGTGCCTATTACGTTATGGCCATGATAATATTTATTAAGTTATGGCGAGGATAGTACGTGTTAATTTATGGCCTGGGTAGTACCTGTTTAGTTATGGCCAGGATAGTACCTGTTAAGTTATGGCCTGGGTAGTACCTGTTTAGTTATGGCCAGGAAAAGGTACAGGAGGCATAGGACCCAGAAAAACAAGGACATTAGTAGAAGAGCCAGAAACGAGTATGCACAGATAAGGAGGGAGGCCCAGCGACAGTATGAAAACGACATAGCATCTAAAGTCAAATCTGACCCGAAACTGCTGTATAGCCACATTAGGAGGAAGACAACAGTCAAGGACCAGGTGATAAGGCTGAGGAAAGAAGGTGGAGAACTCACAAGAAACGATCAAGAGGTATGTGAGGAGCTCAACACGAGATTTAAGGAAGTATTTACAGTAGAGACAGGAAGGACTCTGGGGGGACAGACCAGATGGGGACACCAGCAAGGAATACACCAACAAGTGTTGGACGACATACATACAGATGAGGAGGTGAAGAAACTGCTAAGGGACATCGATACCTCAAAGGCAATGGGACCGGACAACATCTCCCCGTGGGTCCTTAGAGAGGGAGCAGATATGTTGTGAGTGCCACTTACCACAATCTTCAACACGTCCCTGGAAACTGGGCAACTACCTGAGGTATGGAAGACGGCAAATGTAGTTCCCATTTTTAAAAAAGGAGACAGAAAAGAGGCACTAAACTATAGACCTGTGTCATTGACGTGTATAGTATGCAAAATTATGGAGAAGATTATCAGGAGGAGAGCGGTGGAGCACCTGGAACGGAACAAGAGTATAACTGCCAACCAGCACGGATTCACGGAAGGCAAATCCTGTGTCACAAACCTTCTGGAGTTTTATGATAAAATAACAGAAGTAAGACATGAGAGAGAGGGGTGGGTTGATTGCATCTTCTTGGACTGCAAGAAGGCCTTTGACACAGTTCCTCACAAGAGATTAGTGCAGAAGCTAGAGCATCAGGCGCATATAACAGGAAGGGCACTGCAATGGATCAGAGAATACCTGACAGGGAGGCAACAACGAGTCATGGTACGTAATGATGTATCACAGTGGGCACCTGTGACGAGCGGGGTCCCACAGGGGTCGGTCCAAGGACCAGTGCTATTTTTGGTATATGTGAACGACATGATTGAAGGGTTAGACTCAGAAGTGTCCCTGTTTGCAGATGATGTGAAGTTAATGAGGAGAATTAAATCTGATGAGGACCAGGCAGGACTTCAAAAAAAACCTGGACAGACTGGACAACTGGTCCAGCAAATGGCTTCTCGAATTTAATCCTGCCAAATGCAAAGTCATGAAGATAGGGGAAGGGCACAGAAGACAACAGACAGAGTATAGGCTAAGTGGCCAAAGACTGCAAACCTCACTCAAGGAGAAAGATCTTGGGGTGAGTATAACACCGAGCATGTCTCCGGAAGCACACATCAATCAGATAACTGCTGCAGCATATGGGCGCCTGGCAAACCTGAGAACAGCATTCCGATACCTTAGTAAGGAATCGTTCAAGACACTGTACTCCGTGTATGTCAGGCCCATTCTGGAGTATGCAGCACCTGTTTGGAACCCGCACTTGACACACCCCACACTACACTGCAGAATCCTACTGCACATTACCAGGTCCCCACCATCACAGACCCCCAGAATACTGTTGGAGAGGAAATGGAAGGTATGGTACACGAACGCTGATGGAATAACGAATAAGTGGGATGAGTGGCAAGAAAAAGTCATAGAGGCATCACTAGACATCATAGCTCTCACAGAAATGATAACAGATGCTGTCTTTCCAAAGGAATATCGGATCATGAGGAAAGACAGAGAGAACAGAGGGGGTGGAGGAGTGGCACTGCTGGTCAAAAACCAATGGGATTTTGATGAGCTGGAGAGATGAGAAGCAAGAGATTACATTATAGGAACACTTCAGTCTGGAGGTCCCGAGGTGGTAATTGCAGTGATGTATAACCCACCAGAGAACAGCAAGAGGCCAAGGCAAGAGTATGATGAGAGTAATAGAGCGATAGTTGACACACTGGCCAAAGTGGCCAGAAGGGCTCAAGCGAGCAGGGCAAAGCTGCTGATTATGGGTGACTTCAACCACAAGGAAATGGACTGGGAGAACCTGAAGCCACATGGGGTTCCAGAAACGTGGAAGGCTAGTCTTCCTCATAAGGGAGACTAGCAGAGAGAGAGTGGAGAGGATGAAACAGCTAGACTGGACCTAGTATTCACCATGAATAGTGCAGATATTGAGGACATCACATATGAAAGACCCCTCAGGGCTAGTGATCACGTGAATCAGAGTTTCGAATACATAGTAGAGTTACAAGTGGAGAGGGAAGCAGGAAGGGCAGGACGAATGAAGCCAAACTACATGAAAAGGGACTACACAGGCATAATGAATTTCCTGCATGGGATTCAGTGGGACAGAGAACTAGCAGGGAAGCCAATAAACGAGATGATGGAATATGTGACAACAATATGCAAGGAAGCTGAGGAGAGGTTTGTATCGAAGGGTAACGGAAATAGCGAGAAAGTCAGGATGAGCCCTTGGTTGACCCGAAGGTCTAGTGAGGCCAAAACCAAGTGTGCTTGAGAATGGAAGATGTATAGAAGGCAAAGGACCCAGAAGAATGAGGAGAGAAGTCGTAGAACCAGAAATAAATATGCACAGGTAAGAAGGGAGGCCCAGTGATAATACGAAAATGACATAGCAGCGAAAGCCAACTCTGACCCGAAGCTTCTGTACAGCGACATCAAGAGAAAAACAATAGTCAAGAAATAGGTAGTCAGGCTGAGGAAGGAAGGAGAGGAAATCACAAGAAACGACCGTGAAGTATGAGAGGAGCTCAGCATGAGATTCAAAGAAGTGTTCACAGAGGAGATAGAAGGGACTCCAGGAAGACGGAGAGTTGGGGTACACCATCAAGTGTTGGACACAATACATACAACCGAGGCACGACACCTCATGACGTGTCTCTCCTAACACTGGTCCAGGAGGGACGATACCTCGTGACGTGCCTCTCTTAACAGTGGTCCAGGAGGGACACCTCGTGACGTGCCTCTCCTAACAGTGGTCCCGGAGGGACGACTCCTCGTCTAGACGCGCCTCTCCTAAGTGCTTACTACTGACCAGTTGTTACAGCCAACCAGATGGAACAGAAAAATTAAGAACTGAAAAAAGGAGATAAGAGTTTATTACACGTGCTGAGGGGAGACAGGAGGCACAGGAAGCAATAACTACTGAGAAAACAGTCTGGAGGGAAAGTTAATGAGATGTGACTACACAGCTTCAGGAAACGTTCAACTATGCAGGCGTATCACTGGTAAGTACAAGAACAGGTGGGATCATAACATGACCTTAGCAACTTATTCCCTACCTCAGTCTACAAACCAAGCTGACTTTACTGACTGAAACAATCTTTACTATGTTTCTCTCATTTATCCCTTGATTGAATGTTTGCAAATATTGCTTCACTTCACGTGATGATTGACTATGTAACGAACAGCTCATAAATGATATTAACACTACATTGAATGCTTAATTTTTTTTCTTTTTATTTCTCTTCTATTTCTGTATAATATTCTTGTAAATCATGTTCGTCAGCTGTTCCGTAGTGAAATATGGAGAGTAGTGAGAGTCCTCACACTAACACTTTTCTCTCTCTCTTTATTATATCTTTGTTAAAAATCATGCACAATGTGTCCTTGGCGCCTTATAGCACAACTTTAAGAAGAAGTGTTGTGAAGTGTCATCTTCAAGCTGCGAGGATCACTCTCATCTCTTGCTAAAAATACTCCCCATGTCTGCTGCCACTTTTACTTCCCTCTTTGTTTCGCTCTGTCGGCTCTATAGCTCGCCTCTACCACATATAAATCTCTTCGGCCTTCCCTGCCATTAGCAGACAGAGGATCAAGCCTCCACCTTTCCTGAGCACACACACACACACACACACACACATTTATATATATATGTCGTACCGAATACGTAAAACTGGTCAATTAGCAAGAACTCATTTAAAATTAAGTCTTTTCTAAAATTTTCTCTTATACGTTTAAAGATATATTTTTTTCATTAATGTTAATGTAAAAATTTATAATTTTGCACTAAAAGAATCTTAGAAAACTTACCTAACCTTATTATAACAAGAACAATTTATTTTAGCCTAACCCAGCTAAATATATTTTAAATACGTTTACGATAATTTAATAATAAACAAACACAATGAAATACATTTTAGCCTAACCCAACTAAATATATTTTAGATTTGTTTACACTAATTTAATACTAAACAAACACAATGAAATAAAAAAATTTTCGTTAGGTTCAGAACAAATTTGACGAAATTATTGCATGCACCAATTTTCACTTGTCTTATATGGCGAGATGAGCGTTGCTATTTAAGCCAAGATCGCAAGTTCTGCCTATTCGGTACGCCATATAGTATATATATATATATATATATATATATATATATATATATATATATATATATATATATATATATATATATATATATATATTAGGTTGGTAGACAGCAACCACCCAGGGAGGTACTACCGTCCTGCCAGATGACTGTGAAACAGCAGAAACCTGTAACATGATGGTAGGATTGCTGGTGTCCTTTTCTGTCTCATTAACACGCTAGATAACAAGGATATCTTGCTACTCCTACTTACACTTTGGTCACATTTCACAGACACACACATGCATATATATATACATACATCTAGTTTTTTTCTGCTTTTTCTAAATAGCTCTTATTCTTCTTTATTTCTTCAATTGTCCATGGGGAAGTGGAAAAGAATCTTTCCTCCGTAAGCCATGCGTGTCGTATGAGGCGACTAAACAACAAAGTCTCATTTAGACTCCATGACGAGGCCTCAATAAGGAAGTTCACAGCTGACCTAGAGACTGTTGACTGGCCTACTGAATTCTCCAAGGCCAATGGTATTGATGAGTGGACAGACATTTTAATTAACAAATTACTTAGACTATACAACAAACATTGTCCTATAAAAACGAAACAGATCACAAACAAACGGCTTGGTTGCCCATGGCTAACCAGCACCATTCTGAAATCCATTGACAAGAAACACCAATATGAAAAGCAATATAGACAGGGCTTAATACACAAAGATATTCTTAAACACTATTCATCAGTTCTCACCAAAGTAATAAAGAAAGCCAAACAACTATAATACTCCAGTAGATTCACAGACACTAGAGGAGATATAAAAAAGACCTGGAAAACACTCTCTCAGATTCTAGGGACCCACAAACTGAAAAAAAACAAGAATATTGTCCTAACTAAACCTAATGAAACACCACTACATCCCACTGACACAGCTAACAAGATAAACGACTTCTTCTCAACCATAGGATCTAATCTCGCCAATAAAATCCCACATACCAATGCCCATGCCGGGGACTACCCAGATGGGAATTTCCCAAATTCCTTCTGTCTTGCACCAACTGAGCCCACGGAAGTCACCAAGATTATAAAGTCACTTAAAAATAACTCAGGGAATCTGTCTCATGTCCCACCATTACTGTACAAGTGAGCGGCCCATGTCCTTTTGCATGCTATTTCATTACTTTTTAACAAGTCACTAGAAACTAGCACCTTCCCGAAACTACTCAAGATGGCAAGGGTTACACCAATACATAAAGGTGGTGACCCTACAGACTTAAACAACTATAGGCCAATATCAAACTTACCATTGCTATCCAAAATCTTTGAGAAACTCGTGCACAGGAGACTATATTCATTTATAACGGCACAAAACATACTCAACCCCTGCCAATTTGGATTCAGGAAAAATAAAAGCACTAATGATGCAATCATAAAAATGCTAGATCTGCTTTACACAGCATTGGAAAATAAGGAATGTCCACTAGGAATTTTTATTGACCTAAGAAAAGCTTTCGACACAGTTGACCATGACATCCTACTCCACAAACTTGACCATTACGGTATAAGAGGCCATGCGCTTGCTTATTTCAAATCTTACCTTACTAATAGGTATCAGTATATCACCATTAAAGACTCAGCATCAACAACACGGCCACTTGATACTGGAGTTCCGCAGGGAAGTGTCCTTGGTCCCCTGCTCTTCCTCATATACATCAATGATCTTCCAAACGTATCCCAACACCTGAAACCCATTCTCTTTGGTGACGACACGACTTATGTCATCTCTCACCCTAATCTTGCCGCCCTCAACACCATTGTTAACGAGGAGCTGATCAAAATATCGACTTGGATGACAGCCAATAAACTTACACTTAACACTGACAAAACCTACTATGTTTGGTAGCAGAGCAGGAGATGCACAAATTAACATTAAGATCGACAACACTCTAATTACCAGACATAATGAGGGCAAATTCCTAGGCCTATACCTTGACAACAACTTGAATTTCAGCACCCATATCCAACACATAACCAAAAAAGTATCCAAAATGGTTGGGATCCTCTCCAAGATACGATATTACGTGCCGCAAAATGCCCTTCTCACACTATACCACTCATTTATCCATACCTCACCTATGCTATTTGTGCTTGGGGATCAACTGCAGCAACACAACTAAAGCCAATAATAACCCAACAAAAAGCTGCAGTAAGAATAATCACTAAATCCCATCCCTGGCAACCTCCCCCCCACTCTTCATAGATCTAAACTTACTCCCTGTTCACTACATCCACACTTACTACTGTGCAATCTACATCTACAGGACCTTAATTAAACTCCAATATCAACCTTGACCTAAAATGCTTTCTTGAAAGTTGTGACAGAACCCACAGGCATAACACCAGACACAAACATCTCTACGACATTCCCCGTGTCCGACTAAACCTTTACAAAAATTCAATGTATGTCAAAGGCCCTAAAATCTGGAACACCCTACCTGAGAACTCTAGAACTGCAGACACATTCATCACCTTCAAAACTACCATTAGAAAACATCTTATCTCCCTGGTACACCCTGTCAACTAACTGCACGAATACCACCTGGTGGTTCGCACTTACACTCACTCACCCATTTGACCATAAACAGAAATATTAATCTCAATCTTAAAATAATGAATCCTGTGATACTCCAATACTGAAACTATGTACTGTGCCAAAACAAAAGCATTCACATTGCTAAACTCACAAACTAGTCTTTAGTCACTTAGCCATAATACCAGCTTACCTCATAATTTGTAATATTTTAAAATTAAGAATTAAACTAAGTCTGCCCGAAATGCCTAGCCATGCTAGGTGTTCTAGCGGTACACTCTGTAATCATTATTTTACTACATGTAAACCACACAACCAAATTCTGTAAACTCAGCATTGTAATCCTTATAGAGAATAAAACTTTGAATTCGAATTTGAATTTGAATTTAAAATGCCGGGAGCAATGGGCTAGTAACCCCTTCTGTAAACATTTACTAAAAAAAGAGAAGAAAAACTTTATAAAACTGGGATGCTTGAATGTGCGTGGATGTAGTGCGGATGACAAGAAACAGATGATTGCTGATGTTATGAATGAGAAGAAGTTGGATGTCCTGGCCCTAAGCGAAACAAAGCTGAAGGGGGTAGGGGAGTTTCGGTGGGGAGAAATAAATGGGATTAAATCTGGAGTATCTGAGAGAGTTAGAGCCAAGGAAGGGGTAGCAATAATGTTGAAGGATCAGTTATGGAAGGAGAAAAGAGAATATGAATGTGTAAATTCAAGGATTATGAGGATTAAAGTAAAGATTGGATGCAAAAAGTGGGTTATAATAAGTGTGTATGCACCTGGAGAAGAGAGGAATGTAGAGGAGAGAGAGAGATTTTGGGAGATGTTAAGTGAATGTATAGAAACCTTTGAACCAAGTGAGAGAGTAATTGTGGTAGGGGACCTGAATGCTAAAGTAGGAGAAACTTTTAGAGAGGGTGTGGTAGGTAAGTTTGGGGTGCCAGGTGTAAATGATAATGGGAGCCCTTTGAACTTTGCATAGAAAGGGGTTTAGTGATAGGTAATACATATTTTAACAAAAAGAGGATAAATAAGTATACAAGATATGATGTAGGGCGAAATGACAGTAGTTTGTTGGATTATGTATTGGTAGATAAAAGACTGTTGAGTAGACTTCAGGATGTACATGTTTATAGAGGGGCCACAGATATATCAGATCACTTTTTAGTTGTAGCTACACTGAGAGTAAAAGGTAGATGGGATACAAGGAGAATAGAAGCATCAGGTAAGAGAGAGGTGAAGGTTTATAAACTAAAAGAGGAGGCAGTTAGGGTAAGATATAAACAACTGTTGGAGGATAGATAGGCTAATGAGACCATAGGCAATGGGGTCGAAGAGGTATGGGGTAGGTTTAAAAATGTAGTGTCAGAGTGTTCAGCAGAAGTTTGTGGTTATAGGAAAGTGGGTGCAGGAGGGAAGAGGAGCGATTGGTGGAATGATAATGTAAAGAGAGTAGTAAGGGAGAAAAAGTTAGCATATGAGATAAGATAAGATTTCGTTCGGATTTTTAACCCCGGAGGGTTAGCCACCCAGGATAACCCAAGAAAGTCAGTGCGTCATCGAGGACTGTCTAACTTATTTCCATTGGGGTCCTTAATCTTGTCCCCCAGGATGCGACCCACACCAGTCGACTAACACCCAGGTACCTATTTGCTGCTAGGTGAACAGGACAACAGGTGTAAGGAAACGTGTCGAAATGTTTCCACCCGCCGGGAATCGAACCCGGGCCCTCCGTGTGTGAAGCGGGAGCTTTAGCCACCAGGCCACAAAGTAGAAGTGATGCAAGGAGGGAAGAGTATATGGAGAAAAAGAGAGAGGTTAAGAGAGTGGTGAAGCAATGTAAAAAGAGAGCAAATGAGAGAGTGGGTGAGATGTTATCAACAAATTATCAACAATGTTATATTCTACATTCTCTTTCTGGGTGCTCTTCTTGGTTTGTAGGAGTGACGGTAAGAATTTCGTTTTCTCTAGTCCAATATCAGAGAAAAGTGTACACAATAGTATTACTGGAGTAACTGTAGAGAATTATTCCTTTCGTATGCCTTCACTCGTTGCATCATACTCTCTAAAAATGGTCTGTTGCATGAGACTGTTAGTGTGGGTGTTATTTATTCTACTGCACCAACGCGAAGACAACTTGTACACAATGTAAGGTGTTTGTATTGTGGTAAAGCATCACAAACATATGCGGAATGGAATGTGAATGAACTATAACTGTACAGATATTAAAACACGTTCTTCTGTTTGTTTATATTCTTGGCGTCTCTCTTGTTTACAATGACATCTAAAGGTAGCTTTTAAAAGTGATTGACCACTGTGTACACGGTGTGTTGATGGTAATAATAATAATAATAATAATAATAATAATAATAATAATAATAATAATAATAATAATAATAATCACTCTGGGGCACTTTAAATTTAAGTCGTATATTTCGTGTAGGAGTGGTAGCGGGGCAGGCTACCACACTTGACTGTCTACAATAAATATTCACCTCTCACCCTACATTAAGACTACACATATTTTAATTAAGGTAAGTATTGAGTGTACTGTATGTGTATTTTATCGTTCTGGGGCACTTTAATTGTCGCATTTTATCATACCTTCCACCTGACTTCCTACAATAAATACTACTCGACTCTCACCCTACATTAAGACTACACATAATATTATGCAAAATATAAATATGTTATATTATTATTATAGTATTATAATTATGGGGGAGCGCTAAGCCCGTAGGATTATACAGCGCATGTGGGGGGATGGGAGGCATTCAGGCTCAATTCAGGGAACTGGAGCACAGATCCAATTCCCTATATCAAGAGCCCCTCACCAGCGTCAAGGAACCTCCCTTGAGGGGAGATATGTTTTAGCAACTAGGCGTGGAAGAGTAAGTAAGTAAGTTTATTCAGGTATACACAAATACAGTTACATAGAATTATCATACATAGCAGCATATGTGTAGAGAGCCTAGAATAACCCAAAAAAGTCAGAGTGACTTATTTCCATTGGGGAGCATGTTGTGAAAATATGTTCCGAACGCGAATCATACGAGGAACGAATGATCGCTGATAAACCAGGCTGTGGAACCTGGCTTATCAACCTGATGAGTGTACTATAAGTGTATTTTACTTTTTTATTCTTTTTAATGCTTAGTTTTATTGCTAACTTAATGTATGTTACTGTAAAATTGTTAACTGGCATTTATAAATGGAAAAAAAAAGGATATTCCGCTTTATGTCAATTTCCAATTCACGGTAGTAGTCTGGAACCTTCCTCGCCATACAAGTGGCGCCCAACTGTATAAATTAAATGGAATGTTTGAAAAGATATTACTGTTAACTTTGTTGCTTCATCCAGCACCAGCATCCTTGGATCTTTGAGAAACGTGTGAGCAACTGCAATACACTGCTTCTGTACTCCAATGTTACACTACATTCTCAAACTATATTATAGCCCTTTGGAAAAGACTACGAATTCATGGGCATTTTCAGTCTTGGTAACTTTCATAACCTGCAATAGAATTAAACATTGATGAATAATTACTATTAGCATAAGCACATCATATCAACATTAAGCTGTCCATCACGTGCAGTGCGTCACAGCGATCGGCATTCATGGCATACTGGTATGCAGAATTCACACCGTCCTCAAATTTGCTGTGAGAGGCTAATTTGGGCCTAGACATGAGAAAATGAGTCTGTGTAATGGGTGTGCGCAATATAAAAAAAATTCCTGGATGCAAATTTGGGGTATTTTTCAGGATAACCATCCTGTAAAATGATTTCATTGGATGTTTCTTGCTGGCGGTAGAAAGACCAGAAGCGATCTGAAACGAGCCTCAATAGTAGAAATGCTCAATTTGGGGTGATTTCGTTTGGAGAAGTGGGGCTTCCCTTTTCTCCAGCACATTACCTCTAAGAGCTCATCAAATCTCAAAAAACTGTTTGCCTCCACTTACTCCTATCTAACACACACACACATCTGCTGGATGTCCGAGTCCATTGCACACAAAACTTCCTTTACTCCGTCCCTGTAACCTTTCCTAGGATGGCCTTTACCCTGCCTTCCCTCCACACAGATTAATACACACTCCATCTAATTTTGTTCCATCCTCTCTAAATGTTCAAATCACCTCAACAACCAATTCTCAGCCCTCTGGATAATATTTTTAGTAATCCTTCACCTGCTTCTAATATCTAAGCTAGGAATTCTATGCATAATATTCACAATACACGTCTCCATCAGACAGGACATCTCCACAGCCTCCAACCTCCTTGTTACAACATTCACAGCCCATGCTTCACACCCATATAAGAGTGCTGGTACCACTATACCGTCGTATATTTCCCTTTTTGCTTCAATGGATAATGTTCTTTGTCTCCACAGATACCTCAGCGCACCACCCACCTTTTTCTTCTCATCAGTTGTATAGTTCATCTCTTCTTTCACAGACCCATGCACCGACAAGTCCGCTCCCAGTTATCTGAACACATTCACTTCCTCCAACACTATGTTATCAGTTTATGAACAGTCTGACAGAGAACAATAAAATGTGAAGAAAAACAACGTTGATGGCTGAATGGTGTGGCACTGGTGATGAGGTGACCAGCTGACTCCATAGCTTTCAAATACACAAGCGCATGAGGATCTGAAACATTTCTTTGAATGAAGTTGTGGGCTCTTCTGCCCTTTTATCCCCAGCATTCGAATCTTTATTTGTGTCTATATTGATGCCATGTATATTTGTGGAGAAATTTTCTCCAAGGAATGGGGTATCGTCTCCCCTTCAGCCCTTTTGAGACCTGAGGGGCCCAGCCCTCTCGGAAAGAGCAATGGTGTCTTGCTTCTGCAACAACACTTTTAATCGGAAGCATATGACTAGTGTGTGTCATGATCACACCACCTCTTTGCAAGAGACCAGTGTTGCAACCAATGTGAGTTAACGAGAGTACTAAATCTCTGTACCGCAACAGGAAAGTTTACAAGAAATCTCCTACCTCACTTTATTAACATGTGAGACAATAATGATCGGGACATATCAAGAAATCAAGCATTTGTGTTGCAAATTGTTGCAGTTTCGCAAAGGAAAAAACACTGGTGTAGCGAATCCTTTATATGAGGGCAAGTCAGGCCAGTGAGGGACGCTGCGGGGTAGATTCCTTTTAGACTTCATTGAGACAACTCGTGCGTTAAACTGTAATAACAAAGACACTAGTGATCGCGTGTTTTGTCAATAAAAGAATCTCAATGGACACAGCAGAACAATTACAGAGAAGTGTGATCAGCTTCTTTAGACTGTGAACAATAGACAAATCTTGATGAACAGTGTGTAACGAGTGTTGCGAATTTCCCGACGGAGTGGAAGACAGTGCGACATTCTTCAAAGGACACGTCTGCTTCAATCAAGACAGCGGATATCCGGATCTAGTTATGGGTCAAATACAAATACCCAGGTACGTCTGATAAACGTGATAATGGTTAGGTCGGCTGTGCAGTGGATATCTAATTCACGTTTTATTTGACGGTACCATAATCCGGTTACCCGTGGGCCTTTGAGCCCAAATCAGTACTTATAACTTCAGCAATCAGTTTCTAAGATATGCTGAATAACACCCCCGAGGGGTAATTCTACTTACAACCAATTTTATTCACAGCCCATGTGCAGTTGCAGTTGCAATGTCGGCTCCAAAAACATTCTGGATGCGGCTGCAGAATGTTGAGACATCATCAAGCTGAGTCCCATTGCAGTTCACTTATTATATGACTTTGCTTGTTTGTATGCTAAAACCCCACAATTTTGGTCCTTTGAACTGGATAAAGGCCACATGGTGGTCCAACCCTTTCTACTCTAGTGTACAAATAAATTACGAGCCAAGGTCCATCGAAGATTTGATTTTGCCACCAAAGTGGCTAGTTTATTGTCCACCCCATAACAATCCTGTGGACGACGGTAGCGCAAGAGCATATGGATACACAAAAGGCCTAGGAACTAGGCCTCTAAAAGGGCTAACAGGTGTACATATGGGTTTTTATTTATCTACATATCTAAAGTTCACTTATCTGTTACATGCAAATTTGGGAAATTTGCTTAGTATAGCTGGTATCTTATTTTCATTAATAAGATATCTTGACATGTCACATAGGTTATTATACTGTCTGTCTCTGTATTCCTCAATAAGCTGACAATTAAGCACATAGTGTTCAAGACAGTGACCATATGCTTGACCACATAATTTGCATTTAGTTTGATCATCATCTGTGTGTTTCCCAAACTGCCAGAAGTACTTGTAACCAAGCCTAAGCCTGGCCACTACAACATCAGTTAGTCTGTTCACATTGCACGTTGCTCCATAAACATACTTATCTACGTTCATGTTATCATAGTGGGTTATAGATCTACTCAGGCTTCTAACTGCATTCCTATAACACTCATTTTCATTATTTACTTCTCTCCTAATATTATTCCTAATGCTAGACACAGATATACCAAAGTTATATTCTACATTCTTCTTCTGGGTACTCTTCTTGGCTAACATATCAACTTTATCATGAAGGAGTAATCCAATGTGTGATGGGATCCATAGCAATTGTACATTAATTCCTTTGTCCCTGATTTTTTAGTATCTATACCTGGCTTCTTCAATGAGCATGTTGTTGGAGTCATTATATGAGTCAAGAGCCTTCAATGATGACATAGAATCAGTAATGATGATAGAATCAAGCTCAGTGTCATAGGTTAGCTTTAGCGCCATTAGGATTGCAAACAATTCAGTTTGCAGTGTAGGTGCCCAGTTGTTAATTCTTATGCCTAACTCAACAAATTTATTATCGTTCTTAACTGGGGAAGTGGCAACAAGAGCAGATGCAGCCCTGCCAGAAGACTCTTGTTTAGATCCATCAGTGTATATAACTTGTGATAACTTATTACTACCAGCTAGGCGAGAAATTTCTTCTTGAGCAGTTGCTCTAACAAGAGATGTAAGGAAGGGATTACTAGCAATGAGCTTCTTGGGAGGGACTTGCAGGTATGTGATACTAAATGAACACATCTTCCATGGAGTGGTGTAATGCTCTTGTTGCCTACAGTGATACAGTTCATGCAGGTTATAAAGCTTAATGCAATTGCACGTTTTCACAATCCATTTAGATCTGTGTGTATTTACCTCTAGACACTTGGTAAGATTCATTGTGACAGTGTCTGGTTCACTTCTTAACATTCTAATACCGAGTACAGTGTTAATCTCAACAATCCTATCACTGATACTAGAAATACCAAGCTCCTTCCTCATATTAAGAACCTTTGTAGATTTGGGACACCCAAGAATAATTCTGAGAGCTTCATTTTGCATTAACTCCAAGGGTCGGAGAGAACTTTCTCTAGCTAATATCAACATAGGAGCAGCATAATCAATTAAGGACCTAACATAGGCTATGTACATCATTCTCACGATTCTCACATTAGCACCATAGTTGGGATTGTAGCCAGCAACAGCTTTGAGAGCATTTAGCCTAGCTTTACATTTCTTGTTTAGTTGTGGTATAGTGGATTTGTTAAAGGGTACATCTACACCAAGATATCTGTAAGTTTTAACGTAGCTAATGATTTCACCCTGCAAATAGATGGGTGGGGGATGTCGTTTGCTTGTTAATATCTTTGTTTTAGTGGAAGATATTATGAGGCCTAGTCGATTACAAATTGCTTGAACTTCATTAAGAATGGTGCTCATCTTCTTATGCCCTGTTGTATATATCATGATGTCATCAGCATAGCTTACAGCTATATGTTTAGGTGAGGCAGGTAGAGCATTTAGGAGAGCATTAATCAGAATATTAAATAGCAAAGGACTAATAACTCCTCCCTGAGCTGTACCTAAAGACATTTCTTTCGACTCACTTCTAAAGCCTTGGTAGAGGACAGAGTATACTCTATGTGACAAGTATCCTATTATCCAGCAGAGTAAGCTACCACTAATATTCATTTTGGCTAGTTCATGTAGTATAACGGTTCTGTTCGCAATATCAAATGCAGATTTTAGATCAAGAAAAGTGGTAAAACTAGTAGAGGTGTGTGCAGTGAGAAAGATGGAAAAACAGTTCTGGACACTTTTACCTTTCATGAACCCATAGAGGTAGGGGGAAAGTTGGTGTCTGATTCTGTAGTACAGTCTGTTAAGTATCATTCTTTCAAAAGTTTTACAAAGTCAACTAGTTAAGGAGATCGATCTAAATGTATCATGCTGTTGGGGCTTAGGGATAGGCACAATGAGACTATTGGTCCAGGAAGCAGGAAGAACGCCCTCAATGTAACTGGTATTATACAGTGCCAACAAAGGGTTATCAGGTACGTGCCTTAAAGTTCTGAGAATATCATACATTATACCATCCTCTCCAGGAGCAGTTGATCGACCTTTAGTTAATGCATTATCTAATTCATACTCGGTGAAGGGGCACTCACTCTCATCAATATTTTGGCTCGTAAAAATAATCAGTTTCAACATTCCTTCAGAAACACTCTCTAATTTTTTTCTAATATGAGATGGAAGGTTTTCATGCCTGGATGTTTTGGAACATGGGTTTAGAACAGGTCGCTCCTGTCTGTCTCAACTATTGGATCACTACGACAAGGTCCTAAATGCACTAGAAGACAAAAAGAATGCAGACGTAATATATACAGACTTTGCAAAAGCCTTCGACAAGTGTGACCATGGCGTAATAGCGCACAAAATGCGTGCTAAAGGAATAACATAAAAAGTCGGTCGATGGATCTATAATTTCCTCACTAACAGAACACAGAGAGTAGTAGTCAACAGAGTAAAGTCCGAGGCAGTTACGGTGAAAAGCTCTGTTCCACAAGGCACAGTACTCGCTCCCATCTTGTTCCTCATCCTCATATCCGACATAGACAAGGATGTCAGCCACAGCACCGTGTCTTCCTTTGCAGATGACACCCGAATCTGCATGACAGTGTCTTCCATTGCAGACACTGCAAGGCTCCAAGCGGACATCAACCAAGTCTTTCAGTGGGCCGCAGAAAACAATATGAAGTTCAACGATGAGAAATTTCAATTACTCAGATATGGTAAACATGAGGAAATTAAATCTTCATCAGAGTACAAAACGAATTCTGGTCACAAAATAGAGCGGAACACCAACGTCAAAGACCTGGGAGTGATCATGTCGGAGGATCTCACCTTCAAGGACCATAACATTGTATCAATCGCATCTGCTAGAAAAATGACAGGATGGATAATGAGAACCTTCAAAACTAGGGATGCCAAGCCTATGATGACACTCTTCAGGTCACTTGTTCTATCTAGGCTGGAATATTGCTGCACACTATCAGCACCTTTCAAGGCAGGTGAAATTGCTGACCTAGAAAATGTACAGAGAACCTTCACGGCGCGCATAACGGAGATAAAACACCTCAATTACTGGAAGCGCTTGAAGTTCCTAAACCTGTATTCCCTGGAACGCAGGCGGGAGAGATACATGGTTATATACACCTGGAAAATCCTAGAGGGACTAGTACCGAACTTGCACACGAAAATCACTCACTACGAAAGCAAAAGACGTGGCAGACGATGCAACATCCCCCCAATGAAAAGCAGGGGTGTCACTAGCACGTTAAGAGACCATACAATAAGTGTCAGGGGCCCGAGACTGTTCAACTGCCTCCCAGCACACATAAGGGGGATTACCAACAGACCCCTGGCAGTCTTCAAGCTGGCACTGGACAAGCACCTAAAGTCAGTTCCGGATCAACCGGGCTGTGTCTCGTACGTTGGTTTGCGTGCAGCCAGCAGTAACAGCCTGGTTGAGCAGGCTCTGATCCACCAGGAGGCCTGGTCACAGACCGGGCCGCGGGGGCGTTGACCCCCGGAACTCTCTCCAGGCAAACTCCAGGTAAACCAGTCATTTATGAGGTCATTTGCTTTTTCAAGATGAAAGGGATGAGCAACATTGCCAGTCTTTTTCCTGGTTATTTTATTTATACCTTTCCAAGCCAAACTTAAAGGGGTGGACCTATTTAATCCACTAACAAACTGTTCCCATTCCTGTTGCCTAAGTTCTTGCTTTCTCTTCCTTGCATTTGTTAGTGCAGCTAGGAACGTTCTGAACAGGTCTAAGGCTTTACATTCAAGGTAAGCTTTACCAGTCCACCTAGCTACATGTGTTAGATTGTGTAGCTGAGGATCATTATAGTATTTACATTGGTTTTTGTTGCCATTTATGGTGAAAGATTTATGTCTTCTTTTTCTGCTCACTTGATCTGTGAGGACAATCTCAATAGTGGCAACTAAATCATCACTGAATTTTCGTGTGCCAGTGGGCTCGTAATTCTTATACTATTGATCCAAGTATTTAAAGAAGTTATTTCCGTGTTCTGGATTAAAAATTAGTTTTTTTCCTGTATTTATCTCCTTGATTGCTGGAGATATGATCAAAATTGACAATTGTGAATCGTGAAAAGTGATCAGATCATCAACTATGACAGAGTCATATATCGTACATGATATATTAAATCGAAAGCACAGATCTTGTACGCCAACATATATGTGAGTAGGCCTAATAGTGCCAACAATATGAACATTATCATGCTCATTTAGATATTTCAATAGTATAGTTTCATCGGTATTTTTTATAGACCCTCCAATAATCTTATGTCTGTCATTAAAGTCTATTGATGCGATCAATAGACTTTAATGCGATCTGGTAAGGCATCAGGTCGAAGCTGGTTTGCTGGAGCATAAAGATTAAAAATGTTTATGGAAAAGATGCCTGCGTATATTTTGACACCATGATGCTGTATGCTTACTCGACTCTGCAAGGCAATGAGTGAATGTGGCGAGTTCTTTTAAACATACATCACATAACAGTTGGTTGACCTTAAGTTATAAGCTGCATATCCAGGCAACTTTGGTGGAGGTGCTCCATCTTGCTGTCAACATTCCTGCAAAACAGCTGACAGTAATATTCTTGGTCACACCAATATGATGTAAGTCAGATAACAGCTTCCTGATGGAAGCAATGTTCCAGGGAACAAAAATGTAATCTATCCATTGTAGTAAGTTATTACAATCTCTTTCTCGTAAGGTGGTAAAAATATTTTGCTTGGGCTACAGTGTGCAAATAGCATAGTTTGTACAGTTTTATTTTCACACTCTTTTCCTCTAAGCATTCCCCGGAATTTTGCAAGCAAATTCCTAGGCAATGTTTGAAGCCAAGAGCCCTTGGCTTCTTCCTCACAAATTATTTGAAACTAAATAGAAATTACTGCACTTTTAACATCTTTGTAAACAAGAGCACCATTCTGACTACCTTTATTTATAAAATTTATCAGCACCTGTTGAAGATGCTCATTTTTTCTTACATGTTAGACCTCAGTTGGCACTGATCCTCGCACACTTTCCTTGATTTGCTGGTAATTTCCGAAGCTGTTGTTGGCTAGATACGATCAGGGGATCCTTAGATCTCGTCTGCTGTTAGTAGGAACTGTTCCTTCACCATGAAACCCCATAGAGAGATGAAATTTACAGCAGGAGAACGTGACATTCTAGTCTGGAGGAAGGTGCCAACAGTATAGGCGTGCACTGTGTGGGCGAAATGTTGCCAATAAAGGATAACATTATACTGCATCTGTGTCTGTTTTTCCCGTCAGCCTCTCCCTCTCTCTCTCGTCTGAATTTGTCACCCACAATGACTATTATTTTCCTTGATTCTGAATTCTCTAACTTTGTTAACACATCCAAAACTCTATCACTGTCTGTCTGTCTGTCTGCCATTCTCTCTCTCTGTCTCTCTCTCTCTCTCTCTCTCTCTCTCTCTCTCTCTCTCTCTCTCCACGCCTTTCGCTCTTAAGTGCATAACCTTTATTATAACCCATTTCTCACATCCCATTATTATTCTATTTCACATAATTCTTGAAATCAAACATAATTTCTACCCCTTCCTGTGTTTCTCACTCCTTACAAGTTTGTGTCTCCTAGAGTATAGTTATCTATCCCTCATTAGCAACCCAAACCAAGTTTATCCCAACCCATGCCTATATCTCACAGAATTTTTGGACAGGATTAACATGCTCTAGGATGTTAAGGAGTGAATTAACATTGAAAATGTATTGCAATAACTATTTATTATAGATTTGTAGAACCAAAGTATTTTAGTCGTTAAAGTGTCCAAACGTAGATCTACGTTCACTTAGCGCTCCGAATATTTTGAAAAATAAAAGAATTTTTTTTTTTTAACGAAGAGCGCATTTTTCTACATCTTATAGGATTAAAAAATTTTTAGAGTTACAGCCCGGTCGCGGGGGCGTTGACCCCCGGAACTCTCTCCAGGTAAACTCCAGTACTTACGGAGATACAAGACCGTGAAGTTGGTTCTGGACACTCACCTGACTGCAACATCGACTCCTGCACTTGCAGAAGTGTTGCCGATTTACCTTTTTTTCTCGTTTTTCTTTTAATTTATATATTTTTTATGTTCTGATAATTACAATTTGTAATAGTTCTTCTGGTTTCATAGACAATCTTTGTTCTGACACTAATATTAGGTACTGAAATAGTACTCAAATAGTCACAATCACATTGACAGGTGAACATTTACACCTGCCTGGGTCATTTACTATTGTTTAGAAATATATACAAAATATTTATAGTTCCCAGCAATGTTTTAGACATGCTGGAGTATATCTTGAAGCATGATGTTATGAGAAGCATCCCGGTACTGTTGACAGCCTTGTCATACTTGATAAATGGGCACTCAGGGAACCTTCCTTTATTTATTCTCACTGTTACACATAAACATGTCTGTCTGTGTACATCTCTCTGTCTGTCTGTCTGGCTGTCTGTCTCTCTGTCTGTCTCTCTGTCTCTCTGTCTGTTTGTTTGTCTGTCTATCTATCTATCTGTCTATCTTTGCTTGGAATTTTTGGATTATCCTAGGTAATTTACACTGTGTATAATAACTGTACTTATGTGTACATGTGAGAGACATAGACAGAGATATAGATAGACATAGATATAGACAGAGATGTAGATAGAGATATAAACAGAGAGACAACCAGAGACAGCCAAAGCCAGTCAGCCAACCAGCCGGCCAGCCGGCCAGCCTGCCGAATACGTAAGAACATAAGAAAGAACACTGCAGCAGGCCTACTGGCCTATGCAAGGCAAGTCCATGTCACTCCCCCTCCCCCGGCTTAGACCAATGACCCACCTAGTCAGGTCACATCCACTGAAGGAAGGAGTACGACATCAGACCTAGTAGCACAAGCTAGTCAAGTCCAACTCACACCCACCTACACTCACTCATGTATTTATCTAACCTATTTTTACTTTCCTCTTAAAAGGAGAGTGTTAATGGGACATGACATCAATGAATCCCTGGTGTTTACCACGCTATTTAAGAACATAAGAACACAAGAATGTAGGAACACTGCTCCAGCTGGCGCTCAATTGAACTGGTGCTCCCACAAGGTACTAAGTGCTCCCAGATTTTTTTAATAGTACTCACACTGAGTGTTAGGACCCATTCTTTCATGTCTAGGCGACCCAAGCCTATTGTGCCAAATTTGAAGAAATGAAAAATAAAATGTAGATCTACGTTCGGAGCTACGCGTACGAACGTAGATCTATGTTTGGGCAGTTTAAAGGTTAGTGAAAGGAAGAAATATGTATGTATTTTGTAGTGCACAAAACTCAATTCCTCACTGGACTGAGCTTAACAAAACATGGGAATTACTCAGTCTTAGAAGGAAAACACAAAAGCTCAATGAGACTTCTGGTTCTGCATTTTGCTCATGAGCAGTTTAATATAGCGAGACACAGCTTTCTGAGCGCCCAGAAATTTACTTGCTTCCAGCATGAGCTTGACTGGTTATTTACTGCCCTCAATTCAAAATAAATTCCATAATTTATCGTCATGTTAATTTTAAGTAGAATTAAACATAATATTCTTTTGATAAATAGTTAGACACATGTGCAACAGCCTTCAAACTTTTCACGCTGGTGTTATTATATTAATCAGTAGGGTGGTGGGAGTAATCAGGTTTGATCTATGAAAGAGGAAGACAGCTCTAATTCCATGGATCAAGATCCCACCACCAGCATCAAAGGACCCTCTTGAAAGTGGCTACATACTAGCAGCAGTGTGTGTATGGGCAGCTACAGTGAGTCAGGAGGCGAGCACTCACCTTGAAGGCAGTCTACTGGTGTCTGCTGAGTAATTATTTCCCATCTAGTATCTTCTGTCTAGTATCCTCTGTCTAGTATTTCCTGTTTAATATTTCCTGTCTAGTATTCCATGTGTTATTTCCTGTCAGCTATTTGCTGTCGAGTGATTTCTCTCATTTTTGGCACCACTAGTTCCTGTATTTCATTCCCTGTCTTTCAGTGCCCGTCTTAGTATTCACAGAATTATTTCCAATCAATAATTAACCTATCTACCCTTGTCTATCTATTATTTCATGCCTAGTGTTTCGTTCCGTCGCTCTTCATTGTGTCCACTATTAAAGAAGTGATAAAATATCACCATTTTTCTCCATAAAATTCCGTTTTTAATACACGACAGCAGCACAGTCTAGCCTGGCCACCACCTCCTCAGATTTATAAATAAAAAAATATTAAATTTTCAATAAAAATCGCAGGAACTTAATATTTTATTTTATACATAGTGTAATTAATACGGGTATACTGATTGTATTATATTTTTTCAGGAATATATAACAGTGGTTCTCTGAGACAATCTTAAATGAGGATGTGGAATCTACTCAGAGAAGAAATGGAATCCATTAAAGGAACACTTGAAATCCATTAAGTAAAGACTTGGAACCCGTTAAGTGATAACTTGGAATCAAAGGACCTTTTTCTTATTCGTATTTTGTGAGATGTTTGTGCTATAAAGAATATGCTTCGTTTAATGATGAATGTCTTACAAGCAGTGTAACACATTGTGTCACACTCTGTGATACTGTGCGACAGTGTCACACTGTGTAACTGGCGGGTAACCACATAACAACAGAAATATAATACTATAACTGGGATGCTGAATCTTTCTAGAGGAAGTACAGTGAGACAGATGGACAGTGACAGGTGCCGGTGAAGTGTAACAAAGATTACTATAACTAGTGGTGGTGTTTTGGCAATGATCACTCACTAGCATCTGACGTACTTGCATTTACCATCAGTGCGTCAGACACATCTTCACCGTCGTAATGTTATACAAGTATGCCACTGTGACGACAGAGATCAGGAGCTCAAGTGTGGCTCTTCGTTGATATTTTGAGGATTTCGTAAGGCAACTCGCCTTCATAATGGCTGAAATAAATTGTTTCTTTAGTCTACGAAAAGTACAGTGTATGTCACATGTTTGGAGGTGCTGCAGCCAGCACTTTGCGGCTAATGTTGTTGAACGATTAAAAAAAATGAGTTTATAAAACTGAAAGGTGACAAAATTTGCAGTCAAGACGTCTTACAGAAGCAGTTTTAAAAGCTTAAGTGAAATCACGAGCGTTAAGTTGAGTTTGTGTGAAGTCAAACTGAATGATGGTGATGTCACTGATACAGCCAAACTTCACTTTTAATTTTTTGATAGTATTGATGTTATGTTTCATGAGTTACGGCGAAGGTTCACTGACAACACTAACTTATATATAAGGCTGCTGATGCTGCAAACCTTCAACCATAAAACGTTTTATATGTGGAAGCTCATCTACCATTCTTAGAGACAAGTATTACATAAAACAAACACTACGTTTGGAACAATGTAAGTTGAAAAACATCAACACTGTATTTGGAACAATGTTTGTTGCAAAAAAGCAACACTGTATTTGGAACAATTTTCTTTATAAAAACAGTAACACTGGAACAATGTATAAGAACACCAACACTGTTTGGAACAATGTACTTTATAAAACACCAACACTGTTTGGAACAATGTACTTTATAAAACACCAACACTGTTTGGAACAATGTACTTTATAAAACACCAACACTGTTTGAACAATGTACTTTATAAAACACCAACACTGTTTGGAACAATGTACTTTATAAAACACCAACACTGTTTGGAACAATGTACTTTATAAAACAACAACACTGTTTGGAACAATGTACTTTATAAAACACCAACACTGTTTGGAACAATGTACTTTATAAAATTCTAATACTGTTTGAAACAATGTACTTTATAAAATTCTACCACTGTAATTTACCATTCAATATGTTAACCACTGGCTACCACTGAAATTTACCATTCAATATGTTAACCACTGGTTATCACTGTAATTTACCATTCAATATGTTAACCACTGGTTACCACTGTAATTTACCATTCAATATGTTAACCACTGGCTACCACTGAAATTTACCATTCAATATGTTAACCACTGGTTATCACTGTAATTTACCATTCAATATGTTAACCACTGGTTGCCACTGAAATTTACCATTCAATATGTTAACCACTGGCTACCACTGAAATTTACCATTCAATATGTTAACCACTGGTTACCACTGTAATTTACCATTCAATATGTTAACCACTGGTTACCACTGTAATTTACCATTCAATATGTTAACCACTGGCTACCACTGAAATTTACCATTCAATATGTTAACCACTGGTTACCACTGTAATTTACCATTCAATATGTTAACCACTGGTTACCACTGTAATTTACCATTCAATATGTTAACCACTGGTTACCACTGTAATTTACCATTCAATATGTTAACCACTGGTTACCACTGTAATTTACCATTCAATATGTTAACCACTGGTTACCACTGTAATTTACCATTCAATATGTTAACCACTGGTTACCACTGAAATTTACCATTCAATATGTTAACCACTGGTTGCCACTGAAATTCACCATTCAATATGTTAACCACTGGTTACCACTGAAATTCACCATTCAATATGTTAACCACTGGTTACCACTGAAATTTACCATTCAATATGTTAACCACTGGTTACCACTGTAATTTACCATTCAATATGTTAACCACTGGTTGCCACTCAAATTTACCATTCAATATGTTAACCACTGGTTGCCACTGAAATTTACCATTCAATATGTTAACCACTGGTTACCACTGTAATTTACCATTCAATATGTTAACCACTGGTTGCCACTCAAATTTACCATTCAATATGTTAACCACTGGTTGCCACTCAAATTTACCATTCAATATGTTAACCACTGGTTACCACTCATAATTTACCATTCTCATCTAGTATCTATGTTTCACTCCCTGTGAAAAATAACTTTAAGCTAGGCTAAGTAAAACAGATTCTAGATCAAGAAAATCTAGCTAACATAGAGTTTACGTCCTCAGAGTGGAACTTCTGTGACATATACTCTAGTCAACAGACATTTTTCTTGGCTTCCAATATTTTTTTCTTCCGCCTTTGTATATATATGTGTTGAGGTGATAGTATATGTGTCACCCCTAATACTATGTATCCCGATTTTTTATATATGTATGCTGAAGTAAATATATATGTATCAGTATTAATACAATGAATATCATTCCTCTGTATGCATGCATGTATGTATGTATGACAATAATGCCAGAGAAACTCTCAATGTATTTATGTCTCAATATTAATGAGCCAGTATTAATATCATGTATACAGTACAAATATTTATTCACAGGCATCTACAAAGTGGAAATGATAATTAAATAATGATTCGGTAAATTCTAGAGGAGGCGAAACGTCATCCAGACGTCATTACTAATTTGTGGGTTGTGAATATTATCAATCACTCTGCCCAATAAGCCTGACTTAAGTTGTAGGCAAATTATCAGAATCAATTGTAGCCGATTTCAGTGTTTCCGGTATTGTACCTGTGTCTTACTTATCAACTTGTCGGTATTGTATATTATTATAATATGATATTCATCAGTCGAGCACAAAGATGGCGATGATAGCAGAAGCAACGGAGGGGTAAAGATTACCTGACTAGTCCATCAACCTTAAAACAGTATGAAGTGGTCAGTCCCTCAGCCTGGAGATGTATCCACCTTCATGGACCTGAGACATCTTCAAGACTTTGAAATCAAGTTTATCGCCATCTTGTCGCATCAGTACTCTAGGAAGTTAATCTTCCTGTTGTTTTCTTCTTCAGTAGTGGACCTGACTGAAGGTTCCACCTAAAACACTCTGAAGCTCTCAACAGATTCAAGGACATACCGATGGAAAATAAAAGGTTCTTCGTTTCGACGCGACTTTCCTTGTTCACTAAAGTGCCAACCTCTCAGATCGTTGACCTTCTTCGTGCGAAAATTCATGATGGACTAAATTTACTTCTATCGCCACAAAATTTCACTGACGCCATTGAATCGTGTGTCAGTGATGTCATGGTCATCTTTTTTAAGTGAAACATCTGGAGGAAGAGAGACAAAAAACTCATATTCCAAAAGGTGTCACATGGCAAAGATTCGTCAACGATATCCTAATCATTGCCTCTCGATGCCTCAACACCCAGAATCTCAACAACATCAGATGGCGGAACCTTCCGTAAGTTTCACCACTGAAGAAGAACAACAGTAACACATTTCCTTCCTATACGTAATGATTCGAAAAGATGGCGATAAACTTGATATCAAAGTCAGTAAACCTACATATAAAAATGATATACATTATTATTCACATCCCGACGCTAAAATCAAGCATGTGATCATCACTGGATTCTCCTTAAGAACATACAAGCCTCGTCCACTCTCACATCTTAATTACCCATAACATGACTCAAGAAATCGTAATGACACGATTGCAAACAAACCATACCCCCGGCCGGAATTGAACCCGCGGTCATAGAGTCTCAAAACTCCAGCCCGTCGCGTTAGCCACTAGACCAGCTAGCCACAATAAGATTCATCCAACTAGGTATATTTCTACACCATAGGAAGGTTAGCACAGGCACCACTGTGACCACAAATGCAAGTTTTTACAGACGAATCTCCAGCTAGCGTGGCCGTGACGAACTCTAGCTCAAGTCCCTTCACTGTTGTCAACATGACTCAAGAAATCGTAATGACACGATTGCAAACAAACCATACCCCCGGCCGGGATTGAACCCGCCGTCATGTTGACGGCAGTGAAGGGACTTGAGCTAGAGTTCGTCACGGCCACGCTAGCTGGAGATTCGTCTGTAAAAACTTGCATTTGTGGTCACAGTGGTGCCTGTCTCAGTAGTAGTAACCAGTTACCAGTCTCAGTAGTAGTAACCAGTTACCAGTAACCTGTCCGTTGACTCAACGACCAACCGTCTTGAGTCACGGTCGTTCATATTGTGCTGAGCTGACTAATTTTAACAAAACGTCTGCTATGCCAAAGCTTGATCAAAGGTTTGTTGGTCCTTATCGAGTAGTTGAACATATCACTGGAAATAAGTATAAGGTTAGAGAGATTAGTACTGGTCAGTATAAAGAATCGCATTTGGATCATATGAAGTTAGTATGTGATGATAATGATGTTCCAACCCAGACTAATGTGACAGACTCTGACAATCCTCCTGATCCTGTACTCTCTTCCTCTGATACTCAGTCAGATGATCAACCTGAATGTCGTTATTCCCTACGTACACGACAGGTATTGAGAAATCCTCAAGTATCATTTGTAACTTCCAATTCAGATTTGCCTCAAATGCAGCATGAGTTAGCCAATGCTACAGAGTTTGATCCTCCCAGAGATGACACCCATTCTGCATATGCCAATCTTACCCTAGCAGAGTTGGGGTTAAATGTAAATAACCTGTATAGATGAATAATTACAGTATCAACTTATCAGTATTCAAGAATTTTTTTTTTTTGTGTTCATGTTCTCTCCGCATTCTGAGAGTTAACAGTCTAGATTTGCGTGCACCGAATCTGCCTTTCTGTTAAACACTCTTTCTTTGTATATATTCCTTCCTCAGAATCCGTAGATCACACGAATACAGATCGATCGATCAAAATTTTTGTTTTTATCACTTGTAATCTCAATGTTGAGTTCGTTGTTCATTTGTTGAGTTTTAAGTTGTACTATAGTATACCTTGTATTGCATTACAGTTTCAGTTACGTAAGCTTTCATTCCAATGTTCTACTTATGTATCTATAATGTTTCATGTTGTGTACTTTGACATTGTATAGAATCAGCCCAAGCCGTGTACCTGCCATCTCTAGTTTGTATTAGTTGTATGTCGAGACGACATACGTTAGCGTCGCCGAGCTCTCAGTAGTAGTAACCAGTTACCAGTCTCAGTAGTAGTAACCAGTTACCAGTAACCTGTCCGTTGACTCAACGACCAACCGTCTTGAGTCACGGTCGTTCATATTGTGCTGAGCTGACACTATTTCAAAACACCCACTACGGGGTACTGGCCAGCCGGCTAGGCAGTTTTACGAGTGTAGCCAAGGAGATAGGTACGGCTGCGGGCTCTGTCCACATATCAGTAATTATACGTATAACAGCCTACGTGAGTATTTCTACCCTAATCCACGTATCGAACTCCCACATGATACCTGTGCTAACCTTCCTATGGTGTAGAAATATACCTAGTTGGATGAATCTTATTGTGGCTAGCTGGTCTAGTGGCTAACGCGACGGGCTGGAGTTATGAGACTCTATGACCGCGGGTTCAATCCCGGCCGGGGGTATGGTTTACCCATAACATTTTATCATCGACTGCAAGAAGAAAGCCGAGATGTTACTACACAACTCCAGTTGCAACGCGCCACTCAGCACATACATTGTACTCCCCGTCAGCAAAAATAGTAACAACCTTTTCAGTACCTTAGGTACAGCCAATATTAGCTACTGACATGTCCTAAAACCACCCTGCACAGAAACACTGAGAACCACCTTATGAACTTCCCAGAGGCAAGAATTCTCAGTCAGAGTGATCGTCACGGCAGATTATGTTTAGAATCTGCAGTTATAGCCACAACGAATAGCATCCATCAAAATTCAGGATCAATAATAATCCCCTAAGTTTCAGGAAGGCATTTTCTTCCAGTACCTGATACTGAGATTACCTAACCTCACTTACTCGGCTGGCTCATTACATGTCGCTACATAACCTCACTCCTTCACCTCGGAACCTCTCTACAACCCGTGTGTTATTTTTTTATTTTATATTTTTTTATTAACTTGTTATTATCTGTATAAACTGATAAAGTCCCTGGTAGACGAATCGTCTTCACAATACAATGCCAACAGATGCATTTTGTTTTATTTACGCATCGTAGGAGAGAGAAGGGAAGGAATAGGGAAGTTAGGAGGGAAAGTGATAGTGGGAAGATTGCCGGTTACAAGAAAGGAGTTGAGAATTGTAGGCATGTCAAAGCTGAGGTGTTTGGAGATAAAAGTGGTTGACTGCACAGTCGTGATTATGTAGGCAGTGCCGCTGAAGGCGGCAGCATAGAAGGGGTTAGAAGTTCGCAAGGTGTGGGAAGTTGTCGGAGGGAGTGGAAGAGAAGGAGGAAGGAGTGTTGGTGAAGGGGTTAGGCAAGATAGAAGGTTTGTCCCTTTGTAAGGCAAGGGTGTGTTCCTTGTGTTTAGGGCATAGGTTAGAAGTAGTTGGGTGAGAGCCAGAGCATCTCCATAACAGGGCACACTAGGTGACTGCTGGAGGGAGACAGAACAGCGCACATGCAGAGGCCAAGCCAGAGGTAAGTAGGTAAGGTTTGTCAGGAAACAGGACAAGTGTTTCCTGACGCGAGTCTTAGTCGTATGATGACTCGTAGATGAAGTTTTTGGTCATCTGACCGAGGCCTCCCGCTGGATTACCAGTCCACCCTTAAAAATTTAAGGATTTTCACCAGACGCTGCGCATGACCTGACATTTGGCCTCACACATGACCTGATATCTGGCCTCACGCAGGACCTGACATCTAACATCACACATGACCTAACATCTGACCTCGCACATGACCTGACATCTGGCCTCACACATGACCTAATAACTGACCTCACACATGACCTAACATCTGGCCTCACACATCACCTAACGTCTGACCTCACACATGACCTGACATCTGACCTTACACACGACTTGACATCTGACCTCACACATGACGAAACATTTGACCTCACACACGACTTGACATCTGACCTCACACATGACGAAACATTTGACCTGACACATGATCTAACATCTGACCTGATCCTTCAGCTTGACGCTCAGCAGACAAGAACGTCTCTCGTTCATCCACAATAAACTAGCTTCAAGAATCTCCATATAAATCAGGAAACACGGGAAACAGAACATAGTTGAATAAACACGAGATAAAAGTCAATTCCCACATCACAAGGGCATCACCAGATCCTCAGATAAAAGAACAAGCATCAAGACACACCTTGAAAGCTGCACAAAAACTACCAATGAAAAATAACAAATCTATATGTTTTCCTTAACAAAATCTTGCATTATGAACATATGTTAAATGTTTTAGGTATAAGCTCTCTACTGTGGGTACAGCAGCGTGCTGAGAGAGGTGTGTGGGTACAGCAGCTTGCTGAGAGAGGTGTGTGGGTACAGCAGCTTGCTGAGAGAGGTGTGCGGGTACAGCAGCTTGCTGAGAGAGGTGTGTGGGTACAGCAACTTGCTGAGAGAGGTGTGTGGGTACAGCAGCTTGCTGAGAGAGGTGTGTGGGTACAGCAACTTGCTGAGAGAGGTGTGTGGGTACAGCAGCTTGCTGAGAGAGGTGTGTGGGTACAGCAGCTTGCTGAGAGAGGTGTGTGGGTACAGCAGCTTGCTGAGAGAGGTGTGTGGGTACAGCAGCTTGCTGAGAGAGGTGTTTGGGTACAGCAGCTTGCTGAGAGAGGTGTGTGGGTACAGCAGCTTGCTGAGAGAGGTGTGTGGGTACAGCAGCTTGCTGAGAGAGGTGTGCGGGTACAGCAGCTTGCTGAGAGAGGTGTGTGGGTACAGCAACTTGCTGAGAGAGGTGTGTGGATACAGCAGCTTGCTGAGAGAGGTGTGTGGGTACAGCAGCTTGCTGAGAGAGGTGTGCGGGTACAGCAGCTTGCTGAGAGAGGTGTGTGGGTACAGCAGCTTGCTGAGAGAGGTATGTGGGTACAGCAGCTTGCTGAGAGAGGAGTGTGGGTACAGCAGCTTGCTGAGAGAGGTGTGCGGGTACAGCAGATTGCTGAGAAAGGTGTGTGGGTACAGCAGCTTGCTGAGAGAGGTGTGTGGGTACAGCAGCTTGCTGAGAGAGGTGTGTGGGTACAGCAGCTTGCTGAGAGAGGTGTGCGGGTACAGCTTGCTGAGAGAGGTGTGTGGGTACAGCAGCTTGCTGAGAGAGGTGTGTGGGTACAGCAGCTTGCTGAGAGAGGTGTTTGGGTACAGCAACTTGCTGAGAGAGGTGTGCGGGTACAGCAGATTGCTGAGAAAGGTGTGTGGGTACAGCAGCTTGCTGAGAGAGGTGTGTGGGAACATCAGCTTACTGAGAGAGGTGTGTGGGTACAGCAGCTTGCTGAGAGAGGTGTGTGGGTACAGCAGCTTGCTGAGAGAGGTGTGTGGGTACAGCAACTTGCTGAGAGAGGTGTGCGAGTGCAGCAGTTTGCTGAGAGAGGTGTGTGGGTACAGCAGCTTGCTGAGAGAGGTGTGCGGGTACAGCAGCTTGCTGAGAGAGGTGTGTGGGTACAGCAGCTTGCTGAGAGAGGTGTGTGGGTACAGCAGCTTGCTGAGAGAGGTGTGTGGGTACAGCAGCTTGCTGAGAGAGGTGTGTGGGTACAGCAACTTGCTGAGAGAGGTGTGTGGGTACAGCAGCTTGCTGAGAGAGGTGTGCGGGTACAGCAGCTTGCTGAGAGAGGTGTGTGGGTACAGCAACTTGCTGAGAGAGGTGTGTGGATACAGCAGCTTGCTGAGAGAGGTGTGTGGGTACAGCAGCTTGCTGAGAGAGGTGTGCGGGTACAGCAGCTTGCTGAGAGAGGTGTGTGGGTACAGCAGCTTGCTGAGAGAGGTATGTGGGTACAGCAGCTTGCTGAGAGAGGAGTGTGGGTACAGCAGCTTGCTGAGAGAGGTGTGCGGGTACAGCAGCTTGCTGAGAGAGGTGTGCGGGTACAGCAGCTTGCTGAGAGAGGTGTGTGGGTACAGCAGCTTGCTGAGAGAGGTGTGTGGGTACAGCAGCTTGCTGAGAGAGGTGTGCGGGTACAGCTTGCTGAGAGAGGTGTGTGGGTACAGCAGCTTGCTGAGAGAGATGTGTGGGTACAGCAGCTTGCTGAGAGAGGTGTTTGGGTACAGCAACTTGCTGAGAGAGGTGTGCGGGTACAGCAGATTGCTGAGAAAGGTGTGTGGGTACAGCAGCTTGCTGAGAGAGGTGTGTGGGAACAGCAGCTTGCTGAGAGAGGTGTGTCGGTACAGCAGCTTGCTGAGAGAGGTGTGTGGGTACAGCAGCTTGCTGAGAGAGGTGTGTGGGTACAGCAACTTGCTGAGAGAGGTGTGCGAGTGCAGCAGTTTGCTGAGAGAGGTGTGTGGGTACAGCAGCTTGCTGAGAGAGGTGTGCGGGTACAGCAGCTTGCTGAGAGAGGTGTGTGGGTACAGCAGCTTGCTGAGAGAGGTGTGTGGGTACAGCAGCTTGCTGAGAGAGGTGTGTGGGTACAGCAGCTTGCTGAGAGAGGTGTGTGGGTACAGCAACTTGCTGAGAGAGGTGTGTGGGTACAGCAACTTGCTGAGAGAGGTGTGTGGGTACAGCAGCTTGCTGAGAGAGGTGTGTGGGTACAGCAGCTTGCTGAGAGAGGTGTGTGGGTACAGCAGCTTGCTGAGAGAGGTGTGTGGGTACAGCAGCTTGCTGAGAGAGGTGTGTGGGTACAGCAGCTTGCTGAGAGAGGTGTGTGGGTACAGCAGCTTGCTGAGAGAGGTGTGTGGGTACAGTAACTTGCTGAGAGAGGTGTGTGGGTACAGCAACTTGCTGAGAGAGGTGTGTGGGTACAGCAGCTTGCTGAGAGAGGTGTGTGGGTACAGCAGCTTGCTGAGAGAGGTGTGTAGGTACAGCAGCTTGCTGAGAAAGGTGTGCGGGTACAGCAGCTTGCTGAGAGAGGTGTGTGGGTACAGCAGCTTGCTGAGAGAGGTGTGTGAGTATCGCAGCTTGCTGAGAGATGTGTGTGGGTACCGCAGCTTGCTGAGAGAGGTGTGTGGGTGCAGCAGCTTGCTGAGAGAGGTGTGCGGGTACAGCAGCTTGCTGAGAGAGGTGTGTGGGTACCGCAGCTTGTTGAGAGAGGTGTGTGGGTACAGCAGCTTGCTGAGAGAGGTGTGCGGGTACAGCAGCTTGCTGAGAGAGGTGTGTGGGTACAGCAGCTTGCTGAGAGAGGTGTGTGGGTACAGCAGCTTGCTGAGAGAGGTGTGTGGGTACAGCAGCTTGCTGAGAGAGGTGTGCGGGTACAGCAGCTTGCTGAGAGAGGTGTGTGGGTACCGCAGCTTGCTGAGAGAGGTGTGTGGGTACAGCAGCTTGCTGAGAGAGGTGTGCGGGTACAGCAGCTTGCTGAGAGAGGTGTGTGGGTACAGCAGCTTGCTGAGAGAGGTGTGTGGGTACAGCAGCTTGCTGAGAGAGGTGTGTGGGTACAGCAGCTTGCTGAGAGAGGTGTGTGGGTACAGCAGCTTGCTGAGAGAGGTGTGTGGGTACAGCAGCTTGCTGAGAGAGGTGTGTGGGTACAGCAGCTTGCTGAGAGAGGTGTGTGGGTACAGCAGCATGCTGAGAGAGGTGTGCGGGTACAGCAGCTTGCTGAGAGAGGTGTGTGGGTACAGCAGCTTGCTGAGAGAGGTGTGCGGGTAGAGCAGCTTGCTGAGAGAGGTGTGTGGATACAGCAGCTTGCTGAGAGAGGTGTGTGGGTACAGCAGCAGCTTGCTGAGAGAGGTGTGTGGGCATCTATCTTGCTGAGAGAGGTGTGTGGGTACAGCAGCTTGCTGAGAGAGGTGTGTGGGTACAGCAACTTGCTGAGAGAGATGTGTGAGTACAGCAGCTTGCTGAGAGAGGTGTGCGGGTATAGCAGCTTGCTGAGAGAGGTGTGTGGGTACAGCAGCTTGCTGAGAGAGGTGTGCGGGTACAGCAGCTTGCTGAGAGAGGTGTGTGGGTATAGCAGCTTGCTGAGAGAGGTGTGTGGGTACAGCAGCTTGCTGAGAGAGGTGTGTGGGTACAGCAGCTTGCTGAGAGAGGTGTGTGGGTACAGCAACTTGCTGAGAGAGGTGTGTGGGTACAGCAACTTGCTGAGAGAGGTGTGTGGGTACAGCAGCTTGCTGAGAGAGGTGTGCGGGTATAGCAGCTTGCTGAGAGAGGTGTGTGGGTACAGCAGCTTGCTGAGAGAGGTGTGTGGGTACAGCAGCTTGCTGAGAGAGGTGTGTGGGTACAGCAGCTTGCTGAGAGAGGTGTGTGGGTACAGCAGCTTGCTGAGAGAGGTGTGTGGGTACAGCAACTTGCTGAGAGAGGTGTGTGGGTACAGCAGGTTGCTGAGAGAGGTGTGCGGGTATAGCAGCTTGCAGAGAGAGGTGTGTGGGTACAGCAGCTTGCTGAGAGAGGTGTGTGGGTACAGCAGCTTGCTGAGAGAGGTGTGGGTACAGCACCGTGCTGAGAGAGGTACAGCAACTTGCTGAGAGAGGTGTGTGGGTACAGCAGCTTGCTGAGAGAGGTGTGCGGGTATAGCAGCTTGCTGAGAGAGGTGTGTGGGTACAGCAGCTTGCTGAGAGAGGTGTGTGGGTACAGCAGCTTGCTGAGAGAGGTGTGTGGGTACAGCAACTTGCTGAGAGAGGTGTGTGGGTACAGCAGCTTGCTGAGAGAGGTGTGTGGGTACAACAGCTTGCTGAGAGAGGTGTGTGGGTACAGCAGCTTGCTGAGAGAGGTGTGTGGGTACAGCAGCTTGCTGAGAGAGGTGTGTGGGTACAGCAGCATGCTGAGAGAGGTGTGCGGGTACAGCAGCTTGCTGAGAGAGGTGTGTGGGTACAGCAGCTTGCTGAGAGAGGTGTGTGGGTACAGCAGCTTGCTGAGAGAGGTGTGTGGGTACAGCAGCTTGCTGAGAGAGGTGTGTGGGTACAGCAGCTTGCTGAGAGAGGTGTGTGGGTACAGCAGCATGCTGAGAGAGGTGGGTGGGTACAGCATCTTGCTGAGAGAGGTGTGTGGGTACAGCAACTTGCTGAGAGAGGTGTGTGGGTACAGCAGCTTGCTGAGAGAGGTGTGCGGGTATAGCAGCTTGCTGAGAGAGGTGTGTGGGTACAGCAGCTTGCTGAGAGAGGTGTGTGGGTACAGCAGCTTGCTGAGAGAGGTGTGTGGGTACAGCAACTTGCTGAGAGAGGTGTGTGGGTACAGCAGCTTGCTGAGAGAGGTGTGTGGGTACAACAGCTTGCTGAGAGAGGTGTGTGGGTACAGCAGCTTGCTGAGAGAGGTGTGTGGGTACAGCAGCTTGCTGAGAGAGGTGTGTGGGTACAGCAGCTTGCTGAGAGAGGTGTGCGGGTACAGCAGCTTGCTGAGAGAGGTGTGCGGGTACAGCAGCTTGCTGAGAGAGGTGTGTGGGCACAACAGCTTGCTGAGAGAGGTGTGTGGGTACAGCAGCTTGCTGAGAGAGGTGTGTGGGTACAGCAGCATGCTGAGAGAGGTGTGTGGGTACAGCAACTTGCTGAGAGAGGTGTGTGGGTACAGCAGCATGCTGAGAGAGGTGTGTGGGCACAGCAGCTTGCTGAGAGAGGTGTGTGGGTACAACAGCTTGCTGAGAGAGGTGTGTGGGTACAGCAGCTTGCTGAGAGAGGTGTGTGGGTACAGCAGCTTGCTGAGAGAGGTGTGTGGGTACAGCAGCATGCTGAGAGAGGTGTGCGGGTACAGCAGCTTGCTGAGAGAGGTGTGCGGGTACAGCAGCTTGCTGAGAGAGGTGTGTGGGTACAGCAGCTTGCTGAGAGAGGTGTGTGGGTACAGCAACTTGCTGAGAGAGGTGTGTGGGTACAGCAGCTTGCTGAGAGAGGTGTGTGGGTACAGCAACTTGCTGAGAGAGGTGTGTGGGTACAGCAGCTTGCTGAGAGAGGTGTGTGGGTACAACAGCTTGCTGAGAGAGGTGTGTGGGTACAGCAGCTTGCTGAGAGAGGTGTGTGGGTACAGCAGCTTGCTGAGAGAGGTGTGTGGGTACAGCAACATGCTGAGAGAGGTGTGCGGGTACAGCAGCTTGCTGAGAGAGGTGTGCGGGTACAGCAGCTTGCTGAGAGAGGTGTGTGGGCACAGCAGCTTGCTGAGAGAGGTGTGTGGGTACAGCAGCATGCTGAGAGAGGTGTGTGGGTACAGCAACTTGCTGAGAGAGGTGTGTGGGTACAGCAGCATGCTGAGAGAGGTGTGTGGGCACAGCAGCTTGCTGAGAGAGGTGTGTGGGTACAACAGCTTGCTGAGAGAGGTGTGTGGGTACAGCAGCTTGCTGAGAGAGGTGTGTGGGTACAGCAGCTTGCTGAGAGAGGTGTGTGGGTACAGCAGCATGCTGAGAGAGGTGTGCGGGTACAGCAGCTTGCTGAGAGAGGTGTGCGGGTACAGCAGCTTGCTGAGAGAGGTGTGTGGGCACAGCAGCTTGCTGAGAAAGGTGTGTGGGTACAGCAACTTGCTGAGAGAGGTGTGTGGGTACAGCAGCTTGCTGAGAAAGGTGTCATGGTGATATCGAGGCTGTGATCTGTACTACAATGCTACTACTGTGTACTTGTAACAGTGGTTGGTAACTGTTGCTGCTGTTGTTACTGTTGTTTTTTCTTGTGTGGTGTTGTTGTTATTGTTTTTCTGCTGTTCTTGTTGTTGTCGCTGTTGTTGATTGTTGCACTTGTCGTTTGTTGCTGTTTTTTGTTGCTGTTGTTTTTGTTGTTTGTTCCTGTTGTTTTTCTTGTTCGTTGCTGTTATTATTTTTCTTGTTTGTTACTGTTACTGTTTGTTGCTGTTATTTTGTTGTTGATGTTTTTAAATTTTGTTATTGTTTATGTCGTTTGTTGTTGTTGTATGTTGCTGTTATCGCTTTTGTTGTTTGTCGTTTTTCTTTGTTGTTGCTGTTATTTGTTGCTGCTTTTGCTGATGTTTTTTTGTTCATTGCTGTTATTGTTTCTATTGTTTTGTTTGTTATTCATTTCTTGTTGCTTGTTGCTGTTACCGTCTTTATTATTATTGTTGCTGTTGCTCATTGTTATTTGCTGCTTGTTGTTGTTGGTAACTTGCATTCATTCCCTGGTAAGGTCTTCCATGCAGTGTTCACTAACACGCAGTGCATTGTGGGCCAAAATATAATAAATACATTACGTGACAGAAATTAAAAAAGTGTTGGTGGTGAATAACATTCACATGTGTGTAAGACAAATGTGATATTTAAGTAAACATTGGTGAAGGAGACGTAGCGCCCGCAAGGGACGTCATCAGTCCGGTGCTGGTTGTGTTGGGGCGGGGGGATGGGGCGCTAAGAGATGGCTGAGTACATCCACCTGACAATCTGATACCAGCACCCATGTATGTGTGCTTCCTAGACCAGCACCCATGTATGTGTGCTTCGTAGACCAGCACCCATGTATGTGTGCTTCGTAGACCAGCACCCATGTATGTGTGCTTCGTAGACCAGCACCCATGTATGTGTGCTTCCTAGACCAGCACCCATGTATGTGTGCTTCCTAGACCAGCACCCATGTATGTGTGCTTCCTAGACCAGCACCTATGTATGTGTGCTTCCTAGACCAGCACCCATGTATGTGTGCTTCCTAGACCAGCACCCATGTATGTGTGCTTCCTAGACCTGCACCCATGTATGTGTGCTTCCTAGACCAGCACCCATGTATGTGTGCTTCGTAGACCAGCACCCATGTATGTGTGCTTCCTAGACCAGCACCCATGTATGTGTGCTTCCTAGACCAGCACCCATGTATGTGTGCTTCCTAGACCAGCACCCATGTATGTGTGCTTCGTTGACCAGCACCCATGTATGTGTGCTTCCTAGACCAGCACCCATGTATGTGTGCTTCCTAGACCAGCACCCATGTATGTGTGCTTCCTAGACCAGCACCCATGTATGTGTGCTTCATGTATGTGTGCTTCGTAGACCAGCACCCATGTATGTGTGCTTCCTAGACCAGCACCCATGTATGTGTGCTTCCTAGACCAGCACCCATGTATGTGTGCTTCCTAGACCAGCACCCATGTATGTGTGCTTCCTAGACCAGCACCCATGTATGTGTGCTTCCTAGACCAGCACCCATGTATGTGTGCTTCCTAGACCAGCACCCATGTATGTGTGCTTCCTAGACCAGCACCCATGTATGTGTGCTTCCTAGACCAGCACCCATGTATGTGTGCTTCCTAGACCAGCACCCATGTATGTGTGCTTCCTAGACCAGCACCCATGTATGTGTGCTTCCTAGACCAGCACCCATGTATGTGTGCTTCCTAGACCAGCACCCATGTATGTGTGCTTCCTAGACCAGCACCCATGTATGTGTGCTTCCTAGACCAGCACCCATGTATGTGTGCTTCCTAGACCAGGACCCATGTATGTGTGCTTCCTAGACCAGCACCCATGTATGTGTGCTTCCTAGACCAGCACCCATGTATGTGTGCTTCCTAGACCAGCACCCATGTATGTGTGCTTCCTAGACCAGCACCCATGTATGTGTGCTTCCTAGACTAGGACCCATGTATGTGTGCTTCCTAGACCAGCGCCCATGTATGTGTGCTTCCTAGACCAGCACCCATGTATGTGTGCTTCCTAGACCAGCACCCATGTATGTGTGCTTCCTAGACCAGCGCCCATGTATGTGTGCTTCCTAGACCAGCACCCATGTATGTGTGCTTCCTAGACCAGCACCCATGTATGTGTGCTACCTAGTCCAGCACCCATGTATGTGTGCTTCCTAGACCAGCACCCATGTATGTGTGCTTCCTAGACCAGCACCCATGTATGTGTGCTTCCTAGACCAGCACCCATGTATGTGTGCTACCTAGACCAGCACCCATGTATGTGTGCTTCCTAGCCCAGCACCCATGTATGTGTGCTTCCTAGACCAGCACCCATGTATGTGTGCTTCCTAGACCAGCACCCATGTATGTGTGCTTCCTAGACCAGCACCCATGTATGTGTGCTTCCTAGACCAACACCCATGTATGTGTGCTTCCTAGACCAGCACCCATGTATGTGTGCTTCCTAGACCAGCACCAATGTATGTGTGCTTCCTAGACCAACACCCATGTATGTGTGCTTCCTAGACCAGCACCCATGTATGTGTGCTTCCTAGACCAACACCCATGTATGTGTGCTACCTAGACCAGCACCCTTGTATGTGTGCTTCCTAGACCAGCACCCATGTATGTGTGCTTCCTAGACCAGCACCCATGTATGTGTGCTTCCTAGACCAGCACCCATGTATGTGTGCTTCCTAGACCAGCGCCCATGTATGTGTGCTTCCTAGACCAGCACCCATGTATGTGTGCTTCCTAGACCAGCACCCATGAATGTGTGCTTCCTAGACCAGCACCCATGTATGTGTGCTTCCTAGACCAGCACCCATGTATGTGTGCTTCCTAGACCAGCATCCATGTATGTGTGCTTCCTAGACCAGCACCCATGTATGTGTGCTTCCTAGACCAGCACCCATGTATGTGTGCTTCCTAGACCAGCACCCATGTATGTGTGCTACCTAGACCAGCACCCATGTATGTGTGCTACCAAGACTAGCACCCATGTATGTGTGCTACCTAGACCAGCACCCATGTATGTGTGCTTCCTAGCCCAGCACCCATGTATGTGTGCTACCTAGACCAGCACCCATGTATGTGTGCTACCAAGACTAGCACCCATGCATGTGTGCTACCTAGACCAGGACCCGTGTATGAGTTAATGAGACCGGTAGCCACGTATGAATTAATTTAGACCTGTCTCCTGGTGCAGCGGTGGCGCAGCACACAACCTAGCAGGAACTTTGGCACAATACCTCTCATACTCTTAGACACGATCAGCCCTGCTCACATCTAACACTGGTGTTCTTTTTGACAAGATTTGAAGTGCCAGTGTTATGGACAAGAAACTCTCAAGTTAGAACATAACATCTTCGCTCACTAGGGTTCCCACTATACAAGCCATCGCTCTACTCCTTTAAAATTTACTCTCGATCTGGACCATCTGTCATCTAAGGATTTCGTCGGCATTGTTGAGCTGGGCTTCGATTCATCCGTCAGTGCGGTCCTAGTTAATAACTTATAAATGGATCACCTGAAGGTGGAGAGGTTGGAACCGCACATCACAAACGGAGGAAAGTGGCTACGATGTGACTGATATCATATTCATTGTACTCAAGGGACTCGACGCAATTGTACTCTTTAATAAAAACAATTTTGTAGAAAACTCAGTTAAGTTCATCATGGAGGATAAAAAAATAAGACGTCTACTCTTCAAGACACATTACTGTGCAAAAACAATAATACATTTGATTTCAGGAAACCACAAAGACGAACTATTACTCTTCCTGTCTCACCATGACATGAGAATAGAGACAAGTCATCACAAGATTATACACTGAGAGAATATAGGATCACTTGCACTGCTTTCCCAGAAGAGTAATAATGTGACTACATACTTCAAGCCTTTACCAGACTTAAAAGCTGAACACATTTCACCAATAATTGCTTAAGAAAAAACGAGAAAATCATCCGTATAACCTGACACAGTCACCTAGTACTACTAATCAGCCAATCATCAAACACTATCTCAGTCATTCATGCCAAAATAAAACTTTATAAACCATCACAGCCACCATCACATCCATCACAGCCACCATCACATCCATCATAGCCACCATCACATCCATCACAGCCACCATCACATCCATCACAGCCACCATCACATCCATCACAGCCACCATCACATCCATCACAGCCACCATCACATCCATCACAGCCACCATCACATCCATCATAGCCACCATCACATCCATCACAGCCACCATCACATCCATCATAGCCACCATCACATCCATCACAGCCACCATCACATCCATCGCAGCCACCATCACATCCATCACAGCCACCATCACATCCATCATAGCCACCATTACATCCATCACAGCCACCATCACATCCATCACAGCCACCATCACATCCATCACAGCCACCATCACATCCATCACAGCCACCATCACATCCATCACAGCCACCATCACATCCATCACAGCCACCATCACATCCATCATAGCCACCATCACATCCATCATAGCCACCATCACATCCATCACAGCCACCATCACATCCATCACAGCCACCATCACATCCATCACAGCCACCATCACATCCATCACAGTCAAGGACTTGGTATGAAAAAGGAACTCACACAATAAAGACTAGTGCTGACATCTATACCATCCCAGGGATATGGCGGGACTGAAACATACGTAAGTATAAATGTCAAAGGCATGAAACAAGCAATGCCTGCACTAGATACTGAAATTCCCAAAGATGCCAGATTACTCATTACAGAAACTGTCTAGCACAGGGGCGCTGTTTAAAATCAGCTCTCAAAGAAATAGCAATCTCATGTAATTTTGACATTTTTATGATTTCAGAAGTTCTAGCCAGGCTCCTTCAGCACAAAGTAGACATATCTGTCACTTAACCCTCTCCTCATGTTCAACACCTGACCATGATCCAGAATATACTCCATAAACTTTGGTTTTCTGTACTGCACTGATAAATCCCCTGAACGGCGAAACGTCTCCTTAATAAATATCCTAATACTACATTTGTATCTTACTTTCAAAGAGTCTTGCATCAAAAATATAACAAATAAAGTATGTGACAAAAAATATAGCATCATTATCTTTCATATTAAATCATTAACTTTCTCTTAATTAATGTGGAAACTGACGAGAGTAAGTGATCACACTAGACATTACAACTGCTGTCTCTACGTTGTCCTGTTTAGTCACCCTATCTTATTGTGTGTTGTAAACTAACACAACACAAAATTTTGTACCGTAACTTGGCAACTCGTCTTTACCTCGCAAAAAACCTAGAGTAATAGAAGTTCCTTTGATTCTTTATAAGCTAAGATCGCAAGCTCTGTCTGAAAAGTCGGAAATTTACACAAATAGCTGTTAACCTGTCTGTCTAACGTATACAATACGTAACTGGAAGGGGGATGGGGCGCCCTGAAACACAGCCACGACATATTTTTACAGAATAACTTATGAACATTCTCTCTAAACCTAGATGACATGATGAGTTTGACTCGTAAGATTAATACAGCATTTTGATTTTGAAGTATCTCCTTGTGATTCTTGTTTACTAAAGACAGGTTCATCATCATCATCATAGCAGAAAATCGTTGCATCTCTTGCAGGGAGATAATCTCTAGTAACTAATATTACTTCATTCTCTGACAAGAACATGTTGAGTCTTCAGTAGCTTCATTAATCTGACCACAAAATGAGCAAATTTAAGCTGGCGAAGAGACACAAATGCAGTGGAAACCTTCATGTGCACAACGTTTCATCTAAAACTACTGGATGAACCCCGATGTTGAGTGAAACTGTATAAAGGATTCCACAGTATTAATGTCTTTCCATCAACTGTCTTCATCTTGCCATTGTCTCCACCACATCTGAGTCACACAACTGTTTTGCCTACACTGCAGAACATAGACTAGTAGACTGTAGACTAGCGTTACAAGACGCCGAAGAATCTCATGGTGAGTGAAAACTCCAGACCAGTGCATAGTCCACTGTATCAGCTGGCTACAATAAGATTTATCCAACTAGGTATATTTACACACCATACCTTTGACCTTTGATATACCTTTGAAGAATTTCGAGAGTATATCTACTCTCTGAGCCCGGCCATGGGCCAGGCTCGTCTGTTGCTCGCCTGGTCAACCAGGCTGTTGCTGCTGGAGGTCCGTTGCTCCACATATCCATCACAGCCTGGTTGATCTGGCACCTGGTGAAGATACTTGTCTAGTTTCCTCTTAAAGGCTTCAACACTTGTTCCAGCAGTGTTTCTGTTATCTTCTGGTAAGATGTTGAAAAGTCTTGGACCCTGGATGTTGATACAGTGCTCCCTTATTGTCCTCACCGCACTCCTGCTCCTCACTGGGTTTATTTTACACTTCCTCCCATATCTCTCACTCCAGTATGTTGTTATGGCAGTGTGCAGATTTGGGACCAAACCCTCCAGTACCTTCCAGGTATATATTATCATGTACCTCTCTCTCCTCCGCTCCAATGAGTACATGTTCAAGACTTGCAGGCGTTAAAAGTAGTTTAGGTGTTTTACTGGCTCAATGTGAACCGTAAACGATCTCTGTATTTGTTCCAGCTACGATATTTCTCCTGCCCTGAACGGGGCCGTCAGCACTGAGCAATATTCTAAGTGAGGGAGCACTAGCGATTTGAAGAGTGTCACCATCGGCAGTTTCCCTTGTTTTGAAAGTTCTCAATACCCACCCAGTCATCTTCCTGGCTGTTGTGATCTTTGTCTTGTTATGGCCTTTAAAGGAAAGGTCAGCTGGCATAATTATTCCTAGGTCTTTTACTTGTTCGTTACGTTCTATTTGGTGACCCTATTGAGCTTTGTATATAGTGCTCCTTTTGATTTCTTCATTCTTTCCATACCTAAACAGTTGGAACTTATCACCATTGAACGTCATGTTGTTTTCCACTGCCCACTGGAAAACCCTGTTTATGTCTTCCTGTACTTTTTCAGGGTGTATAAATATATTATAGGTTCAACCCCCACTTGTTCCTTGGTTCGTTTGCAATCGTGTTATTATGATTTCGTGAGTCAAGACGCCAAACAGTTTTTGCCTTCCTGACGCATGTCTCGTGCCGAAGGTTCACCGATTCATCTCACTCACTGGAATTCTAGGAGGAACTTCACCAAGGGACGATAAACAAGGTCTCTCGCGTTCTCCGCCCACATGAAGTCCAGGTGGTTGAATTCTCTCAGCGGAACCCGGTAGTAGAGTGCAACCCAGGGCAGCTCCGATGCTGTCTGTTGTACGTCCTGCAACACAGAAGAATTTAACATAACATACACCTCAACACAGGAGAATTAATCATAACATACACATGAGAATTAGCTAAAACAAACACAAGAAAATTAGTTATAACATACACATGAGAATTAGTCATAACATACACTGCAACACAGAGGAATCAGATTATAACATTTTTCTTTAAAGTGCCTCAAAGCAATTGCCATTTATGGTTGCCACAATTAAGGTATCAACACAATACAGAATATAACTATTGTAACATATTAAGAGACAACTATAGTAGTCACAGTGAAACCACAAACAGGATTTGATCCAAGCCAAAGGTTATAGATCACACAACGTAGGCATCAGCGGTGGCGTTAGCAATGGTAGCATCAACAACAGCAGCATTAGAAATGGTGATGTCAGATGCAGCAACAGTAGTGATAACAACGATGGCAGCATCACAGACATTCAAGGTCCCTCAAAAATTGAATGGGTCCCCAGTTTTCTCTTGGTGTTTGTATAGGGATCACCCAGTTGCATCTTTCTCTGTATACACAAAACTGCGATAAAACACCTCATTTACTGGGAACAGTTAAGTTCCTCAACCTGTACTCCCTAGAACGCAGGTTTGAGAGATACATGATTATATACATTTGGAAAATCCTAGAGGAATTAGTACCAAACTTGCACCCGAAAATCACTCCCTATAAATGCAAAAGACTCGGCAGAAAATGCAACATCCCCCAAGTGAAAAGCAGGGGTGCCACTAGCACGATAAGATTGACAACACAGTAAGAGTCAGGGGCCCAAGACTGTTCAACTGCCTCCCAACATACATAAGGGGAATTACCAAAAGACCCCTGGGTGTCTTCAAGAAGGAGCCGGACAGGCACCTACAGTCAGTATCTGACCAGCCGGGCTGTGGTTCGTACGTCGGGTTCTGTGCGGCCAACAGTAACAGCCTGATTGATCAGGCCCTGATTCACCATGAGGCCTGGTCACAGACCCGGCCGCGGGGGCGTTGATCCCCGAAACCTTCTCCAGGTATGTAAACTTTCCGACTTTTCTCGTCCTGACCATTTAGGTTCTCGAATTTGATCTTGCTGTGGGGCCCACCGAAATTTTTTCTTGGGGTCAATTTAGGAGCCCCAGAATCTCCTCTTGTTGGAGGGGGTCTCCCAGTTTTCTCTTTGTCTTTGTATACTGGCAGTCCAGTTGGATCATTCTTCGTGTGTGGGCTTTCCGATTTGTCTCTTCCTGGCCATTTAGGTTTTCCCCAATTTTGCTCATGGTGTGGGCCTTCCGACATTTTTCTTGGGGGTCTATTTAAGAGCCCCAGAATCTGCTCTTGCTGTGAGGGAACCCAGTTTTCTCTTGGTGCTTGTATAGGGGCCGCCTGGTTGGATCTTTATTCGTATGTGGAGTTTCTAATTTTTCTCGTCCTGGCCATTTAGGTTTCCTCCGAGTTTGCTCTTGCTGTGGACCCTCCGATATTTGTCTTGGGGTCTATATAAGAGTCCCATGATCTGTTGTTGCTGTGGGGATCCACAGTTTTCGTATGGTGTTGGTATAGAGGCAGCCCAGTTGGATCTATCTTTATATGAGGGCTTTCAGAGTTTTCTCTTCCTGGCCATTTAGGTTTCCCCACCGTAAGTGGGCTTTCCGATTTTTTTTTGTGGATTCGGAAAAGGCATATGACAGAGTGGATAGGAGAGCAATATGACAGATGTTGCAAGTGTATGGAATAGGTGGTAAGTCACTGAAAGCAGTTTAGAGTTTTTCCAAGGATAGTGAGGCTCAGGTTAGAGTATGTCCGAGTGAGGGAGATTATTTCCCAGTAAAAGTAGGCCTTAGACAGGTATGCGTGATGTCACCATGGTTGATCAGTATATTTATAGATGGGGTTGCAAGAGAAGTGAACGCTCGGGTGTTCGGAAGAAGTGTGGGATTAAGAGATAAAAAATCTAGCACAAAGTGGAAGTTGTCACAGTGTCTTTTTTGCTGATAACACTGTGCTTTTGGGAGATTCTGAAGAGAACTTACAGAGTTTCATGGACGAATTTGGGAGGATGTGTAAAGGAAATTAAAAGCGAACATATGAAAGAGCAAGGTGACGAGGATAACAACAATGAAAGATTGGATATCAGATTGGAAGAAGGAGGTATGGATAAAGTAAATGTGTTCAGATATTTGGGAGAGGATTGTCAGCAGATGGTTCTATGAAAGACGAGGTTAACCATAGAACTGACGAGGGATAAAAAGTGAGTGTGCACCGAGGAATCTGAGGAGGCAAAGAACGAGACCATAGTTTTGCCAAATGCTCTCATGAAGAATGGGTGGAGGGGGATGAATGTTGTAATAACGAGACAGCGGGTCTCTGAGGGCAATGTATGGTGTGAATATTAAACAGAGAATCCGTAGTTTGGTGATTAGAAGGTGTGGAGTTTCTAAAAGTACTATCCAGAAGACTGAGGAGGGGTTGTTGAGATGGTTCGGACATTTAAAGAGGATGGAACAAAATAGAATGACTTGGAGGGTCTATAAATCTGTAGTGGAAGGAAGTCAAGGCAGAGGTCGTCCTAGGAAAGCTTGGAGGGACTGGGTAAAGGAGGTTTTGTGTGCTAGGGGCTTAGACTTCCAGTAAGTGTGCAGGAGTGTGTTAGATAAGGGCGAGTGTAAGCAAAGTAACATTTATCAAGGGATTCAGGGAAACCGGTTAGCCAGACTTGAATCTTGGACGTGGGAAGTACAGTGCCTGCACCCTGAAGGAGGGGTGGAGATATGTTGCAGTTTTTTAATTGTAGTGTCGACATGCCTCTGGCAAGACTGTAAAGGAGTGAATGATGATGAAAGTGGTTCTTGTTTTTCTGGTCACACTGCCTCGGTTTGAAACGGCCTATGTGTTAATAAAAAAATATAAATAACAATAATCAAGTCATCTCACCTTTTTATCAACGATCCAGTCATTGTCAGAGTAGATAAGACCGACAGGCACGTTCACACGGCTGAGGGGAAAGGCAGGTGGCGAGGTGGTGCCATACTGGACCAGGTTCTCAGCCTCGCCATAGTCAAAGGCCTGGAACCTGCCTGAAACAAGAACATATCTCATTAATAGGTGTGATTATAACAGTGACCTGAATATTAAGGTGAAGGTGAGCAGTTGAACAGTGTCGTAGTAACTGATGGAGATGGTGGGTGCATGTAGATGGTGAGCAGATGAAAATTAAGGTTTATGGGATTATTTTGTTACGGAGTGTTTTGTCTTGGCAATATGATTTATTGAACTGTGTGGATGTTAATTTGTCATTTTTTTAAATTTTTATCAAATTGGATTTGCAGAGAATTTTAAGCAGAATGTGAATGAGAAACGCAAACTTGCCTTCAATTTTTTTTTCGGTGTGATTACTGGAGAAAGGCGCCTCTGGTCGGTCATTCCGCCATTTTTAAACTCGAAATGGTACCTTACGGCATTATTTTCCCCCTTGATGCTGGCGATGGGCTCTTGATCCAAGGAACTGAGCATATTTTTCCCCTTAGATCGAATTTAAATTCCTCCCATTCTATAGGAGCTCTATGACTCCTACGGGTTTAGTACTTTATTCTGATTAAAATATTGCAATTATGAACGGCATCATTCTTCAGCGGTTGATGCAGTTTATGTAATACGTCCAAAGTTTCCTGGGTTTAGGCTGTATGGGCACAAATTTTGTTGGGTTCTGTGAAATAACTGGAAAATGCATTTTCTGGTCAGCTTGAAACTTTTAGTGCTGAAATAAGACAAGATTTGCCACCTCTGATCCCGTGCTGGTTAATCTCTAGTAGAGCGCTTCTCTCCAAGTGCTCTACCATGCTCCTTCTGACACTCTTCATTACCTTGCATGGTATACAAGTCACTGAAACTGATTTGTACTTTGGAACTATCAGACTACAAATCTACGAATACTACAAAAACTACAAATATTGGGACTACATTCACTTTCTTCCAAAACTCTGGTAACTATGCTGTATCCAGATGTATGCTAGCTGTATGGACAGTGCTTTTGCTCCCTCTCACCAAACCCATGGTGACACCTTGTCAGGTCCCATTGTTTCTGATGTGTCCAGTTCCATCAGGAGTAGTTTTTACCTCTTCCTGTTGTGTGTATGGCGTCCGGTACCTGGAGGTACACGCTTTCTCCTAGACTTCCTGGTATTATCCTAGTTTCCACTGAGAAAGCTTCTTCGAATCGTTTGTTCAATACTTCATCATTCATGAGCTCTCCTCCTTCCTTCTTGAGTCGAATTACCTTGTCTTGTGCTGCCGTCTTCTGATGTGGTTGTGAAGTAGGTTTGGTTCAGACTTGGCCTTTGCTGCTATATTTTCAAATTGTAGTTCATCCTTTGTCCTCACCCATTGTCCTCACCCTTTGTCCTCAACCTTTGTCCTCACCCTTTATCCTCACCCTTTGTCCTCACCCTTTGTCCTCACCCTTTGTCCTCACCCTTTATCCTCACCCTTTGTCCTCACCCTTTGTCCTCACCCTTGCATATTTACTTTTGATTAATCTGCTCACTTCCGTGTGTTTGTGTGTACTCACCATTTTGTACTCACCTATTTGTGGTTGCAGGGGTCGAGTCTTAGCTCCTGGCCCCGCCTCTTCACCGGTTGCTACTGGGCCCTCTCTCTCCCCGCTCCATGAGCTTTATCAAACCTCGTCTTAAAACTGTGTATGGTTCCTGCCTCCACTACGTCATTTTCTAGGCTATTCCACTGCCTTACAACTCTATGACTGAAGAAATACTTCCTAATATCTCTCTGACTCATTTGTGTCTTCAACTTCCAATTGTGGCCTCTTGTTTCTGTGTCCCCTCCCTGGAACATCCTGTCTTTGTCCACCTTGTCTATTCCACGCAGTATTTTATATGTCGTTATCATGTCTCCCCTGACCCTCCTGTCCTCCAGTGTCGTCAGGCCGATTTCCCTTAATCTTTCTTCATAGGACATTCCCCTTAGCTTTGGAACTAACCTTGTCGCAAACCTTTGTACTTTCTCTAGTTTCTTGACGTGCTTTATCAAGTGCGGGTTCCAAACAGGTGTTGCATACTCCAGTATGGGCCTGACATACACGGTGTACAGTGTCTTGAACGATTCTTTACTAAGGTATCGGAATGCTGTTCTCAGGTTTGCCAGGCGCCCATATGCTGCAGCAGTTATCTGATTGATGTGTGCTTCCGGAGACATGCTCGGTGTTATACTCACCCCAAGATCTTTCTCCTTGAGTGAGGTTTGCAGTCTTTGGCCACCTAGCCTATACTCTGTCTGTGGTCTTCTGTGCCCTTCCCCTATCTTCATGACTTTGCATTTGGCAGGATTAAATTCGAGAAGCCATTTGCAGGACCAGGTGTCCAGTCTGTCCAGGTCTCTTTGAAGTCCTGCCTGGTCCTCATCTGATTTAATTCTCCTCATTAACTTCACATCATCTATAAACAGGGACACTTCTGAGTCTAACCCTTCCATCATGTCGTTCACATATACCAAAAATAGCACTGGTCCTAGGACCGACCCCTGTGGGACCCCGCTCGTCACAAGTGCCCACTGTGATACATCATTACGTACCATGACTCGTTGTTGCCTCCCTGTCAGGTATTCTCTGATCCATTGCAGTGCCCTTCCTGTTATATGCGCCTGATGCTCTAGCTTCTGCACTAATCTCTTGTGAGGAACTGTGTCAAAGGCCTTCTTGCAGTCCAAGAAGATGCAATCAACCCACCCTTCTCTCTCGTGTCTTCTGTTATTTTATCATAAAACTCCAGAAGGTTTGTGACACAGGATTTGCCTTCCATGAATCCGTGCTGGTTGGCATTTATACTCTTGTTCCGTTCCAGGTGCTCCACCACTCTCCTCCTGATAATCTTCTCCATAACTTTGCATACTATACACGTCAATGACACAGGTCTATAGTTTAGTGCCTCTTTTCTGTCTCCTTTTTTAAAAATGGGAACTACATTTGCCGTCTTCCATACCTCAGGTAGTTGCCCAGTTTCCAGGGACGTGTTGAAGATTGTGGTAAGTGGCACGCACAACATATCTGCTCCCTCTCTAAGAACCCACGGGGAGATGTTGTCCGGTCCCATTGCCTTTGAGGTATCGATGTCCCTTAGCAGTTTCTTCACCTCCTCTTCATCTGTATGTATGTCGTCCAACACTTGTTGGTGTATTCCTTGCTGGTGTCCCCATCTGGTCTGTCCCCCCAGAGTCCTTCCTGTCTCTACTGTAAATACTTCCTTAAATATCGTGTTGAGCTCCTCACATACCTCTTGATCGTTTCTTGTGAGTTCTCCACCTTCTTTCCTCAGCCTTATCACCTGGTCCTTGACTGTTGTCTTCCTCCTAATGTGGCTATACAGCAGTTTCGGGTCAGATTTGACTTTCGATGCTATGTCGTTTTCATACTGTCGCTGGGCCTCCCTCCTTATCTGAGCGTACTCATTTCTGGCTCTTCTACTAATCTCCTTGTTTTCCTGGGTCCTATGCCTCCTGTACCTTTTCCATTCTCTGTTGCACTTAGTTTTTGCCTCCCTACACCTTCGGGTAAACCAAGGACTCGTTTTGGTCTTCCTATTATTTCTGTTTCCCTTGGGAACAAACCTTTCCTCTGCCTCCTTGCACTTTGTTGCCACATATTCCATCATCTCGTTTACTGATTTTCCTACCTTTTCTCTGTCCCAATGAACCTCCTGCAGGAAGTTTCTCATACCTGTGTAGTCCCCCCTTTTATAGTTTGGCCTGTCCCCTTCAGTTCCTGTTACCTTCTCCACTTGTAACTCTACTATATAATCAAAACTCAGAACCACGTGATCGCTAGCTCCAAGGGGCCTCTCGTAAGTGATGTCCTCAATGTCTGAACTGCTCAGGGTGAACACAAGATCCAGTCTTGCTGACTCATCCTCCCCTCTCTCTCTGGTTGTGTCCCTGACATGTTGATGCATGAGGTTTTCAAGTACCACATCCATCATCTTGGCTCTCCATGTTTCGGGACCCCCATGTGGCTCCAGGTTTTCCCAGTCGATCTCCCTGTGGTTGAAATCGCCCATTACCAGTAACTTTGCTCTGCTCGAGTGAGCTCTTCTTGCCACCTCAGCCAGTGTGTCCACCATCACCCTGTTGTTTTCTTCGTACTCCTCTCTAGGCCTCCTGCAGTTCTGTGGTGGGTTATACATCACTCCAATGACTACTTTATGTTCTCTGGACTGAATTGTACCTACAATGTAGTCTCTTTCTCCAATCATGTCCATGCCTTCCATTTCCTCAAATCCCCATCGGTGTTTTATGAGCAGTGCAACCCCTCCTCTCCCTCTACTCCTTCTATCTTTCCTCAGGATCTGATATCCCGTTGGGAAGATTGTGTCTGTTATTGTCTCAGCGAGTTTTGTTTCTGTGACTGCTATGATGTCTGGGGATTTCTCACTGATTCTTTCGTTCCACTCCTCATGTTTATTCGTTATTCCATCCGCGTTTGTGTACCAAGCTTTCAGTTTCTTTTCTATCATTGTGGTCATGCAAGAATATTGGGGTTGTGGGAGCGAGAGCCTTGGGGGGGGGGGCTTATATATGGGGCTGTGGTGTAGGTGGGGTTTGTGATGATGGGGGTGGGGTCAGAATGCCCATAAGGGACAGCTGTTGGGGTGAGGTTTGTGATATGGGGGTTGGTGGCAGAGGGAACAGTGAGTGGGTTGTAGTATAGGTTGCTCAGTTGCGTTGGGAATGTCGCAGTTGGAGTCTTTTGGTGGGAGATTCTGTGGGGTGTGTTTGCCCTTCCTCCTGTGTCTGGGTCCTGCTCATCTTTGTCATTGCCTCTCGTTCCTCCTTGCGTCTCTGTACCCTCTCTTTCAGTGTAGTCCTTTCTTCTTGTGTTCTGTCGCGGTCGAGGTATACTCTCTGGTACCCCTGTTTGTCCCTCAGTCTTGCTTTCTCTTGCAGAATCCTGGTTCGAACTGATTCTTCCTTGAAAATTACTTTGACAGGCCGTATCCTTCCACTCGAAAACCACCCAATTCTCTGAAAATTTGTCACCTGGGTCATATCGCCCTCACCTATTGTTTTCATGATGCCTTCAATCATTTTTTTCTCCTCCTGTTTTATTTCTTCGAAGTTGTCCCCCTTGGCTTCTTGGAGCCCGTACACAAAAACTGACCTCGCCCTTTCCTCCTCCCACTGAGTCTCCATCTGCTTCCTCTGAGGCATTTTATTTCCTTCCATTGACATGTTCTTGCCTTCAGTCCCTGTCATATCTGAAACTTCTATTCTCAGTGAACTGTCTTTCATGACTAGCTGTCCCTTGCTACTGCAGTTGGCTGATAGGGCCTTCGCGTATGGCATGTCTCCGTTGTTGCTTACTGTCCCCTTGTCTGCACCTGACATTGAATTTCCTGATGTCACATCTGAATTGTCATTTGTCTCTCTAATCTGTTTCAGGCTTTGCAGTTTCTCTTCTAAGCACTGTATCCTAGCTTCTGCTGCTAAGACCTGTACTTCCCACTTCCTGCACTCTTCAGCTATCCGCTCCTCCATTTTCTTACCAAGCTCTACCATCTTCCTTCCCCACTCTTCCTCCCTTTTTTGGAGCTCTAACTCCCAGTCTTTCCTCGCTGGTTCGTCCACCAAATCTCTGGTTTTCCGTCCTCTAGGGCCACCTTTTTTTTTTTTTTTTTTTTTTTTTTTTTACCACAGACAGAAGGCTAGAGGAGGGAGAGGGTGAGAGGGGGAGAGAGAAAGGGTAGAAAGAGGGAGAGAGAGGAGAGAGTATGGGGGTGAGGGATAAAGCCAAGGGGGAGAGAGAAATGTGAGGGGGGAGAGAAAGGGTAGAGAGAGGGAGAAATAGAGGGAGAGAGAGAGAGAGAGAGAGAGAGAGAGAGAGAGAGAGAGAGAGAGAGAGAGAGAGAGAGAGAGAGAGAAAGGGAGAAAGGAGGTGAGGGAAAAGGCTATGAGAGAGAGAAATGCGAGGGAGGGGTAGAAATATAGAAAAAGGGAGATGGAGAGAGAAGCCTATAGAGAGAGAGGAGGGTGAGGGATAGGGTTATGGGAGAGAGAGAGAGAGAGAGAGAGAGAGAGAGAGAGAGAGAGAGAGAGAGAGTCGGGGGAGGGGGAGGGAAAAAGGCTATGAGAGAGAGAAAGAGAGAGTAGGGGGAAGGGGAGGGAAAAAGGCTATGAGAGAGAGAAACGCGAGGAAGGGGGAGAGAGAAAGATAGGAGGGAGGAGGGAGTGAAAGCAAGAGCGGGGGAGGGGAAAGGTCTGTGGGGGAGGGAAAGGTGTGTGTGTGTGTGTGTGTGTGTGTGTGTGTGTGTGTGTATTCTTACCTATTTGTTCCTACCTATTTGTGGTTACAGGGGTCGATTCATATCTCCTGGACTCGTCTGTTCACTTTGTGTGTGTGTGAACCTGATGATCATATCTGGTTGGTTTACAAGACAAACTGCACTGTTTACATTATTCGATGAATGGTGCAGTGAAGGGATTTAAGTTTGAGTGGCAAATATGAACGATACTCCAGCTCAAATACACAAAAGCTTGTTTCAACTGCACTATATTGTCACAGTACAGAAGTTAAACACAAAAGAGATCTATTATAACTCTATTACGCCTGAAACTGAAATAATATTACATATTACATCACAAAATGAAAGTATGTAAGCTATATAACAAGACAAATTCACAAAATATAACACTATGGAGAGACTCAAGAGCTTGAGCTCGGCTGATCGTCCAGACGAGCTATGAATACATAATGCCGTATCATATTCAAGTGGAGGGTTATACATAGCCTGAGAAATGGATCAAAAGCCGATAACGAGCAACGAGCCACCCTAACTGAAGAGTACAGGATTCCTTAACAGTTTGTGTTGGGTAACTGGATAATTAACAACTTCAAGACATGTCATTTCTACTGCACTTCGCTCACCAGCAACTGTGTCAAGCTAGGTGCTGGTTCGATAAAGTTCCTGATGGGGGAGGGGGAGCGTAGCCTGACAAAATGGCCCTGCAGGACAGTATTGAGAAGCGACTTTAGAGTGAAGCACTGGGGGTGTACAGACGACAGCATGAGCAACACAGAGTGAAGCACTGGGGGTGTACAGACGACAGCATGAGTAACACAGCGAAGCACTAGGGGTGTACAGACGACAGCATGAGTAGCACAGAGTGAAGCACTGAGGTTATAAAGATTTCAGCATGAACAACACAGACTGAAGCACTGGGGGTGTACAGACGACAACATGAGCATCACAGAGCGAAGCACTGGTGTTGTACAGACGACAGCATGAGCAACACAGTGAAGCACTGAGGTTGTAAAGACGACAGTATGAGCAACTTACGTGCAGTGTAGATCTGCAGGAGGTGGACGAACACTCTCAGGCCCGTGCCTGCTGGTGTGTGCGCGAAGATTACCGGCAAGTACTCCTGTGGACGGCAGAAGAACAAAGTAGAGATCTTGAGAAAGCTGAGTTAAGATCCCTCTAAAGTTGACTCTAAATATACGTTCTAGCGATAAATGTGCTGAAGGCGACTAGTGCTATGACGAGTGTTGTGAAGATGTGACAGGTGTTGTGAAGATGTGACGGGTGTTGTGAAGATGTGACAGGTGTTGTGAAGATGTGACGAGTGTTGTGAAGATGTGACAGGTGTTGTGAAGACGTGACGGGTGTTGTGAAGATGTGACAGGTGTTGTGAAGATGTGACGGTGTTGTGAAGATGTGACGGTGTTGTGAAGATGTGACGGTGTTGGGAAGATGTGACGGTGTTGTGAAGATGTGACGGTGTTGTGAAAATGTGACGGTGTTGTGCAGATGTGACAGGTGTTGGGAAGATGTAACAGTGTTGTGAAGATGTGACGGTGTTGTGAAGATGTGACGGTGTTGTGAAGATGTGACGGTGTTGTGCATATGTGACAGGTGTTGGGAAGATGTGACGGTGTTGTGAAGATGTGACGGTGTTGTGAAGTTGTGAAGATTTGACGGTGTTGTGAAGATGTGACGGTGTTGTGAAAATGTGACGGTGTTGTGAAGATGTGACGGTGTTGTGAAGATGTGATGGTGTTGTGAAGATGTGACGGTGTTGTGAATGTGTGACGGTGTTGTGAAGATGTGACGGTGTTGTGAATGTGTGACTGGTGTTGTGAAGATGTGACAGGTGTTGGGAAGATGTGACGGTGTTGTGAAGATGTGACGGTGTTGTGAAGATGTGACGGGTGTTGTGAAGATGTGACAGGTGTTGGGAAGATGTTACGGTGTTGTGAAGATGTGACGGTGTTATGAAGATGTGACGGTGTTGTGAATATGTGACGGTGTTGTGAAGATGTGACGGTATTGTGAAGATGTGACGGTGTTGTGAAGATGTGACGGTGTTGTGAATGTGTGACGGTGTTGTGAAGATGTGACGGTGTTGTGAATGTGTGACTGGTGTTTTGAAGATGTGACAGGTGTTGGGAAGATGTGACGGTGTTGTGAAGATGTTACAGAAGATGTTGGGAAGATGTGACGGTGTTGTGAAGATGTGACGGTGTTGTGCATAGATGGGAAGATGTACGGTGTTGTGAAGATGTGACGGTGTTGTGAAGTTGTGAAGATTTGACGGTGTTGTGAAGAAGAAAATGTGACGGTGTTGTGAAGATGTGACGGGTGTGAAGATGTGATGGTGTTGTGAAGATGTGACAGATGTTACGGTGTTGTTGTTGTGAAAGATGCTGTACGGTGTTGTGAAGATGTGACGGGTGTTGTGAAGATGTGAGGGTGTTGTGAAGATGTGACGGTGTTGTGAAGATGTGACGGTGTTGTGAAGATGTGACGGTGTTGTGAATGTGTGACGGTGTTGTGAAGATGTGACGGTGTTGTGAATGTGTGACTGGTGTTGTGAAGATGTGACAGGTGTTGGGAAGATGTGACGGTGTTGTGAAGATGTGACGGTGTTGTGAAGATGTTACGGTGTTGTGAAGATGTGACGGTGTTGTGAAGATGTGACGGTGTTGTGAATGTGTGACTGGTGCTGTGCTACATTCTTGTACCTATTTACTACATTCTTCTTATTCATTGCATTCTTATCCCTATCAATTATATTCTTTTACCTGTCCACTGCATTCATGTACCCATTCACGGCATTCTTGTGTCTACCGCATTTGGGTTCCTATCCACTGCACTCTTGTACCTTTCTATCATATTCGGCTCCCCATCCACTGCATTCTTGTATTTATTCTGTGCATTTTTGTACTTACTGCATTCGGGTCCCTATCCGCTACAATGTTGTCACATTCTGCTACATTGTTGTTCCTATCCACTGCATTCCTGTCCCTGTCTACTACATTCTTGTCCCTTTCTACTATATTCTTGTCCCTGTCCACTACCTTCTTATCCATGTCTACTACATTCTTGTCACTACCCACTGCATTCTTATCTCTGTCTGCTACATTTTTGTCCCTATGCGCTGCATTTCTATTTCTATCCACTGTATTGCTGTCCCTATTCACTTCATTCTTGCCTTGATCCTCTGCATTCTTGTCCCTATTCATTTGCATTCTTGTCCCTATAATCTGTATTCTTGTACCTCTCTATTACATTTTGGTCCCTATCCTCTCTATTCTTGTATCTATCCGCTACATTCTTGTTCCTACCCACTACTATAATCATAGAGATAAACAACATGAGAATGACAGCAACACACGTACTTACCCTGTCCAGAAAGCTGCTGTTCTCCCCGGCAATGATAAAGTGAAGGAAGAGGCAAATGAAATTCGTGATAGACTTTGGACCACACAAAACCGTCGACAACTCTGCGCGATCCGCAGTCAGTCGGAACATTTCCACAATACCTTGCTTACGTAGCTCACTCTGCAACGGAAATTGAAATAGAGACATAATGACGAACGATGGCTACAAATTGGGTAAACCGAGGTTTAGAAAGGATAGCAATAGTAACACAAAAGTCGGCACTTATGCACTGACAAAAAGAATGACAACAAATCGGGTAAATTCGGATTTAGGAAGGATGGTTGAAACTACAAGGTTGGTAAAAGAGTTGCAGTGAGAGTAAGAAACTGCCCATTAGAATCATTGAAGTGAATGTTTTGAGTACTTTTAAAATTAGATTAGAAAAATATGAGTGTGTATACTTGGGTGTAAGTTAAGATATGCCTAGCATGTGCCGGTAGATGACCAACACACCTGTGCAACACCTGGGTATCAACAAAGATACCCAGGTGTTGCACATAGTGTCTTAGTCATCAACTTGTCGGAATTATACCATTGATCTAATGCAGGATAGACAGGGAGGCCTAATGCAGTACTCCTCAATGTGTATTTGAATCTCTCTAATGCATGTTTCGACCACCAAATCTTCAGCAAGAGTTTAATCTCACAAATTATCTACAAATTGAATTTTAAAATCTGGACGATAGTTCAGGTCAAAGATGGACAGAAAATATTAAATTTTCATTTCCTGATTGTAGGTTAGTTTAACGTGTGCAGAACGTCAAGGAGAAGAACGACTTTAAATACTTCATTTCCTATTATAAGGCGACACTCAGAGTGCCTACTAATGTTTGTTGGAACACAGAGTGGATTTTTGTCCCAGTGCAAGCTTTGTCTTCAACGTGTATCATTGTCTTCATTAGTGTTGTCGCTGAATTGACGTTAATTGTAGTTTATTATGCGATGTTAGTGCAACCTGAAATTGACGTGTTACATACATGGAGGGGTGTCGGGGGTCAACGACCTCTCTGCCCGGTCCGTGACCAGGTCTCGTCATGTCATGTTCTACCTAAGCTTGTCGAATATTACGTGATGTCATTATTAGTTATGTAATGTTATCGTATACTGTGATGTGTTATTAAAGGCTCTTTGGTATTATGTCCCGTTTGATGTTATTACATTCTTTTTTGTCATAAATTGTTACATTGCGTTATTGTGCATTGCATTGTGGTATTATGTTATGTATGGTGTCATTACGTAATGTGTGTTTTTAGTTTACTTGGGGATACACGTCAGCTGATTCATGATTTAAACATTCTCTCCAATATTAAACCGGAGTTCCAGCAAGCGAAACTGGTTAGCCATGAAGTGCTTGGTCTTCCTGTTGTGGTTTATAGGGCCACTGACAGCTTATACCGTATCATCTTGCTATGCTTTATAGGGTTACTGACAACCTACGTTGTATCTTCTCATTGTGGTTTATAGGGCCATTGATAACTTATGCTGTATCTTGTTCTTGTAGTGGTGAAACATCTACAATAAAGATATCCAGATGCTGCACATGTGTCTAATTTTCATCTTGTCGGAATTGCATACCATTCATGTACAACCTGTCAGACACTGCAACATCAGGGAATCTTGGTTCAGAGGACGTCTCCACAACCTTCTTCACTACCACTAACCCGTCCCTCGGGTATGACCTATTTTCACTGGAAAATCCCGCCTACCAGTGACAATGTCTTCGTCTGCTACCTATCCCTTACCACCTGACGCTAGTATATAAGCGCCAGCCTTCTTGCCTCTGCTCCAGATTCTTCACGACTACGGTGCTCAACCAACTCCAAGACTGAGGGACTGATTACCTCATCTTGTATATACTTCTACTGTCTTCCAATTACGTCCTTGAATTTGTATTGATAAAGCCACTGGATGGCCAAACGTCTACAATAAAGAAACCCTGATGTTGCACATGTCTAATTTTCATCTTGTATCTTTTTATTGTGGTTTATAGAGCCACTTGTTCTTGTAGTGGCTTATAGAGCTACTGGCAGCTTATACTGTATCTTCTTATTGTAGTTCATAGAGCCACTAACAGCTTATATCGTATCTCTTTGTGGTTTATAGTCACTGATAGCTGATGCCGTATTATCTTCATGCTGTGGTTTATAGGGCCAATGGCAGCTTACACCACATCCAGCACAATGTAGTGCTCGGTGCTCGTCGTCTGACACCTGGAATTCTGCCTTTTCTGTTATATATAAGACTGTCTGCAGCATACATACATTATGAAAAAATTTGTGAAACTTTCATATATTTTCATAAACATTCGTGGATATGGCAATGTCTTCGTGTCATGTAGCAATCCCCTCTGGCACATGGTATTTGGTGGTCCTTGTTTAGCTATAAATTATAGGTCTTCCTGACAAAAAAAATAAAATAAAGTGCACGAAATCACAGCTGTGATTTCGTGCACTTGTTCTATATTCTGCTAATAGAACACCTCCCGGGGGAAAGAAATTGTATTTCGTACAGTCATAGCTGCAATTTTGTGTATGGATTGTGGTGCTGGTTCAAGTTATTGTGTCGTAGTAACTGTTGTTGCAACTTTTGTGGGAATTGTTGCTGTGTGCAACTGTTGTATTGACTGTTGTGATAACTTTTGCGGTGAGGAGTTGTTGTGGGAATTGTTGCAGTAACTGTTGTAGTAACTGTTGTAGTAACTGTTGTGCGGAGGAGCTGTTGTGATAATTCTTGCTGTAATTGTTGTAGTGGCTGTTGATGTGATTAACTTTTTCTTGGCGAGTAACTGTTGTTAGTAATTGTTTTAGTAACTGTTGCAGGGAGTAAATGTCGCAGTAATTGTTGTAGTAACTTTTGCAGTAACTCTTGTATTAAAAATTGTAGAGAGTTTCAGTTAGAAACTGTCGCAGTTCGTAGCTAGTAACTACTGTGGTGAATAACTGTCGTAGTAACTATTATTGAATATTGTGGTAACTGTTGTGATGAGTAACTTTTATAGTAACTTATTTTGAATAACTATTGCTAATTGTTATAGTAACTACTTTAGTAATTTTTGCAATTAGTAACCGCTGAAGTGAATAACTGCTAGAGTAACTGTATGCTGCAAAGTACTGTAGTAACTCTGTAATGTAGCAAGTAACTATGTCGTAGTGAGTAGCTGTTGTTGAACAACTTTTGTAGTAATTGTAAGCCTATCCATGCACTTTTCAACAGTGGCATCTCTAGTTTATCTGAGCCATGAAGCCACCGGTGACAATGCCTTTCCTCTAATTACTGTCCCGAACTGTCTTTTTTTCGCCATCTCAACCACATTTTCATTCGCATGCCTTACCCACAGCCTAGGTTCAGCTGCCTCTCACTCCCTCTTGCTAAGCAACCTATGAAAGAAAGCTGAAAAAAGAATATCCTTTCATCCCACCGCTGCCGCCAAGTGTTGGTATATGTTTAATGGCCAGGGAGGCTGATTAACACCTATCTGGCGCGGTGTAAATAGCAGAAGACCGATGGGCTGGGAAGCTACATTCTCCTAGTCGTCTTTCTTAAGTCACGCATATTCAGGTCTTGGCAGCCACTGGTCAAGCCAGTACCCATGTAAACATAAAGAGAGAGAGAGCCATACGCCCCGGTTGTAGGCTGTAGGTGAGGCAAGTGGTGCTCACAGCTACAAGGGAATACGTTAGAAGTCAGAGACTGCTGAAATAACCCACTTGAACCGTATGAAATTTGTTGACAACGACCAAGAATAGGTCGACACAGAGGACGAGCTTGGGTCTGAGTAATGAGACAACCGATGTTCATGAAAGCCCTTCCATTTCCTCTTCTCATGAAGTGACAGACACCAGTTAACTTATTCAACATTCTTACACTCCTCGTCTCAGATTAGGAGTATCGCTGTGTGAGTTAGACCCTATTCCTGAGATTTCTGACCTGATGAATATGTAAATTGTTTGCGAGCTTAGCTGGCTGTCATTTCTCATACGCTCTAAAAATAAATGTAACATTTGTACATTTCAGAATCAGTGAGAAAAACCACCATGAGCAGTCACGTGTCCGTGATTCCACCTGTACCATATCTTGCGTTAAATATCTTCGAAATTATGGTTTGTTTAATAAGCCCATATATGTCATACTCTAGTGGTAATATCTGAACTTATGCCTTTGTAAGTAATGTATACTCGTATATGTTTAAAAATTACAAAGTGCAGTTGCTACAGTACTTTACAAGAGTGACTGTAACTGAGCAAGAAACTCGGGCAGTGTTCTCTGCCGCCAGTCTGCGCGATGAGCCAGCTTACGAGGATAGAGGGAGGGAGAAGAAACAAACCTTGTGTATAGAAAAACTAAATCACCCGCTCCCTCTCTCCCCAGCAAGCTGCTACATCAACCATGGAGCAAGAGGAACTCAACAGAAGTACATATTTGATTTATTTTCTAACGTTTCTGCAGCATATTTTTTTCAGTGTTTTTGACGATGTAGTGTGCATTGATTGAGTACCCCCATGTTTAATTAAAAAAAGGAACATTAATGCTAGTCTGTGATGACACAAGCCAGATAACCGAGTGAATGTTAAAAGTACCTGTGCAGCTTTGCAAACCTCCCACCACAACCACCTTAACATTGCCATTGCCTCCCCCCCTCCCCCACGGTCACTCACCTCACCTACAGCCCATGACTAAGTCTATTAAGTACAGTTACACGTAGGTGCAGTTAAGCAAATTTAGGTGATTACATTTATCATGCATAGTAACATGTGTAAATTTGGAAGTCAAAGTGACATTTCCTTTGGGGACACAATTTGAAATCTGTCAGATAACAACTAAGTGATTCAACTGTGTGAAAATCAGTTACAACAAAAAAAGGCACAAGAGGAATAACTAGAGCTGATTTATTTACATGAACATTAAATGTCAGCAGTACACTTTGAAATCACTCTCCTCCCAAACACATATGCAACAGTTAGGTATCTTTATTATGAAACGTTTCGCCTACACAGTAGGCTTCTTCACAAGTACAGAAAAGTTGATAGAAGCAGAAGATACTAGTAATCAGTCCATCACCCTGTCGGCCTCCATAGTTGTAACAGGATGGAGCTTTTTATACATAGGCCACTAGGAGAGGTAAGAATCAGATGTTGAGAGGTGTCCCTCTCAAATCCAGTCCCTCTCACATGTCGAAGTTGATTGCAGGTCTGTACCTTTGTGTTGCAGTGTCTGACAGATTGAACATTAAAATGGTATAAAATACCGACAGGTTGTTAGGTAAGACACATATGCAACAGTTAGGTATCTTTATTATGAAACGTTTCGCCTACACAGTAGGCTTCTTCAGTCAAGTACAGAAAAGTTGATAGAAGCAGAAGATACTTGAAGACGATGTAATCAGTCCATCACCCTTAAAGTTTTGAGGTGGTCAGTCCCTCAGTCTGGAGAAGAGCATTGTTCCATAGTATGAAACAATATGGAGAAGAAGTGACAGGATGGAGCTTTTTATAGCGCCAAGAGGTGAGACGTAGGCCACTAGGAGAGGTAAGAACTCAGATGTTGAGAGGTCAGGTCCCTCTCAAATCCAGTCCCTCTCACTAGTGGAAGTTGTCGAAGTTGATTGCAGGTCTGTACCAAGATACCCTTGTGTTGCAGTGTCTGACAGATTGAACATTAAAATGGTATAAAATACCGACAGGTTGTTAGGTAAGACACATATGCAACAGTTAGGTATCTTTATTATGAAACGTTTCGCCTACACAGTAGGCTTCTTCAGTCAAGTACAGAAAAGTTGATAGAAGCAGAAGATACTTGAAGACGATGTAATCAGTCCATCACCCTTAAAGTTTTGAGGTGGTCAGTCCCTCAGTCTGGAGAAGAGCATTGTACTTGACTGAAGAAGCCTACTGTGTAGGCGAAACGTTTCATAATAAAGATACCTAACTGTTGCATATGTGTCTTACCTAACAACCTGTCGGTATTTTATACCATTTTAATGTTCAATCTGTCAGACACTGCAACACAAGGGTATCTTGGTACAGACCTGCAATCAACTTCGACAACTTCCACTAGTGAGAGGGACTGGATTTGAGAGGGACCTGACCTCTCAACATCTGAGTTCTTACCTCTCCTAGTGGCCTACGTCTCACCTCTTGGCGCTATAGAAAGCTCCATCCTGTCACTTCTTCTCCATATTGTTTCATACTATGGAACAATGCTCTTCTCCAGACTGAGGGACTGACCACCTCAAAACTTTAAGGGTGATGGACTGATTACATCGTCTTCAAGTATCTTCTGCTTCTATCAACTTTTCTGTACTTGACTGAAGAAGCCTACTGTGTAGGCGAAACGTTTCATAATAAAGATACCTAACTGTTGCATATGTGTCTTACCTAACAACCTGTCGGTATTTTATACCATTTTAATGTTCAATCTGTCAGACACTGCAACACAAGGGTATCTTGGTACAGACCTGCAATCAACTTCGACAACTTCCACTAGTGAGAGGGACTGGATTTGAGAGGGACCTGACCTCTCAACATCTGAGTTCTTACCTCTCCTAGTGGCCTACGTCTCACCTCTTGGCGCTATAAAAAGCTCCATCCTGTCACTTCTTCTCCATATTGTTTCATACTATGGAACAATGCTCTTCTCCAGACTGAGGGACTGACCACCTCAAAACTTTAAGGGTGATGGACTGATTACATCGTCTTCAAGTATCTTCTGCTTCTATCAACTTTTCTGTACTTGACTGAAGAAGCCTACTGTGTAGGCGAAACGTTTCATAATAAAGATACCTAACTGTTGCATATGTGTCTTACCTAACAACCTGTCGGTATTTTATACCATTTTAATGTTCAATCTGTCAGACACTGCAACACAAGGGTATCTTGGTACAGACCTGCAATCAACTTCGACAACTTCCACTAGTGAGAGGGACTGGATTTGAGAGGGACCTGACCTCTCAACATCTGAGTTCTTACCTCTCCTAGTGGCCTACGTCTCACCTCTTGGCGCTATAAAAAGCTCCATCCTGTCACTTCTTCTCCATATTGTTTCATACTATGGAACAATGCTCTTCTCCAGACTGAGGGACTGACCACCTCAAAACTTTAAGGGTGATGGACTGATTACATCGTCTTCAAGTATCTTCTGCTTCTATCAACTTTTCTGTACTTGACTGAAGAAGCCTACTGTGTAGGCGAAACGTTTCATAATAAAGATACCTAACTGTTGCATATGTGTCTTACCTAACAACCTGTCGGTATTTTATACCATTTTAATGTTCAATCTGTCAGACACTGCAACACAAGGGTATCTTGGTACAGACCTGCAATCAACTTCGACAACTTCCACTAGTGAGAGGGACTGGATTTGAGAGGGACCTGACCTCTCAACATCTGAGTTCTTACCTCTCCTAGTGGCCTACGTCTCACCTCTTGGCGCTATAAAAAGCTCCATCCTGTCTCTTCTTCTCCATATTGTTTCATACTATGGAACAATGCTCTTCTTCAGACTGAGGGACTGACCACCTCAAAACTTTAAGGGTGATGGACTGATTACATCGTCTTCAAGTATCTTCTGCTTCTATCAACTTTTCTGTACTTGACTGAAGAAGCCTACTGTGTAGGCGAAACGTTTCATAATAAAGATACCTAACTGTTGCATATGTGTCTTACCTAACAACCTGTCGGTATTTTATACCATTTTAATGTTCACTCTCCTCCCTTACTATAGTATCATTCATTATATACCTTTTAGATCTCTTCCTGAACTGGTTCATGTTAAGACAGACTGGCCTTGGTATGATGAAACTCGTATACAATACCGACAAGTTGATGAGTATTTGGAAATTAGCATCTTCTGAAATTTGTGTGAAATTGGCAAATTTGCCAATTTTTGACCACTTTATTGGATACTTGAAATCGGTAAATAGGTGGTTTCTTGTACGCATTCGATAGAAAAATGGAGCTCTAGCGAAACAGATATGATTTTTGTCGACTAATACACTGAAATTGGCCGAAAATAGGGCTCAAAGTGGGCGAAATTGTCGATGCGCAAACATCGCCGAGACTGTTAACTTCGCGAGAGCATAATTCCGTAAGTTTTCCATCAAATTTCATACTTTTGGTGTTATTATGATCGGGAAAAGACTCTCTATCATCTCATAAGAAATAATTTTTTTTTCCGAAAAATTTTCGTCCCTGAGAACGAGTTTAGGAGAGGGGCTCTTGACCCCGAAACGGTTAATAATGTACACCAAAAATGAAAGAAATTGGATGATTAATAACGTAGTTCACTTCTCAGCCATTAGCCGCCCCTTATATTTTTGTGTAGTTTTTGTGGTTGTGTTCTCATTTTTTGGTCTCATTTGATGGAGTGGAGGACATATTACAGAGATAGATGTGATTTTCATTGGTTTCATGATGAAAAGTATCTTGAAATTTAGCTCAAATTGGCAGAAGTGTTTGATTTTTGCCGATGTTCAAGGGTAAACAAATGACGTCACCGTCCAATACATGTCCAACTGGCCTGTGTAATATGCAGTCATGAATGGGTTGACATTATTTATACAATAATTACAATAATACATTAGTCTGCCTCACCTAGATTATGCAGCTCATAAATTCATTAGAAAGCTTTCAGCATAGAATAACTAAATTAATACATATCATTAGAAATCTTCCTTATGAAGAAAGATTGAAGACCCTTAAATTACATTCACTTGTTAGAGGAAGAATGAAGGGAGACATGATCGAAGTGTATAAGTGGAAGATGGGTATCAATAAAGGGGATATAAATAAGGTCTTGAGTATATCCCTCCAAGAGAGAACCCGCAGTAATGGATTCAAATTAGACAAGTTTAGATTTAGAAAGGATACAGGAAAGTATTGGTTTGGAAATAGGGTAGTTGACGAGTGGAACAGTCTGCCTAGTAGAGTTATCGAGGCTAAAATCTTGGGTAGTTTCAAATTTTGGTTGGATGAATACATGAGTGAAAGGGGTTGGATTTGAGTGGGACTTGTACATGGGTAAATAGAATTATCAAAGCTTGTTCCTTGGGTAGAATTGAAAACTGAGTTGGGCAAATATTCTGTTAGTGAGATGGATTGTGAAGGACTTGCTTAGTACGGGCCAACAGGCCTGCTGCAGTGCTCCTCCTTTCTTATGTTATGTTCTTATGAAACATGTGCAACAGCTGGGTATCTTTATCTGTATTTGACTGAAGAAGCCTGCCATGAAGGAGAAACGTTTCAATGAACAGTAAAGATACCCAACTGTTGCACATATCTTACTCATGGCCTTGACATATTCAGGCAATCCGTTTCACTCCTTGATAACTGCATAATAAAAAGTGTTTGAGGCCTGACCACCTACTGTAGGTACCACAAAAACTGACCATACTGGTTTTGGTTCCTAACCTTTATAAACTCTGCGGCAAGATATTCTTGACACTGCTTGTGAGCAATTTTAAATACATGATTCATCTTCAGTCGCTTAACTCTGTCTTCACCATTAAGCATATCCAGTTGTTGTAGTTCATCCTGACATACATGCTCTCTTGGACCCAGGACCACCATGAATATCACCATTTTATTCTGGGTGATTTGTAGTCCGTCTTTATTTTATTTTTTTTTTGTTAGAGCAGAGTACCATGAAGAACATGACGGTGTATAAGAGCTAGACACAGGGTCATGTGAGCTTCAGTAAGTAGACACTGTGCCTGTCTACAGTGGAATTTTAACCTGGCATTCGCTTTTTTTTACTACACTGTTCACTTTCAATTCTCCTGACATACTTGGATCAAAGGGAATTCCCAGATATTTCACTGGAAATACTAAAGTAATGGGTTCCCCATTACTTCAGTAATGGCTTTTGTTTTCCCGAGGTATAGCGATAGTTTATTGTCTACTAACCGTTTGCCGCAGGACTAGTTCCTGTGATAATACATTAGCTATGTCTTGGTCTTTACCTGAGACTAGCACACAACGGCTTACACTTGACACTGATGGCCATATCATTCACATAACATAAAAATAGTAAGGGATCCAGAATACAACCATCGGGAACCACACATGCTGTCGGCAGGGGTTCTGATTCTGTATTACTGATCTTGACAATTTGTTTCCTGTAGCTCAGGTAGGACTTAAACCAGTCTACAGAACTTGTGTCGATAGCTTGTAGTATCTTTCGTAATATATTATGGTTAAATGTATTGAATGTCTTTTGCAAGTCTAGGGTCGCTATGCCTATGAGATTCCCTAACGACATTTGAGTTCTCTGGTGGTCCATCAGATTAATAAGGAAGGTGTCGGTCGAGTAAGAACTCCTAAAACCTGATCGATCTGTGGAGAATGTTTTTGTCATTAAGATACTTAACTACTTGACGAAATACTGTTCTTTTTCTAGAATCTTGAACATTACGCTGAGTATACTAACAGGCCTATAATTGCTGAAGTCAAACCTACTGTTTATCTGACTCACGAAATGGTAATGACACGATTGCAAACAAACCATACCACGGGCGGGATTTGAACCCGCGGTCAGAGAGTCTCAAAACTCCAGACCGTCGCATTAGCCACTGGACCAGCTAGCCACAATAAGATTCGTCCAACTAGGTATCTTATTGTGGTTAGCTGGTCCAGTGGCTAATGCGACGGTCTGGAATTTTGAGACTCTGATCGCGGGTTCAAATGCCGCCCGTGGTATGGTTTACTGTTTATCTTGAAGTTGAGAGTGATTCTGGCCTTCTTGACCTCCTCTGGCACGGTATTGATGGTGATGGAGAAATTTACGTGCGCAATGGGAACTTTGAGTTCAGAAGCATCATCTTATAGGAATTTGACTGGGATGTTATGGGGTCTGGTGCCCTTAGTTGGGTTTAACTTAGATATTTTCGCATAAAGTTAAGATACATCTAATGATTGGAAACTCTTTGGGGTGACGCCTTTATTACTGTAGTAAGTTTTAAACTTAATGAGGTATGTATTGAAGGTACATGATGCAACTTGCAGGTTACTTACTATTGTTGATGCAACACTTGTGTAGAATGAATTGAAACAATTTGCCACTTTAGTCGTTTGATGGCAAACCTCGTTATCAACATTTAGCTCGATGTTAGATCTATCTACGGGTTAGGGATTGTACCCCAGCCCTTTTAGTTATTGCCAGAGCTTCTGGGATTGGTCCTAAAGTCTTTGATATTTGAGCAGTAGTGATGTGCTTTTGCGTCTTTTATTAACCTCTGCACTCTGTTCCTTACCTTATAAAATTCATAAACCGGTGCCAATATCTCTCTCTTTATCTCTCCCTGCTCACATGGATACTGGCTCTATCTTCAGCTATCAAGATCTATACATAGGTAAACAGAGGACTGAGACTATAAGAATATAGCTTTACAATCCATCAGTCTATTTCTGCATACACCCTGTCTAACAAGCGTTACCCAACCAAACACATCATTCAACACATAGTTGAAGTGAGTAGTTGTACTGTTATAATGTGTGCCTGTTGTAGTAACTGTTGAAGTGAGAAACTGTTGTAGTGAGTAACAGTGTATGTTGCAGTGAGCGTGAGTGTCAGTGACTAAGTGTGTGTGTTGCAGTGACTGTGTGTATTGCAGTGACTAAGTGTGTGTGTGTGTGTTGCAGTGACTAAGTGTGTGTGTTGCAGTGACTGTGTGCATTGCAGTGACTAAGTGTGTGTGTTGCAGTGACTAAGTGTGTGTGTTGCAGTGACTGTGTGCATTGCAGTGACTAAGTGTGTGTGTTGCAGTGAATAAGTGCGTGTGTTGCAGTGACTGTGTGCATTGCAGTGACTAAGTGTGTGTGTTGCAGTGACTAAGTGTGTGCATTGCAGTGACTAAGTGCGTGTGTTGCAGTGACTAAGTGTTTGTTGTAGTAACTGCTATGGTAAATAATTGTTGAAATAAGTAACTTATAACGCGACGGGCTGGAGTTTTGAGACTCTATGACCGCGGGTTCAATCCCGGCCGGGGGTATGGTTTATAATGAGTATTTGTTGTTCTCCTAACTGTTGTGGTGAGTAACTCTCTCTCTCTCTCTCTCTCTCTCTCTCTCTCTCTCTCTCTCTCTCTCTCTCTCTCTCTCTCTCTCTCTCTCTCTGTAACTTTACCTCAATATCATTGATGAAGGGAGCCAGGAGACTGATGGGTCCATGTTTATGATGGATGTATGTAGCTGGCGCAATGGCAGCCACAACCTTGACCTGCAGGAGTAAACAACAGTCAGATAGGTCAGTGGAATGATGTGTAGTGAGGGATTATCCAGCAGGTACATCATATAAATCTTCGAAAGAGTACTAAGAAGCAAGATTGCAAACTACTTGGAGTCCCGACAATTGTACAATCCAGGGCAACATGGCTTTAGAGAAGGTCGCTCCTGCCTCTTGCAACTACTGGACCACTATGATATGTTCCTGGATGCACTGGAAGACAAACGGAATGTAGATGCAGTATACACAGATTTTGTAAAATCTTCGACGAATGCGATCATGGAGTAATAGCTCACAAAATGCTTGCTAAAGGGATAACTGGCAAATTAAGCAGATGGATCTTTAACTCTCTAACCAATCGAATACAAAAAGTAGTGGTGAATAGAGTTAAATCGGAAGCTGCCATAGTGGAAAGCTCTGTCTCACAAGGCACAATACTCACCCCCATCCTGTTCCTCATCCTCAGATCAGACACAGACAGAGATGTAAACCGTAGTACCGTGTCATTATCTGCAAACGATACTAGGATCTGCATGAGAGTGTCATCCATTGAGGACACGGTAAATCTCCAAGAAGATAAACCAAGTTTTCCAATGGGCTACGGAAAAGAATATAATGTTCAATGAAGACAAATTCCAACTACTCTGTTATAAGAAACTGGAGGAAATATCAGAGGAAAAGTAAAGGACCTGGGAGTAGTAATGTCTGAGAATCTCTCCTTCAAGGATCACAACAGTAACAATATCACCTCGGCGAGGAAAATGATAGGATGGATAACGAGAACGTTCAAAACAAGAGATGCCAAGCCAATCTTGACCATTTTTTAAATTACTTATTCTCTCTAGGCTGGAATACTACTGTACATTAACATCTCCATATAAGACAGATGAAATGTAAAGAGAACTTTTACTGCACATATAAATTCTGTCAAACACCTCTGTCAAACACCTTAACTACTGGGAACGCTTGGAAGCACTTGACTTGTACTCATTGGAGCGCAGACGAGAGAGATATGTTATAATCTTCACCTGGAAAATCCTAGAGGGACTGGTCCCCAATCCACACACAGAAATCGCTCCCTACGAAAGCAAAAGATTGGGCAGGCGGTGCAAAATACCCCAAGTGAAAAGTAGAGGCGCCGTTAGTAGAAAATGCAATTAAAGTGTCCGGAGCCCAAGACTGTTCAACAGCCTTCCACCATGCGTAAAGGGAATTACCAACAGACCCCTGGCAACCTTCAAGAGGGAGCTGGACAGATAACTAAAGTCAGTGCCGGATCAGCCGGGCTGTGTAGTGAGTGTAGTGAGAGAGTGTAGTGTAGGAGTGTAGTGTAGGAGTGTAGTGTGGGAGTGTAGTGTGGGAGTGTAGTGTAGGAGTGTAGTGTGGGAGTGTAGTGTAGGAGTGTAGTGTGGGAGTGCAGTGTGGGAGTGTAGTGTGGGAGTGTAGTGTGGGAGTGTAGTGTGGGAGTGTAGTGTGGGAGTGTAGTGTGGGAGTGTAGTGTGGGAGTGTAGTGGGAGTGTAGTGTGGGAGTGTAGTGTGGGAGTGTAGTGTGGGAGTGTAGTGTGGGAGTGTAGTGTGGGAGTGTAGTGAGTGTAGTGAGGGAGTGTAGTGTAGGAGTGTAGTGAGGGAGTGTAGTGTAGGAGTGTAGTGAGGGAGTGTAGTGTGGGAGTGTAGTGAGTGTAGTGAGGGAGTGTAGTGTAGAAGTGTAGTGAGGGAGTGTAGTGTGGGTGTGTAGTGAGGGAGTGTAGTGTGAGAGTGTAGTGAGGGAGTGTAGTGAGGGAGTGTATTGAGGGAGTGTAGTGTGGGAGTATAGTGAGGGAGTGTAGTGTGGGAGTGTAGTGTAGGAGTGTAGTGAGGGAGTGTAGTGAGTGAGTGTAGTGATGGAGTGTATTGAGGGAGTGTAGTGTGGGAGTGTAGTGAGGGAGTGTAGTGTGTTTAGTGAGTGTAGTGAGGGAGTGTCGTGAGTAGTGAGGGAGTGTATTGAGGGAGTGTAGTGTGGGAATGTAGTGTGGGAGTGTAGTGAGTGTAGTGAGGGAGTGTAGTGAGGGGGTGTAGTGTGGGAGTGTAGTGAGGGAGTGTAGTGAGTGTTTTGAGGGAGTGTAGTGTGTGTAGCGAGTGTAGTGAGGGAGTGTCGTGAGTGTAGTGAGGGAGTGTAGTGAGGGAGTGTCGTGAGTGCAGTGAGGGAGTGTCGTGAGTGTAGTGAGGGAGTGTAGTGAGGGAGTGTAGTGAGGGAGTGTAGTAAGGGAGTGTAGTGAATGTAGCGAGGGAGTGTAGTGAGTGTAGTAAGGCAGTGTAGTGAGTGTAGAGAGGGAGTGTAGAGAGGGAGTGTAGTGAGTGTAGTGAGGGAGTGTAGTGACTGTTGAGAGGAATGTAGTGAATGAAGTGAGTGTAGTGAGCGTAGTGAGGAAATGTAGTGAGGAATGTAGTAAGTGCAGTGAGTGTAGTGAGTTTAGTGAGGAAGTGTAGTGAGTTTAGTGAGGAAGTGTAGTGAGTTTAGTGAGGAAGTGTAGTGAGTTTAGTGAGGAAGTGTAGTGAGTTTAGTGAGTGAGTGTAGTGAGTTTAGTGAGGAAGTGTAGTGAGTTTAGTGAGTAAATGTAGTGAGTTTAGTGAGTGAGTGTAGTGAGTTTAGTGAGGAATGTAGTAAGTGCAGTGAGTGTAGTGAGTTTAGTGAGGAAGTGTAGTGAGTTTAGTGAGGAAGTGTAGTGAGTTTAGTGAGTGAGTGTAGTGAGTTTAGTGAGGAAGTGTAGTGAGTTTAGTGAGTAAATGTAGTGAGTTTAGCGAGGAAGTGTAGTGAGTTTAGTGAGGAAGTGTAGTGAGTTTAGTGAGGGAGTGTAATGAGTTTAGTGAGGAATGTAGTAAGTGCAGTGAGTGTAGTGAGTTTAGTGAGGAAGTGTAGTGAGTTTATTGAAGAAGTGTAGTTAGTTTAGTGAGGAATTGTAGTGAATTTAGTGAGGAAGTGTAGTGAGTTTAGTGAGGAAGTGTAATGAGTTTAGTGAGTGAGTGTAGTGAGTTTAGTGAGGAAGTGTAGTGAGTTTAGTGAGGAAGTGTAGTGAGTTTAGTGAGTGAGTGTAGTGAGTTTAGCGATGTAGTGGGTTTAGTGAGGAAGTGTAGTGAGTTTAGTGAGGGAGTGTAGTGAGTTTAGTGAGGGAACGTAGTGAGTTTAGTGAGTGAGTGTAGTGAGTTTAGCGAAGTAGTGGGTTTAGTGAAGAAGTGTGAGTTTAGTGAGGGAGTGTAGTGAGTTTAGTGAGGGAACGTAGTGAGTGTAGTAAGTGTAGTCAGGAAGTGTGTAAGTGTAGTGAGAGTGGAATAAGAGAGGGAGTGAGTGTAATGAGAGAATAGTGAGTGAGTAAAGTGGTATCCGGTACAGTACACGAATATGGTACCCGGTACACTACACGAATATGGTACCCGGTACAATACACGAATATGGTACCCGGTATACTACACGAATATGGTACCCGATACACTATACAAATATGGTACCCGGTAGACAGATTACAGATGTGACTCTCTTCCTGTAAGTAATATATGGACGAGTGAGTCTGGCCCTGACCTTGGTGGCTCCTACCTGTGGCCTCCCCAAGACGTGACCTACATATTAAATCACTTGAGCTGGACCACTACAAGCCTTGTATAATGTAGCCACGGTGTGATGACAAAGATTATGCTTATCAGGGAAAGTTGAGACTTATATATAACTATGTGCCATTAATAATGCATAATATCTTAGTACGGTTTGCTAGCACATATAACTCAGTTATTATCCGGAGGGTAGTTATGACGGGGTTACGTGGGTTACTGAGGGTATTAGATTCCTTTCACTTTCCGTCCTTACACTAGACAGCCACTAACTTTCCGTCCTAAACACTAGACAGCTTCTAGCTCTCCTCCGAACACTAGTCAAACACTAACTTGACTCTGAAACCAAAACAACAACAATAAACAACTTTATTTCTATAAAGTGGAGTTGGGAGCATAATTGACACTGGAGTAAGTGACATGTGTCAACTTATTTACAGAAACTCCCTCGTTAGGCAGAGTATTTCTGGCAGCTATAACTTTAACTAATAATTACTAGACAATGAGATAAATATAGCAGTTTGCTCGAATACCGTAGTGTGCCATGTTTGATATTTAAATGCTGTAACAATTTGGTTTGACATGATATTTTGACATTATGTGTAATAATTTAGTGTAATAATTTAGTAGCATTGTGGCCATTTACCTAACAATTTGGTTCAATATTTGTATCCTGGAATACTGAAATTTGGTTAATTAACGCGTATGTACAAACTGACTGGTCATGGCGTGAACATCATTATGAATATTAATATAACTGGGATCAACACAACTGTTAGTGATACATTAGACTTCAACATAATTTGTCTAAGCAAGGTTGATTTAGAAGAGGCTTTTTGATTACATTTTTGAAGCAGATGCTTGAAAGAAAACTCATTTTTTTTTGCTTCTTTTGGTTACCTGGTTACCTGGAGGTTATTCGGGGGATCAACGCCCCCGCGGCCCGGTCCATGGCCAGGCCTCCCGATGGATCAGGGCCTGATCAACTAGGCTGTTACTGCTGGCCGCACGCAGTCCAACGTACGAGCCACAGCCCGGCTGATCCGGCACTGACTATAGGTATCTGTCCAGCTCTCTCTTAAAGGCAGCCAGGGGTTTATTGGCAAGTCCCCGAATGCTTGATGGGAGGCTGTTGAACAGTCTTGGGCCCCGGACACTTATGGTGTTTTCCCTTAGTGTATCAATGGCGCCCTTACTTTTTATTGGGGGCATTTTGCATCACCTGCCCAGTCTTTTACTTTCGTAGGGAGTGATTTCTGTGTGCAGATTTGGGACCATTCCTTCCAAGATTTTCCAAGTGTAGATTATGATATATCTCTCCCTCCTGCGTTCCAACGAGTACAAGTCAAGTGCTTCCAAGCGTTCCCAGTAGTTAAGGTGCTTGACAGAACTTATACGTGCAGTATAAGTACACTCTCTAGATCTGCGATTTCACCTGCTTTGAATGGAGATGTTAATGTACAGCAGTACTCCAGCCTAGAGAAAACAAGTGATTTGAAAAGGATCATCACTGGCTTGGCATCTCTCGTTTTGAACGTTCTGATTAACCATCCTATCATTTTCTTTTCACGTGCGATCGTGGCACATTTGTGATCCTTGAAAGTGAGATCCTCAGACATTACTACTCCCAGGTCCCTTACATTATTTTTCCGCTCTATTGTATGGCCAGAGTCTGTAGTATACTCTGTTCTAGTTATTATCTCCTCTAGTTTTCCATAACGGAGTAGTTGGAATTTGTCCTCATTGAACATCATATTGTTTACCGTTGCCCACTGGAAAACTTTGTTTATATCTTCTTGGAGGTTAACCGCGTCCTCAGCAGATGACAGCTTCAAGCAGATCCTAGTATCATCAGCAAAGGATACGGTGCTGTGATGTATATCTCTGTCTATGTCTGATATGAGGATAAGGAATAAGATGGGGGCAAGTACTGTGCCTTGTGGAACAGAGCTCTTCACTATGGCAGCCTCCGATTTAACTCTGTTGACCACTACTCTTTGTGTTCGATTTGTTAGGAAGTTGAAGATCCATCTCCCCACTTTCCCAGTTATTCCTTTAGCACGTATTTTATGGGCTATTACGCCATGATTGCATTTGTCAAATACTTTTGCAAAGTCTGTGTATATTACATCTGCATTCTGATTTTCTTCCAGTGCATCCAAGGCCATATCATAGTAATCCAGTAGTTATGAGAGGCAGGAGCGACCTGCCCTGAACCCATGTTGCCCTGGATTGTGCAGATTTTGGGAATCCAGGTGATTTGCAATCCTGCTTCTTAGCACTCTTTCAAAGATTTTTATGATGTGGGACGTCAGAGCTATTGGTCTATAGTTCTTAGCTAATGCTTTGCTGCCACCTTTATGGAGTGGGGCTATATCCGTTGTTTTAAGTGACTGTGGAATTTCACTCATGAGAGGGGTTTCTTGCAGTTCTTAATGAAAACAGAGTTCCACGAGTCTGGGCCCGGGGCTGAGTGCATGGGCATGTTGTCAATGGCTTTTTCGAAATCTATCGGAGTTATGGTAATGTCGGAAATATGGCATACATTTATGGAGTTTTGAGGCTCATTCATGAAGAAATCATTTGGGTCGTCAATCCTCAGACCGATTAGTGGCTCACTAAACACAGAGTCGTACGGGGATTTCAATATTTCACTCATTTCCTTGTTGTCATCTGTGTAAGTCCCATCCTGTCTGAGTAAGGGCCCGATACTAGATGTGGTATTTGCCTTGTTTTTGGCATATGAAAAGAAGTATTTTGAATTTCTTTCAATTTCACTAATAGCTTTAAGCTCCTCCTGTCTCTCCTGGTTCCTGTAAGAGTCATTTAACTTAAGTTCGATAGTTTCCACTTCCCTGGTCATCGCCTCCTTTAGTGTATCAGATATTCTAGCACTCCTGAGGAGCTCAGTGACTCTTCGTCGTCTTCTGTAGAGGGAGCGTCTTTATCTCTCCGGTTTACTCCTGCCCTTCTTCTTTCTTAGGGGAATATGCCTAGAACATGCTTCAGCTGCCAGGAAGTTGATCCTTTCAAGGCACTGGTTTGGATCCATGTCATTTAAGACATCTTCCCAACATGTTTCGTTTAGGACATGGTTTACCTGGTCCGAGTTGATGTTCTTGTTGTTGAAGTTCTATTTTGTGAAGACACCTTCACAGGTACATGCATTCTGCTGATCAGGACCCCTATGCATGTACGTCTGGACTTCGATTAGGTTGTGATCAGAATTAGTTGTTTTTGATATTCTTATGTCTCTTATCAGGTCCTCATTATTTCTGAAGATAAGGTCAAGTGTGTTTTCTAGTCTTGTTGGCTCCACTATCTGCTGGCTTAAGGTGTGTTTTTCGCAGAGACTTAGTAGCTCATGTGTGTGTGACCTTTCATCTGCGCTACCTCCGGGGATTGTTTCAGCTATAACATTATTTGCTATATTCTTCCATTTTGTATGCCTTAGGTTGAAATCACCAAGCAGTAAGATGTTTGGGGATGGAGCTGGAAGGTTTTCCAGACAGTAATCAATTTTCAGTAGCTGTTCCTTGAGCTGGCAATATAAACACAAATGCAGTATAATGTGATCCTTTATTGACTACGTTTCGCCCACACAGTGGGCTTTTTCAAGTCACAAACAGAACTACCTGGGGTGGAAGGAACGCGAGTATTTATAGTCCGGCTGAGGTCAGGTGAAGAATGCTGCATCTGATGATGTACCGAGTGGGGTTATAGAGTCTAAAAACTTGGGTAGCTTAGAAAGGAGATTGGATAAGTTTGTGAGCAGACCTTCTACAGTGTTCTTATGTGGGATGTGAGCAGACCTTCTACAGTGTAGAAGGTCTGCTCACAAACTTATCCAATCTCCTTTCTAAGCTACCCAAGTTTTTAGACTCTATAACCCCACTCGGTACATCATCAGATGCAGCATTCTTCACCTGACCTCAGCCGGACTATAAATACTCGCGTTCCTTCCACCCCAGGTAGTTCTGTTTGTGACTTGAAAAAGCCCACTGTGTGGGCGAAACGTAGTCAATAAAGGATCACATTATACTGCATTTGTGTTTATATTGCCATTGTGTCGGTATTTTATACCATTTATTTCCATTGTTCCTTGAGCTGTTGTGAGGTTGCATCTGGTGGCTTATATACAACCACAACGACTAGGTTTTGGTTCTCGATCTTTATTGAGAGAACTTCAACTACCTCATTTGTGGTGTTCAGCAACTCCGTGCAGATGAGGGACTCTTTGACATACAGGCCAAACCCCCCTTGTTGCCTGTTCATTCTGTCGCATCTAAAAAGGTTGTAACCACTTATCCATATTTCACTGTCAAAGTGATCTTTTGTGTGAGTCTCTGTGAAGGCTGCAAACATTGCATTAGACTTCTCTAGAAGTCCACTAATAAAAGGTATTTTGTTGTTGGTGGATGGCTTAAGGCCCTGTATATTAGCAAATATGAACGAGGTTGTATTCTGTGTTTGTTGGGGGGATTTTGTTATTGGCATCAGTAGTTGTAATTCTGGAGGGCCATGGGTGGCCACTGGCTGCGCCTCCAGCCCCAAACAAGGCTCCAAGGTGGTGGACTATTTTTGTTATTTCCTTCCATTTTCTTTTTCCGTTTCCTGCCACTAAAAAATCACCTGGAGTTGGGTTGTCGTAGCTACTATTGTTTGTCTTGTGGGGTCTGTGCCTCCTGGTCCCTTTTAGATGGTATGCAGGGCAGTTGATGTTGTAACACTGCTTCTGGAGGACCGAGGAGTGACACATTTTTGGGTGAAAGAAAGTGCAGGAAGAAGAACGACACACTCCTTTTGACAGGAGGTCGCTACATTTTTTGGGATGCTCAAAGTTGCATGTCCCATTTTTTTTCCTGATATTCCATGCTTACAGATGCCCCAAGCATAATATTTGCACAAATTCACCTTTGGTTGAGAATTGTTGGGAGGTGTGTTGTCAATTTCTGCAGGTTCTGGGACTGCACTATAATCCTCAGTATCCAAGCCAGGGCCACCCCATCCTGGATTCCATCTACTTTCCTCAGTAGAGGAAGAAGGAGGAGACTCCACTCCAACATCTGTACAGTGGGCCACGGTCTTGTGCAATGATGGTTGTATATTTACGGTTTTAGTGGTGGTTGTGGTAGGGTCCCTAGTAGAGCTGGGTCTGAGTCAGCACTGGGGCTGGGGGCTGAGCCTGGGCCAGCGGCTGGGCCTGGGCTAGCACCAGCACTGTGGGTATTAGTGCAATGACTGGGGGGATGGGTCTGGTTTAGCACTATGTGGGTGACTAGATAGTTTCGAGTCATCTGTTGTGGTATGGGCATTCTTTATTTTTTGATACACTATCTCTTGCTCCCATGTTTTATATATTTTTGGTAGACTATCCAAGAGGTCATCCTTGTTTTCTTGATTATTTTTTGTCATTTATTACTCTCCTTAGTACCTTTCTGATACCTGCCCAAAGTTCTACATCTTTATTGCACAACCAGAAGCACCTTGCTACTTCGAGGCCATTTTTTGAGGCTGTATTTAGTCTAGTACAAGAGATATGGTGTTTGGAAAAGCATAGATTGCATGTGATTCTGGATTTCCTTCCAAGGATTTTTTTACATGTCCCACAGATATGCTGTGCTGACATCCTGTCTGTATCCTACTACACTCTGTATGCCACGGAAGAAAACTGATTTCCACTTTACCTTTCTCTTGCTGGTGCCAGTAATATGCAAGATGTATTTATACGAACCAAGTTTGCAGTATGTGGGTGGTGGTGTATGGTGGGTGGTGGGTGTAGGGCGGGTGTGAGCCGGACAGGATTTACCCACACTGCCACACTTCACTCTCCATGTGACACTATAATCCATATTTTCCTATTTAGTGTTCACTGATATTCCTTTTTTGTTTGTTCAAAGGAGTATATGCACTTTATGGTTGCACACGCTTATTTCCCGCATTCTGTTCCCTCTGCTACTATCAAGACACGCAGTTTTTGACGGAGCACAACCGCGCGCGACTGTCCCTGTTCCCTGTCACAGCCGCACCAAATTTTAGTGACCTTCATATAAGTTGAGTCGAAACACAAAACACAAGTCTCAAAGAAACACTTGTGTTTTTTATTGTATCCATGTTGTTTTGTTGCTACTGTCTAGGAAGCATCAGTGCTGTCTGTATGTTGAAGTTCGTTCCGAGGGTTCTATGTTTAGTAAGTTAAGAATTTTTGATAGTGGTCGTGTTTGTGTTGTCTGGAACCTGAGTAGGTGATTATTATGACAGCTGATTTGTGTTGGGAACAACGAGTTTTAGGTAATTTGCTGTAGTAGATCCCCAAGCACATGTACCACAGGTGAGGTAAGGATAGACATGAGAGAAGGTGAGGTAAGGATAGACATGCGAGAAGAGATATATCCTGGTTGTGAAAAAAGACAAAGGAAACTGGTTCTAGAAACTAAATTATTATAAACAGTAACTTCAGTCAAAAGTTCTGAATCAAGAAATATAAAAACATACTTTTCACAGTCGTTATAAAAATGTTTGTTTACACATTATATTAATACAAGTGTAGTACACTCCAGGTTAATACAAGTGTAGTACACTCCAGGTTAATACAAGTGTAGTACACTCCAGGTTAATACAAGTGTAGTACACTCCAGGTTAATACAAGTGTAGTACACTCCAGGTTAATACAAGTGTAGTACACTCCAGATTAATACAAGTGTTGTACACTCCAGGTTAATACAAGTGTAGTACACTCTATATTAATATAAGTGTAGTACACTCCAGGTTAATACGAGTGTAGTACACTCCAGGTTAATACAAGTGTAGTACACTCCAGGTTAGTACAAGTGTAGTACACTCCAGGTTAATACGAGTGTAGAACACTCCAGGTTAATACGAGTGTAGTACACTCCAGGTTAATATAAGTGTAGTACACTCTTCAATATAAGTGTAGTACACTCCAGGTTAATACGAGTGTAGTACACTCCAGGTTAATACAAGTGTAGTACACTCCAGGTTAATACAAGTGTAGTACACTCCAGGTTAATACAAGTGTTGTACACTCTACGTTAATATAAGTGAAGTACACTCCAGGTTAATACGAGTGTAGTACACTCCAGGTTAATACAAGTGTAGTACACTCTATATTAATACAAGTGTAGTACACTCCAGGTTAATACGAGTGTAGTACACTCCAGGTTAATACAAGTGTAGTACACTCCAGGTTAATACAAGTGTAGTACACTCCAGATTAATACAAGTGTAGTACACTCCAGGTTAATACAAGTGTTGTACACTCTATGTTAATATAAGTGTAGTACACTCCAGGTTAATACGAGTGTAGTACACTCCAGGTTAATACAAGTGTAGTACACTGCAGGTTAATACAAATGTAGTACACTCCAGGTTAATACAAGTGTAGTACACTCCAGGTTAATACAAGTGCAGTACACTCCATGTTAATACGAGTGTAGTACACTCCAGGTTAATACAAGTGTAGTACACTCCAGGTTAATATGAGTGTAGTACACTCCAGGTTAATACAAGTGGAGTACACTCTACATTAATACAAGTGTAGTACACTCCAGGTTAATACGAGTGTAGTACACTCTATATTAATAAAAGTGTAGTACACTCCAGGTTAATACAAGTGGAGTACACTCTACATTAATACAAGTGTAGTACACTCCAGGTTAATACAAGTGTAGTACACTCTATATTAATATAAGTGTAGTACACTCCAGGTTAATACAAGTGGAGTTCACTCTATATTAATACAAGTGTAGTACACTTCAGGTTAATACAAGTGGAGTACACTCTACATTAATACAAGTGTAGTACACTCCAGGTTAATACAAGTGTAGTACACTCCAGGTTAATACAAGTGGAGTACACTCTACATTAATACAAGTGTAGTACACTCCAGGTTAATACTAGTGTAGTACACTCTATATTAATATAAGTGTAGTACACTCCAGGTTAATACGAGTGTAGTACACTCCAGGTTAATACAAGTGTAGTACATTCCAGGTTAATACGAGGGTATTACACTCCAGGTTAATACAAGTGTAGGACATTCCAGGTTAATACGAGTGTAATACACTTAAGGTTGATACAAGTGTAGTACACTCCAGGTTAATACGAGTGTAGTACACTCTAGGTTAATACCAGTGTAGTACATTCCAGGTTAATACGAGTGTAGTACACTCTAGGTTAATACAAGTGTAGTACACTCCAGGTTAATACGAGTGTAGCACACTCCAGGTTAATACAAGTGTAATACACTTAAGGTTGATACAAGTGTAGTACACCCCAGGTTAATTCAAGTGAAATACACTCTCTATTAATATAAGTGTAGTACACTCCAGGTTAATACAAGTGTAGTACACTCCAGGTTAATACAAGTGTAATACACTTCAGGTTGATACACGAGTAGTACACTCCAGGTTAATACAAGTGTAGTACACTCCAGGTTAATACAAGTGTTGTACACTCCAGGTTAATACAAGTGTAGTGCATTCTATATTAATACAAGTGTAGTACACACCAGGTTAATACAACTGCAGTACACTTCAGGTTAATGCAAGTGTACTGCACTCGATATTTATACAAGTGTAGTACACTCCAAGTTAATACAAGTGTAGTATATTCCAGGTTAATACGAGTGTAGTACACTTTAGGTTAATACAAGTGTAGTACATTCCAGGTTAATACGAGTGTAGCACACTCTAGGTTAATACAAGTGTAGTACACTATAGGTTCATACAAGTGTAGTACACTCCAGGTTAATTCATGTGTAGTACACTATGTTAATACAAATGTAGTACACTCCGGCTTAATACAAGTGTAGTGTACTCTAGGTTAATACAAGTGTAGTACACTCCAGGTTATTACAAGTGTAGTCCACTCCAGGTTAATACAAGTGTAGTATACTCATTTTTAATACAAGTGTAGTACGCTCCACGTTAATACAAGTGTAGTACACTCCAGGTTAATACAAGTGTAGTATACTCATTTTTAATACAAGTGTAGTACACTCCAGGTTAATACAAGTGTAGTATACTCATTTTTAAAACAAGTGTAGTACGCTCCACGTTAATACAAGTGTAGTACACTCCGACATTATACAAGTATAGTATACTCTAGGTTAGTACAAGTGTAGTGCACTGTAGGTTAATACAAGTGTAGTACACTGTAGGTTAATACAAGTGTAGTACACTTCAGGTTAATACAAGTGTAGTGCACTGTAGGTTAATACAAGTGTAGTACACTGTAGGTTAATACAAGTGTAGTACACTCCATGTTAATACAAAAGTAGTACACTCCAGGTTAATTCAAGTGTAGTACACTCCAGGTTAATACAAGTGAAGTGCACTACAGGTTAATACAAGTGTAGTACACTACAGGTTAATACAAGTGTAGTACACTCCATGTTAATTCAAGTGTAGTACACTCCAGGTTAATACAAGTGTAGTACACTCCAGGTTAATACAAGTGTTGTACACTCCAGGTTAATACAAGTGTAGTACACTACAGGTTAATACAAGTGTAGTACACTCCAGGTTAATACAAGTGTTGTACACTCCAGGTTAATACAAGTGTTGTACACTCCAGGTTAATACAAGTGTAGTACACTCCAGGTTAATACAAGTGTTGTACACTCCAGGTTAATACAAGTGTAGTACACTCCAGGTTAATACAAGTGTAGTACACTCTAAACATTGAAGGTTAGATACTTGTTACTACACAACTTCACAAACCAATGTTACTGGAGTGAATGAGATTAAATTAAGCAATGACCTTCACTTTTGTACCCAGAAGGTTGATGCCTGATAACCTACGAGAAGTTGGCAACTCTCTCAGTCACTGGGGTTCTCCGCAGCTGTTTAGCTTGTTTGTCCTCTATCCTAGGAATCAAGCAGTCATACATACAGTCTCCAAATCTCTGAGAGCACCGCTAATGCCGTTCTCCATGAGCGTGCTTTCTATGACACACTTTGTCATTGTCAGGGGCCCGAGACTGTTCAACTGCCTCCCAGCATACATAAGGGGGATTACCAATAGACCCCTGGCAGTATTCAAGCTGGCACTGCACATGCACCTTAAGTCGGTACCTAACCAGCCGGGCTGTGGCTCGTACGTTGGATTGCGTGCAGCCAGCAGTAACAGGCTGGTTGATCAGGCTCTGATCCACCAGGAGGCCTGGTCACAGACCGGGCCGCGGGGGCGTTGACCCCCGGAAGCCTCTCCAGGTAAACTCCAGGTAGTAGATATCCTTTACAGTATAATAATAAGATATTATCTCCAACATTGTATAATAATAAGGTATTAAAAGGACTCCAATGGAAATAAGTCACTTTGACTTTTTTAGGTTATCCTAAGTTCTCTACACATCTGCTGCTATGTATGATAATCTATGTAACTGTATTTGTGTATACCTAAATAAACTTACTTCCTGTTTCATGAGGATCGTTTAGACAGGTAGTGAAGACACTTGGTATACCTCGGTCTCGCACTACCCAGATAATAAACTGAATATCTGAACGCATCTATGAATGACACATCGTATTTGTTCTCTTTTTGTTTTTATGTTAAATATTCAATGCTAAATAAATCTATGAAAAAAAAAATAAAATATTAGAATGTTTTTCCCAATTTTTTTTTTACTCTATCCATCCTTCAGTAGTGTCATCTAGACTTTAAGGTCGAATACAAGACAAAGATAACACACTGGATCGTCACTAGTGTTCTCCTTCCTTGTGATAACTGATAACGTAGACGTTGCGGGAGTGTCAACCTATTTGTGGTTGCAGTGGTCGTGTCACAGCTCCTGGTCCCGCCAGAAGCCAGTGTGTGTGTGTGTGTGTGTGTGTGTGTGTGTGTGTGTGTGTGTGTGTGTGTGTGTGTGTGTGTGTGTGTGTGTGTGTGTGTGTAAGACAAGAAAACTGAAAAAAAGAATTATTTCATAATTATGAAACCAATAATTTTGAAGTAATAATAAGACGAAATAAGGTGTAGTAAGGCGAAAAGTAAACAAAATGAGAAAGGAATTCGATGAGTGCGAGATCCTGAAGCGAGAAATAAGGTGAAGAGAAAGATAAAAGTGAAGAGTGAATCAATAAAGTGATGAAACAACGAACTATATTTTCTTAAAGGAAAATAAAGCAAAGTTGTTTAAGGGAAAATAAAGCGAAGGAAAAGTCTAATAAAAAATTATTGAATGAACACAATAATTTAAAGTGGGGGTGGAGGAGGAGGAGGAAGAAGAGGAGGAAGAGGAAGAGGAAGATAAAGAGGAGGAAGAGGAAGAGGAGGAAGAATAGGAGGAGGTGGAGGACTTACCCTGGAGATGAGTTGTGGATGGTAGTTGAACATAGCGAAGAGCAGAGCGTTGCCCATGGAGTGACCAACAAAGCTGAGCTGACTCACGCCGCTCACCTTGAGAATGTAGCTAAGCATTGCTGGCATGTCGTAGAGAGCCATCTCGTTCCAGCTGTGTAAAAGAGAGAGAGAGAGAGAGAGAGAGAGAGAGAGAGAGAGAGAGAGAGAGAGAGAGAGAGAGAGAGAGAGAGAGAGACAGACAGACAGACAGACAGACAGAGAGAGAGAGAGAGAGAGAGAGAGAGACAGACAGACAGACAGACAGACAGACAGACAGACAGAGAGAGAGAGAGAGAGAGAGAGAGACAGACAGACAGACAGACAGACAGACAGAGAGAGAGAGAGAGAGACAGACAGACAGACAGACAGACAGACAGACAGACAGAGAGAGAGAGAGAGAGAGAGAGAGAGAGACAGAGAGAGAGAGAGAGAGAGAGAGAGAGAGAGAGAGAGAGAGAGAGAGAGAGAGAGAGAGAGAGAGAGAGAGAGAGAGAGAAATTCAATTATTTACAACTTATAAAGCTCTTTGTACTCTAAAAGGTATTACTGATCACTGTACCATAAAAACAAGATTAGCAAACGCTCGCCCTTGAGTTAACATTGTTTGGTACTATTAACATGACTGCAAGACGTGAATAACAAGTGAGAGACCTTGACAACTAGCAGCAGTTTTGTGGTGGACAATATTCCACTTGCTCCATCACCCATCCACTAGCCTAGGGGGACGGAGGGGAGGGAGAGTGTTACCGTTACACCTCTCTCTTCTTGTGAGAGACCAAATTTTAAACTTACATTACTTAATTTACGAGTCATTAATGACTTGTTCTACCTTTCATTCTATCACATCAAACTAGCACCTTCTATCTCATCAAACTAGCATCTTCTGTCTCAAAGGTAAAAGGACCCCAATGGAAATAAGTCACTCTGTCTGACTTTTTTGGGTTATCCTAGGTTCTCTACACATATGCTGCTATGTATGATAATTCTATGTAACTGTATTGTGTATACCTGAATAAATTTACTTACTTACTTACTTACTCATCAAGCTAGCCTCTTCTGTCTCATCAAGCTAGCATCTTCCGTCTCATCAAGCTAGCATCTTCTATCTCATCAGCTAGCATCTTCTATCTCATCTAGCTAGCATCTTCTATCTCATCAAACTAGCATCTTCTATCTCATCAAGCTAGCATCTTCTGTCTCATCAAGCTAGCATCTTCCATCTCATCAAGCTAGCATCTTCCGTCTCATCAAGCTAGCATCTTCTATCTCATCAGCTAGCATCTTCTATCTCATCTAGCTAGCATCTTCTATCTCATCAAACTAGCATCTTCTATCTCATCAAGCTAGCATCTTCTGTCTCATCAAGCTAGCATCTTCCATCTCATCAAGCTAGCATCTTCTGTCTCATCAAGCTAGCATCTTCCATCTCATCAAGCTAGCATCTTCCATCTCATCAAGCTAGCATCTTCTATCTCATCAAGCTAGCATCATCTATCTCATCTAGCTAGCATCTTCTATCTCATCAAGCTAGCATCTTCTATCTCATCAAGCTAGCATCTTCTATCTCATCAAGCTAGCATCTTCTATCTCATCTAGCTAGCATCTTCTATCTCATCAAGCTAGTATCTTCTGTCTCATCAAGCTAGCATCTTCTATCTCATCAAGCTAGCATCTTCTGTCTCATCAAGCTAGCATCTTCTATCTCATCAAACTAGCATCTTCTATCTCATCAAGCTAGCATCTTCTGTCTCATCAAGCTAGCATCTTCCATCTCATCAAGCTAGCATCTTCTGTCTCATCAAGCTAGCATCTTCCATCTCATCAAGCTAGCATCTTCCATCTCATCAAGCTAGCATCTTCTATCTCATCAAGCTAGCATCTTCTATCTCATCTAGCTAGCATCTTCTATCTCATCAAGCTAGCATCTTCTATCTCATCTAGCTAGCATCTTCTATCTCATCTAGCTAGCATCTTCTATCTCATCTAGCTAGCATCTTCTATCTCATCAAGCTAGCATCTTCTATCTCATCTAGCTAGCATCTTCTATCTCATCTAGCTAGCATCTTCTATCTCATCAAGCTAGCATCTTCTATCTCATCTAGCTAGCATCTTCTATCTCATCTAGCTAGCATCTTCTATCTCATCTAGCTAGCATCTTCTATCTCATCTAGCTAGCATCTTTTATCTCATCTAGCTAGCATCTTCTATCTCATCAAGCTAGCATCTTCTATCTCATCAAGCTAGCATCTTCTATCTCATCAAGCTAGCATCTTCTATCTCATCAAGCTAGCATCTTCTATCTCATCTAGCTAGCATCTTCTATCTCATCAAACTAGCATCTTCTATCTCATCAAGCTAGCATCTTCTATCTCATCAAGCTAGCATCTTCTATCTCATCTAGCTAGCATCTTCTATCTCATCAAGCTAGCATCTTCTATCTCATCAAGCTAGCATCTTCTATCTCATCAAGCTAGCATCTTCTATCTCATCAAGCTAGCATCTTCTATCTCATCAAGCTAGCATCTTCTATCCCATCAAGCTAGCATCTTCTATCTCATCTAGCTAGCATCTTCTATCTCATCTAGCTAGCATCTTCTATCTCATCTAGCTAGCATCTTCTATCTCATCAAACTAGCATCTTCTATCTCATCAAGCTAGCATCTTCTATCTCATCAAGCTAGCATCTTCTATCTGATCAAGCTAGCATCTTCTATCTCATCAAGCTAGTATCTTCTATCTCATCAAGCTAGCATCTTCTATCTCATCAAGCTAGCATCTTCTATCTGATCAAGCTAGCATCTTCTATCTCATCAAACTAGCATCTTCTATCTCATCAAGCTAGCATCTTCTATCTCATCAAGCTAGCATCTTCTATCTGATCAAGCTAGCATCTTCTATCTCATCAAGCTAGCATCTTCTATCTCATCAAGCTAGCATCTTCTATCTCATCAAGCTAGCATCTTCTATCTCATCAAGCTAGCATCTTCTATCTCATCAAGCTAGCATCTTCTATCTCATCAAGCTAGTATCTTCTATCTCATCTAGCTAGCATCTTCTATCTCATCTAGCTAGCATCTTCTATCTCATCAAGCTAGCATCTTCTATCTCATCAAGCTAGCATCTTCTATCTCATCAAGCTAGCATCTTCTATCTCATCAAGCTAGCATCTTCTATCTCATCAAGCTAGCATCTTCTATCTCATCTAGCTAGCATCTTCTATCTCATCTAGCTAGCATCTTCTATCTCATCAAGCTAGCATCTTCTATCTCATCAAGCTAGCATCTTCTATCTCATCAAGCTAGCATCTTCTATCTCATCAAGCTAGCATCTTCTATCTCATCAAGCTAGCATCTTCTATCTCATCAAGCTAGCATCTTCTATCTCATCAAGCTAGCATCTTCTATCTCATCAAGCTAGCATCTTCTATCTCATCAAGCTAGCATCTTCTATCTCATCAAGCTAGCATCTTTTATCTCATCAAGCTAGCATCTTCTATCTCATCAAGCTAGCATCTTCTATCTCATCAAGCTAGCATCTTTTATCTCATCAAGCTAGCATCTTCTATCTGATCAAGCTAGCATCTTCTATCTGATCAAGCTAGCATCTTCTATCTCATCAAACTAGCATCTTCTATCTCATCAAGCTAGCATCTTCTATCTCATCAAGCTAGCATCTTCTATCTGATCAAGCTAGCATCTTCTATCTCATCAAGCTAGCATCTTCTATCTCATCAAGCTAGCATCCTCTATCTCATCAAGCTAGCATCTTCTATCTCATCAAGCTAGCATCTTCTATCTCATCAAGCTAGCATCTTCTATCTCATCAAGCTAGTATCTTCTATCTCATCTAGCTAGCATCTTCTATCTCATCTAGCTAGCATC
>NC_091297.1:33808924-33841424 GCF_038502225.1 Cherax quadricarinatus | reverse complement strand
ACCCACACATAGGAGGGAAAGAAGCTTACGACGACGTTTCGGTCGGACCGAAACGTCGTCGTAAGCTTCTTTCTCCTATGTGTGCGGGTTATTTGTTCATTATTCCAGTCACGATATTGTACCTGTGTTCTTTATTATAAATGTAATATATACCTTTGATGTACCATGTATCATGGTAAGACTCACCTGCCACGAGTTCAATCCCCACCTGTGGTATGGTTTTTTTAATGTTCAATGTAACTCATATTGAGTTTTCCTGCTCGAGCACAAATCCTCCTGTGATTCTTATTTCTGTTGCTACTTTATTTCCTTTGTCTTGTCCTTCTTCCAGTAAATGAGAGAGGGTGATGACAGCATTCATTAGTATTTAAGATAATTATCCTCTTTCACTCGTCTCTACTTTCTTTTTTATTTATACCAAAAATTCAGCATGTGGGATTATAATTATTAGGTTTCGTGATTGAAATTTTTACCTCTGGTTCTACTTCCTTTCACTTGGTTTCAGGATCTTCCTGTAAACTATTCTGCATGCAAGAAGCATTCGTCTCAACTACAGTATTTCTCACACTGTAAAAGTGTTTCCTATATGAGGGTGTAGCTGGTAAAGGCCATTTGACGACCTTGAGAGTTGAAGTTGTGTCAAGTGGCATGCACGAAAGGACGACCTCTCTTTCTAATAATTAAACGTTGAAGTGAAAACAAGTTAATTTAGTCTTCTCATATTCATCTCGAGGTTGGGAATTCACAATAATTAACCTTCATTTACTAATTTATGTGTGGATGGGGACAGTAGTGTAGCCACTGAGTTTCAATTGACTAGTGTGAAACCTTACCAGTCTCAGGTAATTTAAAAAAAATAATTTATGAAGCGGTGGACCAGTAAGTCAGGGGAAGACCTCGGTCAGATGAGGAAAAGCTACAGTGGTGGGTCATAATATGACCAAGACCAGCTTAAGGAAACATAGATCTTATTTTCTAATGAGTCTTACCTCACCTAATGTATTTTATTGTAATAATACTTAATTTTATTTATGAAACTTACTTCCACTACTCCTCGAAATTTTTTTTTATTTTTACTACCTTTATAGTGAAAAAATTCCTTCTTATAACTTTTGGGGCTCATTTGGGTGTTGATATCCACAGTGCTGATACCGCTCATTATTTTTTATGTCGTGATTATGTCCTCTCTTGACAACCTTTCTCCCAGTGCTGTGAATTTTTATTAATTAAACATGGCGTTATAGTTCATGTAATTTATCGGTAATAGTAACCAGGTTGTAAATCTCTGGATCATCAGGAACAATTTATGTACTTGAGATGTGTTTCATGAAGGTCCTGTGTACTTCAGTACTCGCCTTGCATAGAAGATGCATAATTTTTATCAAGAAGTTCTCTGTTATTTTGCACAACGTTTTATATGTACGACGTCATTACAGATGCCAACGAGGCTATTATATTTATGTAAACTTCTGACGACAGATTCTGTGTTAAGTATATACTTCACTCATTTTTTTTCCTTCTGAATCTACTAGTCTCCTTCCTCGTTCACCTGTCTTCATTATCTTACACTTCTCAGAGCTGAATCTTTACCGTCCATCTCCTGAACAAACGTCAATTGATATTATTAATATTAACTTCTAAAGGCTCGGTCCGGTAAGGCAGTGGAAGACCTCACATAAATAATTGAAAGTTGCCGTGACGGGTCATTATATAACTAAAATCCGTGTCGAGCAGCATTTGTCTTATTCCCGATTAATCTTACCTAACTTAACCTAACTTCTTGCAAACCTCTTTTGCATCTAGTCTTTCCAAGACCTTCACATCATCCACGAATCTGATGAATAGGAACCAGTCTTTAAAGACAGTTCGTTGATGTGCATATAAAACGAGAGGTACTGATCGAAAACTGATCCTTAGGGCACACCGCTTATTAGTTGCTTGTGCAGCACAAGGTCGAAGGCCTTCCTACAGTCCAGGAATATGCAATCTGCTCTTCCATTTAATGTTTTATTCATCATCCTCTCATATAACTCGGGTCGATGGATGAGGCTTAATATCGTTTTTTTTGAACTCGTACTGTTGGTTTATGGTAAACCCAAACTCTTCAGGAAGCCTCGAGCATATTTCCGCTGCCTGCCCTCTACATTGAATATTGACATTACATGTACTGTTTAGTAGCTTTCCAGTATCACTCCTGTCTCCAGGGTGATATTACTGATCATCACAAATGTCTTGCTTAGAGTTTCTGCTCCTTCCATCAGCATCCAAGCAAGATTCTACCCGGTTTTATTTCTTGACCATCAGTCAGCTATTTCAGATACTTATTTACCTTTACCTCAGTCAACATTACATACTTCAGTGCTCCTAGAGTTAGGCTCCCACTTCAGGGCAGGTGTTTCTGATAATCTCTCAATACTTCTTGAAGTCTACTGGAAGCAGTGATCATAAACTGGTGTCTTGTCTGTCATGATTAACGGCCAGAAACTCTATCCTCCACCAATTTTCACAATTAATAACACATACGGGTCTTTTCTTTCTGTCTCAAGCACGTAAGATGATAGATATATCTTACTACTACTGTTACTACTTAAACTTAGTTCATACTACACATGCAATTATGCATGTATATGTGTGTGTATACACACCCATCTGAGTTTTCTTCTGCTTTCATAATAGTTTTTATTCTTGTATTATTTCATTTCATCTCCATGGGTAAATGGACATGAGTCCATCCTCCGTAAACCATGAGTGTCGTAAAAGGTGACTGAAATGGCGGGAGCAAACGGCTAGTGACTCCTCCTGTATATACAGTATTAAAATGAAGAAGAAAATTTTTAATTTGGGATGGTTATATGTGAGTTAGTACAGTACGAATGATGAAAGAATTGATTGTAAATGTTATGAATGAAAAAGAAGCTGGATGTCATGCTCCAAGCAAGAGGCTGGAAGAATTTCAGTGGATTAGGGTGGGTGTACCTGAGAGAATTAGAGCTAAGGAAGGAGTCATGGTAATATTAAATAATCATTTATAGAAAAAAAGATGGCATAGAAATGTATAAATTCAATAATTTTGTGGATTATTTCAAGGGTCGGGTGTGAAAAATGGGTTACATTAAGTGTTTATGCACCTGGATGAGAGAGAGAGAGAGACAGAGAGAAAGAGAGAGAGAGAGAGAGAGAGAGAGAGAGAGAGAGAGAGAGAGAGAGAGAGAGAGAGAGAGAGAGAGAGAGAGAGAGAGAGAGAGAGAGAGAGAGAGAGATTCGGAATTGTTAAATGAATATTTAGGGAGTTATAAACCAAGTAGAAAGTGATTTCTGTGGGGGACCTAAATGCTAAAATGAGAGGAACAGTTATAGAGGGAGTAGTAAGTAAGTTTAGTGGATTGTTAACAGGTAATGCCTATTTTAAGAAAAAGATGATAAATAAGTACACGAGATATGATTTAGGACATAATAACAGCAGTTTGTGGGACTATGTATGAGTGGATAAAAGACTGATGGGTAGACTTCTGGACGTGCAAGTTTTGAAGGACGAAAGATGTATCATATCATTATTTATTGGCAGCTACAGTAAGAGTAAGAGGAACATGGGTGCATAAGGAGAATGTCATCAGGGATCTGAAGTAAAAGTTTATAAATTAGTGGAGATAGTGAAGGTAAGAAATACACATTTATTGGGAGAAAGATGAGCTAGTGAGAGTACAAGTATTGAAGCGGTCGATGATGTATGGGAAAGATTTAAGAATGTAGTGTTAGAGTGAACAGCAGAAGTTGGAGGGTATAGAAGGATGGGTACAGGAGGAGAGCGGAGCGAGGGGTAGAAGAGGAAGAAAAAGCATATTGGAGATTTTTTTTACAAATAGAAGTGATATAAGGAAAATAAAAGAGAGGATAAAAGACTGGTCGTGAAGTGTAAACAGAGAGCTACTGAGAGAGTGGGTGAGGGTTTATTAACAAATTTTCCTGAGAATAAGAATTTGTTTGAAGTTAGATCAGTGAGATCAGAAAGTCTAGGGAACAAGTAAATTTAACAGTTAAAAACAAAAGAGGGAAGTTATTAGATGATGCATTGAGGTATCTATGGGAACAAAAAGGCAAAAAGGGGAATGCACCAAGAGAACAGCAGTACCAACAATCTTATGTGTGTGTGTGAAGTATGGGTTTTAAACGTTGCAGCGAGGAGGCTGAAGGCCGTGGAGATGTGTCTGAAGGCAATGTGTGGTATGAATATTATGCAGAGAATTCGTAGTTTAGTGGCTGGGAAGTGTGGTTACCAAAAGTATTATTCAGAGGATTGATTATTAAGTTAGATCGGACATTTAGAAAGGATGGAACAAAATAGGATTAGATATGTGTATAAATATGAAGCGTCCACCAGGCCCCTCCTGGGCGTCAACCAGGCACCTCCTGGGCGTCCACCAGGCACCTCCTGGGCGTCCACCAGGCCCCTCCTGGGCGTCCACCAGGCCCCTCCTGGGCGTCCACCAGGCTTCTGTGAACGTGTTAGATTGGAGGGTAGGCAAGTAGTTTTTAATATTTTGATGTGCTGTTAGAGTGTGAATAAGGTAACATTTATGAAAGGGTTCAGGGAAGCCAGTTAGCCGGACTTGAGTCCTGGAGGTGGAGAGTACAGTGCCTGCTCTCTGAAGGAGGGGCGGGATACAGCAGTTTGGAGAGTTATGTGAATTGGGATGCCAGCTTGCTTTGACAAGACAGTGATTGAATGAATGATTCTGAACGTGTTTCTTCTTTTTTGGGCCACCGTACCTCTGTGTGAGACAGTGTATCAAAAAGTGGGTTACCTATTAACTATTCTGAAGTTCCCATACCTGGGAACGCTTGTTACTCACCTACAGTCCCCATAACTCTGAACCCCCCTGTACCCCCATAACTAACAACTTGCCAGTTACCTGAAATCTCAATAACTCTGAAAACTTCAGACATCCCCATTACCCCATTACTCCGATTTTTTTTACCACATGAAGTTCTTAGTAGCTAAAAACACTTCTGAAATCCCTATAATTCCGAACACTCCTTAAGTTCCATAACTCTGAGCATCTGCTAGTTACTGAAGTCTCATGTAACCCTGAGCATCTGCCATTATCTGAAGCTCCTGAAGTCCTTATAACGCTGAACGCACGTTACCATCTAATGTCTTAGTAGCTCTGAACACTCCTGAATTTTCCATAACTCTGGATACCCTCTGCTTACCTGTAGTCCCAAAACTCCAGCTGTTCGGGTGAGAGCCGGACGTGGCGTCGACTGTAGAAGTTGCCTCTGTTGTTGCCGAGCCAGACGTCGTAGCCAGCGTCAGCCAGTATGAACCCTTCGTCAGGAGGTGTTAATTTTTAGTCCAGAAGGCCCGATAACAAACATTAACAATATCAGTAATACCTCCCATTAACAAACATTAACACTGGCACCACTCACAACATTGTTAACAATACCTCCCATTAACAAACATTAACACTGGCACCACTCACAACATTGTTAACAATACCTCCCATTAACAAACATTAACACTGGCACCACTCACAACATTGTTAACAATACCTCCCATTAACAAACATTAACACTGGCACCACTCACAACATTGTTAACAATACCTCCCATTAACAAACATTAACACTGGCACCACTCACAACATTATCAACAATACCTCCCATTAACAAACATTAACACTGGCACCACTCACAACATTGTTAACAATACCTCCCATTAACAAACATTAACACTGGCACCACTCACAACATTGTTAACAATACCTCCCATTAACAAACATTAACACTGGCACCACTCACAACATTGTTAACAATACCTCCCATTAACAAACATTAACACTGGCACCACTCACAACATTGTTAACAATACCTCCCATTAACAAACATTAACACTGGCACCACTCACAACATTGTTAACAATACCTCACATTAACAAACATTAACACTGGCACCACTCACAACATTATCAACAATACCTCCCATTAACAAACATTAACACTGGCACCACTCACAACATTGTTAACAATACCTCCCATTAACAAACATTAACACTGGCACCACTCACAACATTGTTAACAATACCTCCCATTAACAAACATTAACACTGGCACCACTCACAACATTGTTAACAATACCTCCCATTAACAAACATTAACACTGGCACCACTCACAACATTGTTAACAATACCTCCCATTAACAAACATTAACACTGGCACCACTCACAACATTGTTAACAATACCTCCCATTAACAAACATTAACACTGACACCACTCACAACATTGTTAACAATACCTCCCATTAACAAACATTAACACTGGCACCACTCACAACATTATCAACAATACCTCCCATTAACAAACATTAACACTGGCACCACTCACAACATTGTTAACAATACCTCCCATTAACAAACATTAACACTGGCACCACTCACAACATTGTTAACAATACCTCCCATTAACAAATATTAACACTGGCACCACTCACAACATTGTTAACAATACCTCCCATTAACAAACATTAACACTGGCACCACTCACAACATTGTTAACAATACCTCCCATTAGCAAACATTAACACTGGCACCACTCACAACATTGTTAACAATACCTCACATTAACAAACATTAACACTGGCACCACTCACAACATTATCAACAATACCTCCCATTAACAAACATTAACACTGGCACCACTCACAACATTGTTAACAATACCTCCCATTAACAAACATTAACACTGGCACCACTCACAACATTGTTAACAATACCTCCCATTAACAAACATTAACACTGGCACCACTCACAACATTGTTAACAATACCTCCCATTAACAAACATTAACACTGGCACTACTCACAACATTGTTAACAATACATCCCATTAACAAACATTAACACTGGCACCACTCACAACATTGTTAACAATACCTCACATTAACAAACATTAACACTGGCACCACTCACAACATTGTTAACAATACCTCCCATTAACAAACATTAACACTGGCACCACTCACAACATTGTCAACAATACCTCCCATTAACAAACATTAACACTGGCACCACTCACAACATTGTTAACAATACCTCCCATTAACAAACATTAACACTGGCACCACTCACAACATTGTTAACAATACCTCCCATTAACAAACATTAACACTGGCACCACTCACAACATTGTTAACAATACCTCCCATTAACAAACATTAACACTGGCACCACTCACAACATTGTTAACAATACCTCCCATTAACAAACATTAACACTGGCACCACTCACAACATTGTTAACAATACCTCTCATTAACAAACATTAACACTGGCACCACTCACAACATTGTTAACAATACCTCCCATTAAGAAACATTAACACTGGCACCACTCACAACATTGTTAACAATACCTCCCATTAACAAACATTAACACTGGCACCACTCACAACATTGTTAACAATACCTCTCATTAACAAACATTAACACTGGCACCACTCACAACATTGTTAACAATACACTGGCACCACTCACAACATTGTTAACAATACCTCCCATTAACAAACATTAACACTGGCACCACTCACAACATTGTTAACAATACCTCCCATTAACAAACATTAACACTGGTAATCTTTAAAAACTTATAGTAATAAATACCTCCCATTACATTGTCTTTGATAATAATTCTTACGTATAGCAATACCTCCAATAATAAAAATTATTACTTATCTTTATTATTGGAGGTATTACTGTAAGTTATACCTCTATTATAGTTATACCTCTATTATAGTTATACCTCTATTATAGTTATACCTCTATTATAGTTATACCTCTATTATAGTTATACCTCTATTATAGTTATACCTCTATTATAGTTATACCTCTATTATAGTAATACCTCTATTATAGTAATACCTCTATTATAGTAATACCTCCATTATAGTTATACCTCCATTATTGGAGGTAATACTATAAGTAATACTCCATTACAGTAATACCTCCATTAATGGAGGTATTACTATAAATAATACCTATTTTAATAAACATTACTACTAATAATAATCTTAAGAATCGTAAATAATTCATAGTAATATCTTATGTATAAATATTAACACTGAATTCAAACGTAACAATTAATAATAATTACAATTATTATAATTATTATCACTTACAACAATCATAACAATTAACAGTAATAACTAATCTTTATAAATATAACTACATCAGTGTTGACATCACACGAGGCTTCACGGCTGCTAGACAATTAATTACATCTTGGAATATTAATGAAAGAAGTTAATAACTTTTAGTCAATTAAAAAATCACATGTAAAGTCATCTCTTATAACGTGATCATTATAGTCGACAGATAAAAAAATGAAACCCTTAAGTAACAGAAAACTATTACCAACCTCTAACATTGATGACACCACTAAGAAACAGGTGTGTAATGAATATGCACTTAGAGATAACTCAGTAAGTGTAAAGGGACCAAGACTTTTCAACATCCACTCTCTATACCAAAGGGTAATTATCAACAGACATCTGGCTGTCTTCAGAAGGAAATTTGATTTCTCAGGTCATTTCCTGATCCACCAGGCTGTGGTACCGATGACTGACTGTGTGCAGCTAGCATTCACAGCGTGGTTGATCAGACTATCAACCAGCAGGCCTGGTTTGGAACCGAACCGTGAGAACGGCCTTGAAGCAACCATACTTGTACGAGAAAAATAAATTTTTGGCTACACCCAAAATAACACAAATCCAAACATAAAAAGAAAGAGAAATACGCACACAATTAGGTCTGGTCACATAGTTTGTATTGATCATCATCTGTGTGTCTACCAGACTGTTGCAAATACTTCTGTCAGTTTGGCAGACACGATGATGATGATTAAACAAAATGTAAAGTATCTGACCAGAACTATGGCCACTATCATGAATACTATGTGTTTATTTGTCCACTTATTGAGGAATATAGAGATAGTATATTAACGTATATCACATATCAAGATATCTTATTAATGAAAATAAGATACCAGATATATTAAGCAGATTTCCTAAGTTTGTAACAGATAAGTGAACTGTAGATATAAATCCAGATGTACTTCTGTTAACCCTTTTGGGCCTAGTTCCTAGGTCTTTTGTGTATCCATATACTCTTGCGCTACCCTCCACGGCATAGATATGGGGTGCGCAATAAATTAAATCTAAAAAATCTAAATCCAAATATAATCCAATTAGGCAATAATTAGATGAATACGTAGATACTCACCTAATGCCTGGTCAGGATCATTCATGACATAGTCAGCGCTGGACAAGAGAATACCGTGTAGGAGGAAGACCACTCGCCGCTCTCCTGTGCTAAGTCTGTAAATATAACACAATAATTACTAGCATCAGTGGTATATATGATTTATTTATGATATGCAATGCTTATAGGAAACCAAGAAAGAAAGCCATGAGACAGAAAACTAAAGAAGTAATCCTTCCAATTTTGTCATATGATTAAATCATTTTCTTGTTCTCCGTAGCAGTTGTAATGGAAGTAGAGAGGGCAGGAACTAGTGGAACGTGCCTGGGTATGACGACCACACACCCTCAAGTAAAAGGAATCTTAATCTCTTTCAGTGAGTCACTGACACGTGAGCTTCATCCATGAGCTCAACAGTCCTCATGGGCGGAGAGAGAGTTAGAAGCCCTATGGGAGGAGCTGACATGGGAGGACACCGAGGTCATACAATTCCCTTCGAAGAGGAAGGAGTCTCAGAGTTTGATAGACAGTGACCTCTACACCAGGGCGAAGGGTACATGTAATATGTGGATCTCAGTTTTACAGAGTTGAAATTTTCTACAGCCAAAGACTTAATTAGATTTAAAAAAAAAAGAAAAAAAAAAAAAAGAAGGGAAGTCTTAATGACGATAGAGAGTGAGCTCTGCACTAGGCCTGGTGCAGACCTTGCCCACCCTCACCCCTAATACCTTGTCCACCCTCACCCCTAATACCTTGCCCACCCTCACCCCTAATACCTTGTCCACCCTCACCCGTAATACCTTGCCCACCCTAACCCCTAATACCTTGTCCACCCTCACCCCTAATACCTTGCCCACCCTCACCCCTAATACCTTGATCACCCTCACCGGTAATACCTTGCCCACCCTCACCCCTAATACCTTGCCCACCCTCACCCCTAATACCTTGCCCACCCTCACCCCTAATACCTTGATCACCCTCACCGCTAATACCTTGACCACCCTCACCCCTAATACCTTGCCCACCCTCACCCCTAATACCTTGCCCACCCTCACCCCTAATACGTTGATCACCCTCACCCCTAATACTTTGATCACCCTCAGCCCTAATACCTTGCCCACCCCTCGGCCCTAATACCTTGATCACCCTTAGCCCTAATACCTTGCACACCCTCAGCCCTAATACCTTGCCCACCCTCAGCCCTAATACCTTGGCCACCCTCAGCCCAAGTACCTTGCCCACCCTCACCCCTAATACCTTGACCACCCTCACCCCTAATGCCTTGCCCACCCTCAGCCCTAATACCTTGATCACTTTCAGTCCTAATACCTTGATCACCCTTAGCCCTAATACCTTGCCCACCCTCAGCCCTAACACCTTGCCCACCCTCAGCCCTAATACCTTGCCCTCCCTCAGCCCTAATACCCTGCCCACCCTCACCCCTAATACCTTGCCCACCCTCGCCTCTAATACCTTGCCCAACCTCACCCCTAATACCTTGATCATCCTCAGCCCTAATACCTTGCCTAACCTCAGCCCTAATACCTTGATCACCCTCAGCCCTAATACCTTGGCCACCCTCAGCCCTATTACCTTGCCCACCCTCACCCCTAATACCTTGACCACCCTCACCCCTAATGCCTTGCCCACCCTCAGCCCTAATACCTTGATCACCCTCAGTCCTAATACCTTGATCACCCTTAGCCCTAATACCTTGCCCACCCTCAGCCCTAACACCTTGCTCACCCTCAGCCCTAATACCTTGCCCTCCCTCAGCCCTAATACCCTGCCCACCCTCACCCCTAATACCTTGCCCACCCTCGCCTCTAATACCTTGCCCACCCTCACCCCTAATACCTTGATCATCCTCAGCCCTAATACCTTGCCTACCCTCAGCCCTAATACCTTGATCACCCTCAGCCCTAATACCTTGCCCACCCTCAGCCCTAATTCCTTGGCCACCCTCAGCCCTAATACCTTGCCCACCCTCAGCAGTAATACCTTGATCACCATCAGCCCTAATACCTTGATCACCCTCAGCCCTAATACCTTGCCCACCCTCAGCCCTAATACCTTGCCCTCCCTCAGCCCTAATACGTTGCCCACCCTCAGCCCTAATACCTTGCCCACCCTCAGCCCTAATACCTTACCCACCCTCAGCCCTAATACCTTGCCCATCCTCAGCCCTAATACCTTGATCACCCTTAGCCCTAATACCTTGCCCACCCTCAGCCCTAATACCTTGCCCACCCTCACCCCTAATACCTTGGCCACCCTCAGCCCAAGTACCTTGCCCACCCTCACCCCTAATACCTTGACCACTCTCACCCCTAATGCCTTGCCCACCCTCAGCCCTAATACCTTGTTCACCCTCAGTCCTAATACCTTGATCACCCTTAGCCCTAATACATTGCCCACCCTCAGTCCTAATACCTTGCCCACCCTCTGCCCTAATACCTTGATCACCTTTAGCCCTAATACCTTGCCCACCCTCAGCCCTAATACCTTGGCCACCCTCAGCCCTAATACCTTGCCCACCCTCAGCCCTAATACCCTGCCCACCCTCACCCCTAATACCTTGATCACCCTCACCGGTAATACCTTGCTCTCCCTCACCCCTAATACCTTGCCCACCCTCACCTCTAATACCTTGCCCACCCTCACCCCTAATGCCTTAATCACCCTCACCGCTAATGCCTTGACCACCCTCACCCCTAATACCTTGCCCACCCTCACCCCTAATACCTAGCCCACCCTCACCCCTAAAACCTTGATCACCCTCACCCCTAATACTTTGATCACCCTCAGCCCTAATACCTTGCCCACCCCTCGGCCCTAATACCTTGATCACCCTTAACCCTAATACCTTGCCCACCCCTCGGCCCTAATACCTTGATCACCCTTAACCCTAATACCTTGGCCACCCTCAGCCCAAGTACCTTGCCCACCCTCACCCCTAATACCTTGACCACCCTCACCCCTAATGCCTTGCCCACCCTCAGCCCTAATACCTTGATCACCCTCAGTCCTAATACCTTGATCACCCTTAGCCCTAATACCTTGCCCACCTTCAGCCTTAACACCTTGCCCACCCTCAGCCCTAATACCTTGCCCTCCCTCAGCCCTAATACCTTGCCCACCCTCACCCCTAATACCTTGCCCACCCTCGTCTCTAATACCTTGCCCACCCTCACCCCTAATACCTTGATCATCCTCAGCCCTAATACCTTGCCTACCCTCAGCCCTAATACCTTGATCACCCTCAGCCCTAATACCTTGCCCACCCTCAGCCCTAATACCTTGGACACCCTCAGCCTTAATACCTTGCCCACCCTCAGCCCTAATACCTTGATCACCATCAACCCTAATACCTTGATCACCCTCAGCTCTAATACCTTGCCCACCCTCAGCCCTAATACCTTGCCCTCCCTCAGCCCTAATACGTTGTCCACCCTCAGCCCTAATACCTTGCCCACCCTCAGCCCTAATACCTTACCCACCCTCAGCCCTAATACCTTGCCCACCCTCAGCTCTAATACCTTGATCACCATCAGCCCTAATACCTTGATCACCCTCAGCCCTAATACCTTGCCCACCCTCAGTCCTAATACCTTGCCCTCCCTCAGTCCTAATATGTTGCCCACCCTCAGCCCTAATACCTTGCCCACCCTCAGCCCTAATACCTTACCCACCCTCAGCCCTAACACCTTGCCCATCCTCAGCCCTAATACCTTGAACACCCTCACCCCTAATACCTTGCCCACCCTCAGCCCTAATACCTTGATCACCCTCAGCCCTAATACCTTGATCACCCTCAGCTTTAATACCTTGATCACCCTCACCCCTAATACCTTGACCACCCTCACTTTTAATACCTTGACCACCCTCACCCTTAATACCTTGACCACCCTCACCCCTAATACCTTGACCACCCTCACCCCTAATACCTTGACCACCCTCAACTCTAATACCATGCCCACCATCACCCCTAATACCTTGCCCACCCTCACCCCTAATACCTTGACCACCCTCACCTCTAATACCTTGATCACCATCACCCCTAATGTCTTGCCCACCCTCAACCCTAATATCTCGACCACCCTCACCCCTAATACCTTGCCCAGCCTCACCCCTAATACTTTGCCCACCCTCACCCCTAATACCTTGACCACCCTCACCCCTGTTACCTTGCCCACCCTCACCCCTAATACCTTGATCACTCTCACCCCTAATACCTTGCCCACCCCTCAGCCCTAATACCTTGATCACCCTCACCCCTAATACCTTGATCACCCTCAGCCCTAATACCTTGCCCACCCTAAGCCCTAATACCTTGCCCACCTTCAGCCCTAATACCTTGCCCACTCTCACCCCTAATACCTTTCCCACCCTCACCCATAATACCTTGCCCACCGTCAGCCCTAATACCTTGATCACCCTCAGCCCTAATACCTTGATCACCCTGAACTCTAATACCTTGCCCACCCTCAGCCCTAATACCTTGCCCACACTCAGCCCTAATACCTTGCCCACCCTCAACCCTAATACCTTGCCCACCCTCAGCCCTAATACCTTGCCATCCCTCTGCCCTAATACCTTGCCCACTCTCAGCCCTAATACATTGATCATCCTCAGCCCTAATACCTTGACCACCCTCACCCCTAATACCTTGTCCACCCTCACCCGTAATACCTTGCCCACCCTAACCCCGAATAACTTGTCCACCCTCACCCCTAATACCTTGCCCACCCTCACCCCTAATACCTTGATCACCCTCACCGGTAATACCTTGCCCACCCTCACCCCTAATACCTTGCCCACCCTCACCCCTAATACCTTGCCCACTCTCAGCCCTAATACCTTGATCACCCTCACCTCTAATACCTTGACCACCCTCACCCCTAATACCTTGCCCACCCTCACCCGTAATACCTAGCCCACCCTCACCCCTAATACCTTGATCACCCTCACCCCTAATACTTTGATCACCCTCAGCCCTAATACCTTGCCCACCCCTCGGCCCTAATACCTTGATCACCCTTAGCCCTAATACCTTGCCCACCCTCAGCCCTAATACCTAGCCCACCCTCAGCCCTAATACCTTGATCACCCTCACCGCTAATACCTTGACCACCCTCACCCCTAATACCTTGCCCACCCTCACCCCTAATACCTTGATCACCCTCACCCCTAATACCTTGATCACCCTCACCCCTAATACTTTGATCACCCTCAGCCCTAATACCTTGCCCACCCCTCGGCCCTAATACCTTGATCACCCTTAGCCCTAATACCTTGCCCACCCTCAGCCCTAATACCTAGCCCACCCTCAGCCCTAATACCTTGATCACCCTCACCGCTAATACCTTGACCACCCTCACCCCTAATACCTTGCCCACTCTCACCCCTAATACCTTGATCACCCTCACCCCTAATACCTTGATCACCCTCACCCCTAATACTTTGATCACCCTCAGCCCTAATACCTTGCCCACCCCTCGGCCCTAATGCCTTGATCACCCTTAGCCCTAATACCTTGCCCACCCTCAGCCCTAATACCTAGCCCACCCTCAGCCCTAATACCTTGATCACCCTCACCGCTAATACCTTGACCACCCTCACCCCTAATACCTTGCCCACCCTCACCCCTAATACCTTGATCACCCTCACCCCTAATACTTTGATCACCCTCAGCCCTAATACCTTGCCCACCCCTCGGCCGTAATACCTTGATCACCCTTAGCCCTAATACCTTGCCCATCCTCAGCCCTTATACCTAGCCCACCCTCAGCCCTAATACGTTGGCCACCCTCAGCCCAAGTACCTTGCCCACCCTCACCCCTAATACCTTGACCACCCTCACCCCTAATGCCTTGCCCACCCTCAGCCCTAATACCTTGATCACCCTCAGTCCTAATACCTTGACCACCCTTAGCCCTAATACCTTGCCCACCCTCAGCCTTAACACCTTGCCAACCCTCAGCCCTAATACCTTGCCCTCCCTCAGTCCTAATACCCTGCCTACCCTCACCCCTAATACCTTGCCCACCCTCGCCTCTAATACATTGCCCACACTCACCCCTAATACCTTGATCATCCTCAGCCCTAATACCTTGCCCACCCTCAGCCCTAATACCTTGGCCACCCTCAGCCCTAATACCTTGCCCACCGTCACCCCTAATACCTTGACCACCCTCACCCCTAATGCCTTGCACACCCTCAGCCCTAATACCTTAACCACCCTCACCCCTAATACCTTGTCCACCCTCACCCGTAATACCTTGCCCACCCTAACCCCGAATAACTTGTCCACCCTCACCCCTAATACCTTGCCCACCCTCACCCCTAATACCTTGATCACCCTCACCGGTAATACCTTGCCCACCCTCACCCCTAATACCTTGCCCACCCTCACCCCTAATACCTTGCCCACCCTCACCCCTAATACCTTGATCACCCTCACCCCTAATACCTAGCCCACCCTCACCCCTAATACCTTGATCACCCTCACCCCTAATACATTGATCACCCTCACCCCTAATACCTTGCCCACCCCTCGGCCCTAATACCTTGATCACCCTTAGCCCTAATACCTTGCCCACCCTCAGCCCTAATACCTAGCCCACCCTCAGCCCTAATACCTTGATCACCCTCACCGCTAATACCTTGACCACCCTCACCCCTAATACCTTGCCCACCCTCACCCCTAATACCTTGATCACCCTCACCCCTAATACCTTGATCACCCTCACCCCTAATACCTCGGCCCTAATACCTTGATCACCCTTAGCCCTAATACCTTGCCCACCCTCAGCCCTAATACCTAGCCCACCCTCAGCCCTAATACCTTGATCACCCTCACCGCTAATACCTTGACCACCCTCACCCCTAATACCTTGCCCACCCTCACCCCTAATACCTTGATCACCCTCACCCCTAATACTTTGATCACCCTCAGCCCTAATACCTTGCCCACCCCTCGGCCCTAATACCTTGATCACCCTTAGCCCTAATACCTTGCCCATCCTCAGCCCTAATACCTAGCCCACCCTCAGCCCTAATACGTTGGCCACCCTCAGCCCAAGTACCTTGCCCACCCTCACCCCTAATACCTTGACCACCCTCACCCCTAATGCCTTGCCCACCCTCAGCCCTAATACCTTGATCACCCTCAGTCCTGATACCTTGACCACCCTTAGCCCTAATACCTTGCCCACCCTCAGCCTTAACACCTTGCCCACCCTCAGCCCTAATACCTTGCCCTCCCTCAGTCCTAATACCCTGCACACCCTCACCCCTAATACCTTGCCCACCCTCGCCTCTAATACATTGCCCACCCTCACCCCTAATACCTTGATCATCCTCAGCCCTAATACCTTGCCCACCCTCAGCCCTAATACCTTGGCCACCCTCAGCCCTAATAACTTGCCCACCGTCACCCCTAATACCTTGACCACCCTCACCCCTAATGCCTTGCACACCCTCAGCCCTAATACCTTTATCATCCTCAGTCCTAATACCTTGATCACCCTTAGCCCTAATACCTTGCCCACCCTCAGCCCTAACACCTTGCTCACCCTCAGCCTTAATACCTTGCCCTCCCTCAGCCCTAATACCCTTCCCACCCACACCCCAAATACCTTGCCCACCCTCGCCTCTAATACCTTGCCCACCCTCACTTCTAATACCTTGATCATCCTCAGCCCTAATACCTTGCCTACCCTCAGCCCTAATACCTTGATCACCCTCAGCCCTAATACCTTGCCCACCCTCAGCCTTAATACCTTGGCCACCCTCAGCCCTAATACCTTGCCCACCCTCAGCCCTAATACCTTGATCACCCTCAGCCCTAATACCTTGCCCACCCTCAGCCCTAATACCTTGCCTTCCCTCAACCCTAATACGTTGCCCACCCTCAGCCCTAATACCTTTCCCACCCTCAGCCCTAATACCTTACCCACCCTCAGCCCTAATACCTTGCCCATCCTCAGCCCTAATACCTTGATCACCCTTAGCCCTAATACCTTGCCTACCCTCAGCCCTAATACCTTGCCCACCCTCTGCCCTAATACCTTGGCCACCCTCAGCCCAAGTACCTTGCCCACCCTCACCCCTAATACCTTGACCATCCTCACCCCTAATGCCTTGCCCACCCTCACCCCTAATACCTTGATCACCCTCAGTCCTAATACCTTGATCACCCATAGCCCTAATACCTTGCCCACCCTCAGTCCTAATACCTTGCCCACCCTCAGTTCTAATACTATGATCACCCTCAGCCCTAATACCTTGCCCACCCTCAGCCCTAATACCTTGGCCACCCTCAGCCCTAATACCTTGCCCACCCTCAGCCCTAATACCTTGCCCACCCTCACCCCTAATACCTTGATCACCCTCACCGGTAACACCTTGCCCACCCTCACCCCTAATACCTTGCCCACCCTCACCCCTAATACCTTGCCCACCCTCACCCCTAATACCTTGATCACCCTCAGCGCTAATACCTTGACCACCCTCATCCCTAATACCTTGCCCACCCTCACCCCTAATACCTAGCCCACCCTCACCCCTAATACCTTGATCACCCTCACCCCTAATACTTTGATCACCCTCCGCCCTAATACCTTGCCCACCCCTTCGGCCCTAATACCTTGATCACCCTTAACCCTAATACCTTGCCCACCCCTTGGCCCTAATACCTTGATCACCCTTAACCCTAATACCTTGGCCACCCTCAGCCCAAGTACCTTGCCCACCGTCACCCCTAATACCTTGACCACCCTCACCCCTAATGCCTTGCCCACCCTCAGCCCTAATACCTTGATCACCCTCAGTCCTAATACCTTGATCACCCTTAGCTTTAATACCTTGCCCACCCTCAGCCCAAACACCTTGCCCACACTCAGACCTAATACCTTGCCTTCCCTCAGCCCTAATACCTTGACCACCCTCACCCCTAATACCTTGCCCACCCTCGTCTCTAATACCTTTCCCACCCTCACTCCTAATACCTTGATCATCCTCAGCCCTAATACCTTGCCTACACTCAGCCCTAATACCTTGATCACCCTCAGCCCTAATACCTTGCCCACCCTCAGCCCTAATACCTTGGCCACCTTCAGCCCTAATACCTTGCCCACCCTCAGCCCTAATACCTTGATCACCATCAGCCCTAATACCTTGATCACCCTCAGCCCTAATACCTTGCCCACCCTCAGCCCTAATACCTTGCCCTCCCTCAGCCCTAATACGTTGTCCACCCTCAGCCCTAATACCTTGCCCACCCTCAGCCCTAATACCTTACCCACCCTCAGCCCTAATACCTTGCCCATCCTCAGCCCTAATACCTTGATCACCCTTAGCCCTAATACCTTTCCCACCCTCAGCCCTAATACCTTGCCCACCCTCAGCCCTAATACCTTGGCCACCCTCAGCCCAAGTACCTTGCCCACTCTCACCCCTAATACCTTGACCACCCTCACCCCTAATGCCTTGCCCACCCTCAGCCCTAATACCTTGCCCATCCTCAGTCCTAATACCTTCATCACCATTAGCCCTAATACCTTGCCCACCCTCAGTCCTAATACCTTGCCCACCCTCAGCCCTAATACCTTGATCACCCTCAGCTCTAATACCTTGCCCACCCTCAGCCCTAATACCTTGCCCACCCTCAGCCCTAATACCTTGATCACCATCAGCCCTAATACTTTGATCACCCTCAGCCCTAATACCTTGCCCACCCTCAGCCCTAATACCTTGCCCTCCCTCAGCCCTAATACCTTGCCCACCCTCACGCCTAATACCTTGACCACCCTCAGCCCTAATACCTTACCCACCCTCAGCCCTAACACCTTTCCCATCTTCAGCCCTAATACCTTGAACACCCTCACCCCTAATACCTTGCCCACCCTCAGCCCTAATACCTTGATCACCCTCAGCCCTAATACCTTGATCACCCTCAGCCCTAATACCTTGATCACCCTCACCCTTAATAACTTGATCACCCTCACCCCTAATACCTTGACCACCCTCACTCCTAATACCTTGACCACCCTCCCCCTTAATACCTTGACCACCCTCACCCCTAATACCTTGACCACCCTCACCCCTAATACCTTGACCACCCTCAACTCTAATACCATGCCCACCCTCACCCCTAATACCTTGCCCACCCTCACCCCTAATACCTTGACCACCCTCACCCCTAATACCTTGATCACCATCACCCCTAATGTCTTGCCCACCCTCACCCCTAATATCTCGACCACCCTCACCCCTAATACTTTGTCCACCCTCACCCCTAATACCTTGACCACCCTCACCCCTGTTACCTTGCCCACCCTCACCCCTAATACCTTGATCACCCTCACCCCTAATACCTTGCCCACCCCTCAGCCCTAATACCTTGATCACCCTCACCCCTAATACCTTGATCACCCTCAGCCCTAGTACCTTGCCCACCCTCAGCCCTAATACCTTGCCCACCCTAAGCCCTAATAACTTGCCCACCCTCAGCCCTAATACCTTGCCCACTCTGACCCCTAATACCTTTCCCACCCTCACCCATAATACCTTGCCCACCATCAGCCCTAATACCTTGATCACCCTGAACTCTAATACCTTGCCCACCCTCAGCCCTAATACCTTGCCCACACTCAGCCCTAATACCTTGCCCACCCTCAGCTCTAATACCTTGCCCACCTTCAGCCCTAATACCTTGCCCACCTTCAGCCCTAATACCTTGCCCACTCTCAGCCCTAATACATTGATCATCCTCAGCCCTAATACCTTGACCACCCTCAGCCCTAATACCTTGATCACCCTAAGCCCTAATACCTTGCCCACCCTTACCCCTAATACCTTTCCCTCCCTCAGCCCTAATACCTTGCCCACCCTCAGCCCTAATACCTTGATCACCCTCAGCCCTAATACTTTGATCACCCTCAGCCCTAATACCTTGCCCACCCTCACCCCTAATACCTTACCCACCCTCACCCCTAAAACCTTGACCACTCTCACCCCTTATACTTCATTGCCCACCCTCACCCCTAATACCTTGACCACCCTCACCCCTAATACCTTCATTGTCCACCCTCACCCCTAATACCTTCATTGTTCACCCTCACCCTTCATACATTGACCACACTCACCCTAATACCTACATTGCTCACCCTCACCTCTAATACCTTGCCCACCCTCACCCCTAATACCTTGACCACCCTAACTCCTAATACCTTCATTGTTCACCCTCACCTCTCATACCTTGACCACACTCACCCCTAATACCCTCATTGCCCACCCTCACCCCTAATACCTTGCCCACCCTCACCCCTAATACCTTCACTACCCTCACCCCTAATACCTTCATTGCGCACCCTCACACCTAATACCCTGACCACCCTCACCCCTAATACTTTGATCACCCTCACCCCTAATACCTTGACCACCCTAATCCCTAATACCTTGACCCCCCTCACCCTTAATACTATGACCACCCTCGCCCCTAATACCTTGACCACCCTCACCCCTAATACCCTGACCACCCTCACCCCTAATACCCTGACCACCCTCACCCCTAATACCTTGCCCACCCTTACCCCTAATACCTTGACCACCCTTACCTCTAATACCTTGACCACCCTCACCCTTAATACCTTGACCACCCTCACCCCTAATACCTTGACCACCCTCACCCCTAATACCTTGACCACCCTCACTTCTAATACCTTGACCACCCTCACCCCTAATACCTTGACCACCCTTACCCCTATTACCTTGCCCACCCTCACCCCTAATACCTTGACCATCCTCACCCCTAATACTTTGACCACCCTCACCCCTAATACCTTGCCCACACTCACCCCTAATACCTTGACCACCCTCTCTCCTAATACCTTGCCCACCCTCACCCGTAATACCTTGCCCACCCTCACCCCTAATACCTTGCCCACCGTCAGCCCTAATACGTTCCCACCCTCAGCCCTAATACCTTTGTCATCCTCAGCCCTAATGCCTTGCCCACCCTCAGCCATAATACCTTGATCACCCTCAGCCCTAATACCTTGCCCACCCTCACCCCTAATACCTTTCCCAATCTCAGCCCTAATACCTTGCCCACCATCAGCCCTAATACCTTGATCACCCTCAGCCCTAATACTTTGATCACCCTCAGCCCTAATACCCTGCCCACCCTCAACCCTAATACCTTGCCCACCCTCACCCCTAATACCTTGACCACTCCCACCCCTAATACATCATTGCCCACCCTCACCCCTAATACCATGAACACCCTCACCCCTAATACCTTCATTGTCCACCCTCACCCGTCATACCTTGACCACACTCACCCCTAATACCTACATTGCTCACCCTCGCCTCTAATACCTTGCCCACCCTCACCCCTAATACCTTGCCCACCCTCTCCCCTAATACCTTGATCACCCTCACCCCTAATACCTTCATTGTTCACCCTCACCCCTCATACCTTGACCACACTCACCCCTAATACCTTCATTGTTCACCCTCACCCCTCATACCTTGACCACACTCACCCCTAATACCTACATTGCTCACCCTCACCTCTAATACCTTGCCCACCCTCACACCTAATACCTTGACCACACTCACCCCTAATACCTTCACTGCCCACCCTCACCCCTAATACCTTGCCCACCCTCACCCCTAATACCTTGCCCACCCTCACCCCTAATACCCTTACCACCCTCACCCCTAATACCCTTACCACCCTCACCCCTAATACCTTGCCCACCCTCACCCCTAATACCTTGACCACCCTCACCCCTAATACCTTGCCCACCCTCACCCCTAATACCTTGATCACCCTCACCCCTAATACCCTGACCACCCTCACCCCTAATACCTTGCCCACCCTCACCCCTAATACCCTTACCACCCTGTGAATTAAATTAAAAAATGGTTGTCGACTTGATTGTTGTTGAAGTGACATTAATTGTTGTTGAAGTGTTACTGATTGTTGCTGAGGTGTTACTGATTGCTGACGACGTGTTACTGAGTGTTAGTTTGTGTTGCTGGGTGTTGAGTGTTGCTGACAGTTGTTCAGGTGTTGCTCTTGTTGCTAAAGTGTTGCTGAGTTTTGCTGAGGTGTTGCTGAATGTTGCTGAGGTGTTGCAGAATGCTGAAAGTTGCTAAGATGTTGCAACAATATATCTTGGAATTACCTTAGTATCTACAAGCAAGTCAGTGTTCCTGACTTTTGCTTGGCCGATTTCACAGGACTGAGAAATTACCTGAGTGGGTTGAACTGGTGTGGTCTGACAGGTCCTTATTCTGTGGTCTGGTTCAACTGGTGTGGTCTGACTGGTCCTTATTCTGTGGTCTGGTTCAACTGGTGTGGTCTGACTGTTCTTATTCTGTGGTCTGGTTCAACTGGTGTGGTCTGACTGGTCCTTATTCTGTGGTCTGGTTGAACTGCTGTGGTCTGACTGGTCCTTATCCTGTGGTCTGGTTCAACTGGTGTGGTCTGACTGTCCTTATTCTGTGGTCTGGTTGAACTGGTGTGGTCTGACTGGTCCTTATTCTGTGGTCTGGTTCAACTGGTGTGGTCTGACTGTCCTTATTCTGTGGTCTGGTTCAACTGGTGTGGTCTGACTGTCCTTATTCTGTGGTCTGGTTCAACTGGTGTGGTCTGACTGTCCTTATTCTGTGGTCTGGTTCAACTGGTGTGGTCTGACTGCCCTTATTCTGTGGTCTGGTAGGTGATGATGGTTGATAATAAGACATTTTTCAAAGCGCAGTTCACTCCTCCCAGATTAATTATTTTCCAAATGGGTAAATTACAATAAAGAAAAAAACATCTTAAATGAATAATAAATTAAAACATCTCTTAGGTCAAAAGAGGAGCTTCTACAGGCGAATCAAAAGAGAAAAGGGACACTTAAGAAATCAGTATATTCAATTAAAAAGAGAAATAGGAAAAGGAGCAAGAAAAGATCAAAAGAGAAGATTATGAAGTTTAAGCCGCAAGGGATTCGAGGAGAAACCCAAAAGGGTTCTTTCAGGTATATAGAACATTGTGGACATAGGCCTACTTAAAAGTGTCTCAGGTCAGTGTACCGTCAGTGATATGGAAACGTGTACGAACATCAACACTTATTTCCTCTCAGTTTTTATGAAGAAATGTACTAAATAAATTCCAGAAATAAAAAATATGTAGATAGGGATGAAAATAAGTTGTGCATGAGGAAAGTCACTAGTGACATGGTTCTAGGACAGACAGATAGATTAAAACCTAATAAATCTCGGGGCCCTGATAAACTGTTCGCAAGGGGTTTAAAGGAATGTAAGGAGGAACTTAGTATACAATTAGCTAGTCTTTTCAACATATCACTACACACTGGCATAGTGCTGCACAAGTGGAAAATGGAAAATGTGATACCTGTCTACAAACCTTCGAATTTTAGACCAATTAGTCTATCCTCCATTGTGGGAAACTTGATAGAACCAGTGATTGCCGAGGGCTATTTGAAGCAATCTTGAAAGACAAATTGATCAATGAATCTCAGTACGATCTTATAAAGTTTTGTTCCTGCCTTACGAATTTACTAACTTTTTTTTCCTAAGGTATTGGAGAAGGTAGATCATGGTAATGAATATGATTTTGTGTATATGGAATTCAGTAAGACTTTGATAGAGTTCCACATCAGAGAGTGTTGGGGAAAGTAGAGGCTCACGGAAGAGGAGTAATTTTTTCCTGGAAAGAGGCGTGGTTGACAAACTGGCAACAGAGTTTGCATAAATGGGGAGAAATCCGAGTGGTGCGTGTGACGAGCGGTGTTCCACAGGGGTCAGTGTTGGGCCTTTTGGTGTTCACAGTATACATAAACGACATAGATGAGGGAATAAATAACGACATAAGCAAGTTTGCCGATGACACCGAAGCAGGCCGTCGGAATAATACTCAAATGACTGATGTAGTGGTCGGAGAAGTGGCAGATCCTGTTTAATATAGACAAATGCAAAGTACTAAGCCCTTTTAAAGAAAATAATCATGACGAATATAAACTAAATAATGTAGATCTTACTCTGAGAGTGAGAAAGATTTAGGAGTTCTGGTTAGCAGTAATCTAAAACCAAGATATAAGTGTTCACAAGAAAGCAAATAGAATTCTTGGCTTCAAAGCAAGAAACATAAATAAGAGGAGTCCTCAAGTTATTCTTCAACTCTGTATTTCGTTGGTTATGCATCATTTAGATTATGCTGCACAGTTCTGGTCAGCGTATTACAGAATGGGCTGGAAAACGTACAGAGAAGGATGACAAAGTTGATTCCACGAATCAGAAACCTTCCCTATGAGGATAGAGTGAAGACCCTGAATCTGTACTCTCTAGAAGGCGCAGAATTAGCAGGAATATAACTGACGTGTATAAATGGAAAACAGGGATAAATAAAAGGGATGTAAATAACATGTTAAAAATATCTAACCAAGACAGTACTCGCAGCAATGAGTTTAAAGTGGAAAAAAATAGATTAAGATAGGATATATTAAAGCACTGGTTTGGTAGTAGTGTTGTGGATGAGTGGAACAAACTGCCGAGTAGCGTCATTAAATCTAAAACTTTGTGTAGCTCTAAAAATAGTTTAGAAAAGTACGTGAATGGATGTGGGTGCCTAGCATGGACTAGTAGGCCTGCTGCAGTGCTCCTTTCTTATGCTTTTATGTTTTGCTAAGTATTGCTGAGGTGTTCCTGAAGTGTTACATAGTTCTGCTGAGGTGTTAGTGAGGTGCACTTAGCAACACCGTCTTGACTGTCCACATCCAAGAAATGTTCTCGCTCACATATTATGTTCTAAATCCAGGGAGTTGGACCCACCATGGATCAATTTATCTTCCATTTCCCAGACGCAACCTGACGCGCCCGGGTTTAGTGCTTTCCACTGGAAAAAAATTGTATGGTGTTCATTCAAGTGAACACTTCTTAAGTCAACTCTCCTGTGTCACACAAACGGGTTTAATGCTTATATATTTAATGTAATAATACCATACCACGGGTTGGGCTTGAACCCGCAATCAGAGAGTTGTAAAACACCAGACCGACGCCTTAGCCACTGGGCCAACTAACTATAATAAGATTCATATTTATGCACAACATTTATACACCATATGCAAGTTTTTACAGACGAATCTCCCGTCAGCGTAGCCGTGACGAACTCTAGCTCATGTCCCCTCGTCTGCTATCCACTGACATTTGTGGTCATAGTGGTGCCTATGCTAACCTTCCTGTGGTGTACAAATAAATCTAGTTGGATGAATCTTATTGCAGCCGTCTGGCTCAGTGGCTAAGGCGTCGGAGTTTTACGACTCTCTGACCGCGGGTTCAAGCCCCGCCCGTGGTATGGTTTGTTTACAATCGTGTCACTACGATTTCTTGAATCATAATAATAATAATAATAAAAACAATAGTAAAAACAATTTATAATAACAGTAATAATAAAAACAATAAAACAAATAATAATATTAATACAAATAATACAACTAAAAATGTTAAAAATTCTAATAATAATAATAATAAAATAATAATATAATAATACAAAATATAAAATAAAAATATTAAAAATAATAATACAATAAAAATAATAATAAAAGAATAATATAATACGAATAAAAACATTAAAAATTAAAATAATAATAATAATAATAATAATAATAATAATAATAATAATAATAATAATAATAGACTTCAGTAGGAGGACTCATCAACCTACCTACCTAGTGGCGTGTTGCTGCTGACGTTGTATACAGTGTGTGGGGCCCACCACTCTCCATCAGCGTGTGTGTTGGGCGGGACAGAAGGGGCGGCGCGCCCGTGAGGTATGCGGTGCAGCTCAAGAACATACCCGTCTCTTGTGACCACCTGATGTACCTCGGCCGGGTACCCGCGACCTCTGATCAACTCCGGCTGTACCCAAGTAAACCAGTATATCACACACACACACACATACACACACACACACACACACATATATATATATATATATATATATATATATATATATATATATATATATATATATATATATATATATATATACAAAACAACCACTGTGAAAGAATAGAGAAATTCCAAGTGCTTTCGTGACTACTCACATGATAATGTGAGTAGTCACGAAAATGCTTGGAATTTCTCCATTCTTTCACAGTGGTTGTTTTGCATATGTATATATATATATATATATATATATATATATATATATATATATATATATATATATATATATATATATATATATTTCAAATTATAGGGAGGTACCACCTCGAGGACCGTACTGGGGATCCTCATCCTCAAGGAAGAGAATAAACGCACCTCAGGGAAAACTCAAGGTTCTCCCCGAAGCTGTTTAAATATTTTCTTCTCCTACCACCCCCTATATTCTATATGAACTTTATTTATAGACAGAATACAATGACAAAAAGTACAAACATGAATATATTGGTACATTATATCAAAGATTATGAATCTCCTCCAGCTCCTCCAAAGTGGGATGCGAGCCAAGTATGCATCAAGCATTTTCCTTCTCGATGACCACACTTGGGTCCCTGGTGGTGTCGATGAGTCTAGATCCCAGTTCTTTAAGGAAACGTGTGGCGTTTTTTTTCCCATCATCCCAAGGTCTCTCATCTCACAGGGACAAACTGATACTTCTGGCTTATGTCTCTATACTTGCCGATCTTGTATTCCTCCCTGTGATCAGCAGCTCCTCCCTGTCGCCCGACACTGTGATGGATGTAGGTGTCAGCTAGTATCGACAGGCTAGTATAGTTCCATGCTAAGAGCTTGCCATTCTTCCAAGGACAGATGGCGATACCATCAGGGTAGTTTGCTGGGTTGTGAGTATTGTTGGCTGCTAGTGATCGGCGCTCTCTCTCGGCTGGGCATCCAGCTGTAGCAAGGTTTCTCTTTATGATGTCGATGACTTCATTGAGTCTTGCTTGCCAACCCTTGGTTTTGGAGCAATTAAGACCATATATACCATATTGGTCGGCTTGTGCACCGCCGCAAATACACGTATAATCCGTGTGAATTGGGGCAGCGATGTGGAGAGACAATGTAAAACGGAGAGTCTTAGGGTCGAGGCGTGTTCCCATTGCCGAAATGGGAACTGTTTGGAGGAAGTCCCCAGAGTGATGTACACTCACGGCTTGGAGACAGGCAGTCTCCCTGTCCGATGTTTCATCCCTAAGCATGTTGGCAAGTACCTTTTCAGAGATGGGACCATCCCAACTTGACTGCAATAGGTTTTGATGATGGGTCAGCGAGAGTCTCCCATTCAGTGATGGCACTGGCGTAGCTAGGGACCTGAATTCCTGCTGAGTCACTGAAGTTATCGAGAATAATTTTTATTAATTCGTTTGATGTTATGGAAGAGGAAAGGAAAGATGATAAGGCAATCTGGGAGGATCTGCGTACTCCCAGGCCCCCAAGCTTGGCTGTAAGTGAGGCTTGCAACCACACACACACACACACACACACACACACACACATAGCTTTAAGACGAGGTATGACAAAGCTCAGGAAGCAGAGAGAGGACCTAGTAGCAATCAGTGAAGAGGCGGGGTCAGGAGCTGAGTCTCGAGCCCTGCAACCACAATTAGGTGAGTATACACACACACACATATATATATATATATATATATATATATATATATATATATATATATATATATATATATATATATATATATATATATATATATATATATATGCAAGACAAGCCACGGGTGCAAATCTGTAGCTCAAGTACCTTCACACTTCTCAGTGCGTCATCAGGAGCTGTGCAATGTTGCAAGGCTGCAGCTGAAGGAGTGAAGGGAAGTTTTCTCAGAATAGCGCAGTGTGGGTCTGTCACCTGCTGACCCTTTAAGGATCCAGCGTGTGTCAAAGAGGAATTTTTTGATGTTTTTTTTTTCAACTTGGAATAAATATCTACACTTTATGGCAAGGGAAGACGCTAAACTAGTCATGAAAGAAATGAACAGAGACAGATGTTTGGGAGGTGTTATAATTAGTACACTGAAAACTATTTAACAGAACCAATGTGCATTCAGCCTAGTTAGATCACTGGTTCACATGTTACAGGGACATTCTTGGCAATAAGGTTAGGCGCAAACGTGCTGGCCCCAAATCACCATTTACCAGTACTCTACTCACCCAAGATTTGTGACGTTCCAATGATTTCCCTCATTCCGCCTTTTCCTTCACTCGTTTCTTCCTGCCTTTTGTGTTTCCTGTACTACTTGATAAAGATCTTAGATAAAAACGCTGTCCCAGTTTAAACTTGATCGAAGTGCTGTTACTTCGGCGCAAGTATTATTGGAGGCTCCTCATCCCCCCTTCCCCGCTGAGCAGTGAGACAGAATGGCTGCTCTCACAGCTAGGCTTTTTCCCTTTGCAATCACAAGCAATTTCAAGAATGCCAGCTCTACTGCCAGTTTTACTTGCACAACAGGTTAACCAAGAACTTGACTGGTCAGCGACAAGCGTCAGCAGGCACAGCTGCTTGGGGCTCTCCGGCATTTCGATTTCCTCACTGTATTGTTATGAAGATTAGTTGAAGAGTTGTTTTCTTAACATGAAATGCGCCTGGAGCAACGTCGTTCCCGCTTCCCTGTAGTTGCCTTGCGATACACACATATGTGTCAGCTTTCCTTGCTTTTATGAATTTAATACAAATATTGTGTTATTTTTAATTATGTATTTGTAAGATGTTTGTTATGGTATGTGTCTGCACGATTTTATTCTCATAATTTCCACAATTTTCTTGTGATGTGCTGTTGAAAATAGTGAGAGTAAGGTCATAGTGCATGAGGCTCATCTCGCTGTTTTTAAACCCACTGAGCTACCACTAAATTATGAATACCTGCACAATGTGCTGTATATAATTTTAATAAGACAAAAAAATATATACTGACAGTGGTAAGGCGTGCGTGTGGATGCTCCGACCATCGTCTATGGCGAGAATTGTTGGTGACCGTAGTAGTAAAGTGACCGGTCTCTGGTTCTACCACCACCAGTGTCACCACCAGTGTCACCACCAGTGTCACCACCACCACCACTAGTCCCAACACAGACTTGTTGCTTCCCATCATCCGTGCTGGAACATTTACTTCACAACTGCTGGAAGAGGACTCCAGATTAGTTTTGTGCAGTACTGATGTCATCTTATAACATAATGAAGAAAGTGAAAGATATGGACATAAAAAAATTACAAAAACGATAAATTCTCAATTGATGTTTAATTTCTATACCAACACTAATGTTCGAAAACTGCAACAGCAGTTCAAGGAAGAAATTTGTTCCAGCAAGACTACGTACAGGACGAGGTTAAAGTCCCATTGTTGTGCCATTGTTTGTACAAAAAGAGTATGCAACAAAGACATATAAGCAGAACACATGAGTAACAGGAGGAAGCAATGTTAAACTGTGTGTAGTGTCTAGTAACAGGAGGAAGCAATGTTAAACTGTGTGTAGTGCCTAGTAACAGGAGGAAGCAATGTTAAACTGTGTGTAGTGTCTAGTAACAGGAGGAAGCAATGTTAAACTGTGTGAAGTGTCTAGTAACAGGAAGAAGCAATGTTAAACTGTGTGTAGTGCCTAGTAACAAGAGGAAGCAATGTTAAACTGTGTGTAGTGCCTAGTAACAGGAAGAAGCAATGTTAAACTGTGTGAAGTGCCTAGTAACAGGAAGAAGCAATGTTAAACTGTGTGTAGTGCCTAGTAACAGGAAGAAGCAATGTTAAACTGTGTGTAGTGCCTAGTAACAGGAAGAAGCAATGTTAAACTGTGTGTAGTGCCTAGTAACAAGAGGAAGCAATGTTAAACTGTGTGAAGTGTCTAGTAACAGGAAGAAGCAATGTTAAACTGTGTGTAGTGCCTAGTAACAAGAGGAAGCAATGTTAAACTGTGTGTAGTGCCTAGTAACAGGAAGAAGCAATGTTAAACTGTGTGAAGTGCCTAGTAACAGGAAGAAGCAATGTTAAACTGTGTGTAGTGCCTAGTAACAGGAAGAAGCAATGTTAAACTGTGTGTAGTGCCTAGTAACAGGAGGAAGCAATGTTAAACTGTGTGTAGTGCCTAGTAACAGGAAGAAGCAATGTTAAACTGTGTGAAGTGCCTAGTAACAGGAGGAAGCAATGTTAAACTGTGTGTAGTGCCTAGTAACAGGAGGAAGCAATGTTAAACTGTGTGTAGTGCCTAGTAACAGGAGGAAGCAATGTTAAACTGTGTGTAGTGTCTAGTAACAGGAGGAAGCAATGTTAAACTGTGTGAAGTGTCTAGTAACAGGAAGAAGCAATGTTAAACTGTGTGTAGTGCCTAGTAACAAGAGGAAGCAATGTTAAACTGTGTGTAGTGCCTAGTAACAGGAAGAAGCAATGTTAAACTGTGTGAAGTGCCTAGTAACAGGAAGAAGCAATGTTAAACTGTGTGTAGTGCCTAGTAACAGGAAGAAGCAATGTTAAACTGTGTGTAGTGCCTAGTAACAGGAAGAAGCAATGTTAAACTGTGTGTAGTGCCTAGTAACAAGAGGAAGCAATGTTAAACTGTGTGAAGTGTCTAGTAACAGGAAGAAGCAATGTTAAACTGTGTGTAGTGCCTAGTAACAAGAGGAAGCAATGTTAAACTGTGTGTAGTGCCTAGTAACAGGAAGAAGCAATGTTAAACTGTGTGAAGTGCCTAGTAACAGGAAGAAGCAATGTTAAACTGTGTGTAGTGCCTAGTAACAGGAAGAAGCAATGTTAAACTGTGTGTAGTGCCTAGTAACAGGAAGAAGCAATGTTAAACTGTGTGTAGTGCCTAGTAACAGGAGGAAGCAATGTTAAACTGTGTGTAGTGCCTAGTAACAGGAAGAAGCAATGTTAAACTGTGTGAAGTGCCTAGTAACAGGAGGAAGCAATGTTAAACTGTGTGTAGTGCCTAGTAACAGGAGGAAACAATGTTAAACTGTGTGTAGTGCCTAGTAACAGGAGGAAACAATGTTAAACTGTGTGTAGTGCCTAGTAACAGGAAGAAGCAATGTTAAACTGTGTGTAGTGCCTAGTAACAGGAGGAAGCAATGTTAAACTGTGTGTAGTGCCTAGTAACAGGAGGAAACAATGTTAAACACTAACTGGTATGGCATCTCGCCACCTCACAACTGTAAACATTTACATGTCCAACATCCTCTAGTAAAAGTATATAAATAATTATCCATCCATCAATTGATTGCTCTAGTTGGAGGAAATTTTGTGTAAACACCTGAGAGGATGGTGTTTCACAGGTTACTACACAGGATTAACGAACATACGTTACACCTGCTTTAACTGTCGTTGTTTACACTGGCAGTCGAAAGATTAAGACCCGTGTGAAGACTGTCCGGACGAATATTAAAAACATATTATTCAACGTCAATTATGTACACTATTACAAACACAGGAAGTAGACTAAAGGCCTGTAGCACCTGGTCGCAAAACTAAGTCTGCAAACAAGCAATCAACAGGGCAGAGCAAAGGTAAGGCAAACACAGCAGTGGGTAGATATATTTACCCATGTATGTCTTCACTACTTATTTGAAATATGTGTAATGGTGGTATATGAGATATCAGAGTATGTTACAGTGTAACCAAGAGCCACTCAAGGATTGAGTGGTCACGACCAGTGTCTGAGGAAGTCTACCACTCAACCACGTGGGCTGGTGTGACGTCACCTTGGCTGGAGTAGCCAGCTTCAACGTGATTGGCGGATTGAACTGGGCAATAAGCACAGCAAAGTGTCCCCATAAATGATACACTGTCAGTTTGCTGGTCGAGAGGAGGAGTTTGAGGTAATCAAACTCCTCCTCTACTTACCCCTCTCAGCTTTGAATTGGACTGAAGAAGCCACTGTGTTGCAAAAACGTTTCGTTAATGTAGATCCCATATGTTGCATAAGTGTCTCAATCTTTAACTTGTCCGTTTTGAAAATCGTTTATCACGTGTGTCAGACACTGCAACTTCATGGGATCTTGATACCTGTCCAACCTTTGGACGAAAACCTACTTACACTAGTGGATGGTTGCACTGATCCCTCCTCCTGCTTCCACTCACCAGACTACAGTATATCAGACCTCACACAGTTTAATTTACTAATCTATGCCCTAATAAAATCATAAACAAATAGTCTCAAAAACATCATAGTTATGCTGATTATATTCCTGCACATTACTAATTATGCAGTATAATGTAATAAAATCTAAA
>NC_091297.1:33791424-33803924 GCF_038502225.1 Cherax quadricarinatus | reverse complement strand
AAAGAGGAATATACCAGAGTATAATGTTACTAACACTGTCATGGGTTTTAAGCGTTGCAACTAAGAGTAAGTTGGAGGCAGAGGAAATATAATTTATAAGAGCAATGTTTAGTACGAATATTATTATTAACACATTCCATCACTGTCTTGCTAGAGGCAACATTAACCCTCTCCTTCAGAGTGCAGACACTGTACTTCCCATCTCCAGGACTCAAGTCCGGCCTGCCGGTTTCCCTGAATCTCTTCATAAATGTTACCTTGCTTACACTCCAACAGCACGTCAAGTCCTAAAAACCATTTGTCTCCATTCGCTCCTGTCTAAAACGCTCACGCATGCTTGCTGGAAGTCCAAGCCCCTCGCACACAAAACCTTCTTTACCCCCTCCCTCCAACCTTTCCTAGGCTGACCCCTACCGCGTCTTCCCTCCACTACAGATTTGTATATTCTCGAAGTCATTCTATTTCGTTTCATCCTTTCTACATGTCCAAACCATTTCAATAACCCCTCCTCAGCCATCTGGAAAATAGTTTTGGTAATCCCACACCTCTTCCTAATCTCCAAACTATGGATTCTCTGCATTATATTCACACCACACATTGCGCTCAGACATAACATCTCCACTGCCTCAAGCCGTCTCCTTGTTGCAAAATTCACAACCCATGCCTCACATCCACACAACAGCATTGGTATAACTATACTCTCATACATTCCTTTCATGGATAAAGTTATTTGTCTCCACAGACTCCTCAGTGCACCATTCACTTTTTTTTCCTCGTCAATTCTATGATTCACCTCATCCTTCATAGACTCATATGCTGACACGTCCACTCCCAGATATCTGAACACATTCACTTCCTCCATACTCTCTCCCTCCAATCTGATATCCAATCTTTCGTTACCTAATTTTTTTTTGTTATCCTCATCACCTTACTCTTTCCTATATTCACTTTTAATTTTCCTCTTTTACATACCCTACCAAACTCATCAACCAACCTCTTCAACTTCTCTTCAGAATCTCCCAAAAGTACAACGTCATCAGCAAAGAGCAACTGTGACAACTCTAACTTTGTGTTAGATTCTTTATCTTTTAAATCCACACCTCTTGCCATCACCCGAGCATTCACTTCTCTTACTACTCCACCTATAAATATATTGAACAACCATGGTGAGATCACTCATCATGTCTAAGGCCTACTTTTACTGAGAAATAAACCCCCTCTCGCCTACATACTCTTTCCTGAGCCTCACTATCCTCGTAAAAACTTTTCACCGCTTTCAGTAACCTACCTCCTGTTCCATACATTTGCAACATCTACCACATTGCCCCCCTATTCACCTTATCATATGCCTTTTCCAAATCCATAAATGCCACAAAAACCTCTTTACCCTTAACTAAATGCTGTTCACCTAAGTGTTTCACTGTAAACACTTGGTCTACACACCCCCTACCTTTTCTTAAGCCTCCTTGTTCATATGCTAACCTGCTCTTCGTCTTACTCATAATTCTATCAATAATAACTCTACCACACACTTTACCAGGTATACTCAACAGACTTATTCCCCTATAATTTTTAAACTCTCTTTTGTCCCCTTTGCCTTTATACAAAGGAAATATGTATGCTCTTTGCCAGTTCCTACGTACCTTACCCTCTTCCATACATTTATTAAACAAAAACACTAACCACTCCAAAATTATATCCCCACCTGTTTTTAACATTTCTATCTTTATCCCATCAATCCCGGCTGCTTTACCCCTCTTCATTCTACTCACTGCCCCATGCGCTTCCCCCACACTCACAACTGGTTCTTCCTCACTTCTACAAAATGTTATTCCTCCTTGCCCTATACACGAAATCACAGCTTCCTTATCTTCATCAACATTTAACAATTCCTCAAAATATTCCCTCCATCTTCCCGATTCCTATAACTCTCCATTAAATAACTCTCCTCTCCTATTTTTAACTATCAAATCCATTTGTTCCCTAGGCTTCCTCAACTTATTAATCTCACTCCAAAACTTTTCAACAAAAATTGTTGATAACATCTCATCCACTCTCTCATTTGCTCTCTTTTCACATTGCTTCACCACTCTCTTAACCTCTCTTTTTCTCTCCATATACTCCTCCCTCCTTGCATCATTTCTACTTTGTAAAGCTTTCATATGCTAACTTTTTCTCTCTTACTACTCTCTTTACATCATTCCTCCTACATCATTCATCCTACACACACTTTCCTGTAACCACAAACTTCTGTTGAACACTCTAACACTATATTCTTCAACTTACTCTCTACTATGCAGAAAATTCACAACTTAGAGATTACAAGAAGGCATATAAATCTGGGGGTGGAGGGAAGTAGGGGTAGGAGTCATCCCAGGAAGGGTAGGAGAGAGGAAGAGTGAAATAAAGTAGGTTTTAAGTGTCTGGGGCTTGGACATCTTACAAGCTTGTGTGAGCGTATTAGGTAAGAGTGAATGGAGACGAGTGGTTTTTTTATGAGTTGACTAGCTGCTGGAGTGTGAACAAAGTAACATTTACGAGGGGATTCATGGAAACTAGTTAGTCGAATGTGAGTTCTGAAGGTGGGAAATACAGTGTCTGTACTCTGAAGAAGGGGTGGCGATGCTGCTTCTGAAGGGTCATCTGAGCTGCACTATCAAAAGACTTCTTGGAAGAAGTAATAAGTGAATGACAGTGAAAGTGTTTCTTCCTTTTTCTCCCACCCTACGTCGGTGGGAGACGGCCGGAATGTTAAAAAAAAAAAATCCGTGTAATTATCCGGCAATAGCAAAATTAAAAACAAAATGTCTTGCTGCGAGGATTCAATGAGATGTATCTGAGAGAATTAGATTAAAAGAAGGAGAAGTGGTAATGTTAAATGAACAACTATGGAAGCAGAAGAAGGGGCATAAGTTCAGTAATTATATGGATTAGAATAAGGATAGGATATGAAAAGTGGATTAAAGTATTTTTGCACCAGCGGAATAGAGGTTTGCAGAGGAAAGAGATTTAGGGAGATGTTAAGTGTTTAGGGCGTTTTGAACCAAATGAGAAAATAACTGTTGTTGGTGGCCTAAATGCCAAGGTGAAAGAAACTGTTTCAGAGGGCGTAATAGGTAAGTTTGGAGTGCCAGGGGTAAATGATAATGGAGGGCCTTTAATTGAACTATGTATAGAAAGACGTTTAGTAATAGGTAATACATTTTCTACGAAAAAAAGATAAGTATACACGATAAGACATATGGTGTAATGACAGAAGTTTGTTAGACTGTGTATTAGTAGATAAAAGGGTGATAGGTAGGCTTCAGGATGGTGAATGAGAGATGGATGGGAAACAAAAGGGATGCCATCAGTGGATAAGAGAGAAGCGAAAGTTATTAAATTAAAGGAGGAGACAGTAAGGGTAAATATAAGCAACTATTGTAAGAAAGATGGGCTAGAGAAGGAGTGCAGGTAATGAGTAGGAGGTATGGGGTAGATTTAACCCTTAAACGGTCCAAACGTATATATACGTTCACCTGCGCAGCACCCCGAATATTTTGAGAATTTTTTTTTTAATAGGAAAAAAGAGCATGTGGTAATCAGGCATCCCCAGTTTTTTTCATATGGTGCACACTGAGTACACACACCCATTCTCTCATGGTTTGGCGACTCAGGCTTATCGTGCCAATGTTGAATGAATGACAAATGAAACGTATATATACGTTTGGGGCGCTACACGAGAGAACTTACATATACGTATATATACGTTTGGACCACTTAAGCTCCAAACGTATTGTAAGATTGAGCAACAGAAGTTTGTGGGCATAGAAAGGTGGATGCAGGAGGAAGGAGGTTCCATTGGTGGAATGATGAAGTAAAGAGGGTGGTAAGGGAAAAATATTTTACATATGAACGGTTTTTTGCAATGTAACAGTGACATACAGAAGGTGAAGTATATGGAGAGTAAAATAAAGGTGCGAAAAGAAAGCGAATAAGAGTGGGCTGAGGTTGTGTAAGAAAAAATTGCCGATAATAAGAAATATTTTTGGAGTGAGATCAGTAAATTGAGAAAGCCTAGGGAATAAAGGGATTTAAAAATTAAAAATGAAAGAAGGGAATCATTAGACTGAGAAGTTTAAGTATAGGGAAGATTTAGGGAATGTTTTGAGTTGTTAAATGTTGATGAAGGTTGGAAAGCTGTTATTTCATGCATTGGCCAGGGAGGTGGGGAAGGTGCGTGAGACAGAGGGTAGAATGAACGGGGGTAAAGCAACTGGGATTGATGGGATCAAAGCAGATGTTAAGAGTAGGTGCAATATACTTTTGCAGTAGCTTGAATATTTGTTCAGTATATGTCTGTAAACGAGGTTTGGTTAGGTGAGATTTGTCAGGAAACAGGATAATTGTTTCCTGATGCGGGTCTTAATCATATGACTCACCACTGGAGCTTCTGGTCGCCCCTTTAAAAATTATGATTATAGCCATAGATATATATGAAAGGGAAAAAGATATCTGGGGTATAGCAAAGAAGGTGCATAGCTCTTTTGTATAAAAGGGTTTACAAGAAAGTGAACGAATCATAGGAGAGTAAACCTGCTAAGTATATCTAGTAAAATGTATGGTTGAATTATTATTAAAAGAATTTTGGATGAGATAGCGAGTAGGACTGCAAAGAAACAAGGAAGGGTAAGGGATATGTAGGCCAAGTGTTTACACTGAAGTATGTAAGTGAACAAGACCTAAATAATGGTAATGAACTTCTTGTTGATTTTATGTATTTAGGAATGACATATGATATGGTGGACAGAGGAGCTATGTGGTAGATGTCGCAAATTTATGGAATAGGTGGTGGGTAATTAAAAACAATAAAGAGTTTTTACGAGGGTAGTGAAACTCAGGTTAGGGTGTGTAGGAGAGAGGGAGATCATTTCCCATTGAAAGTAGTCCTTAGACAGGGATGAATGATGTCGCCATTATTATTTAACATATATATAGATGGGGTTGTAAACGATGCCAATGCTAGGGTGTAGAGGAGAGGTGTGGGATTGAAAGATAGGGAATCTAATACAAAATGAAAGTTGTCCCAGTTGTTTTTTGCTAATGACACTGTTTTTTGGGAGATTACGGAGAGAAACTGAAATGATTGGTAAACAAATTTGGGAAGGTATGTATAAAAACGAAATTAAAAAATAACATAGGAAAGAGCAAAGTTTTGAGAGTATAAAAAATATTCAGGCAATGAAAGACTGGATATCAGATTGGATGGGGGGAGTATGGAGGAAGTGAATGTGTTCAGATATTTTGGAGTGGATTTGTCGGCAGATGGTTCTATGAAAGGCGAAGTGAACCGGAGAAGTGAAGAGAGGAAAACGGTAGGTGATGCACTGAAGCTTCTGTGGAGACAAAGAACCTTATTCATGGAGGATATCAAGCAAACATACCTGAGTATAGTGGTACCAACACTGTTATAGGGGTGTAAAGCATGAGACATGGAGATGCCATGTTTTAGATCAATGTGGGATGTGAATATTAAGTAAAATGTTCGTAGCTTGTAGATTAGGTAAAGGTGTATGGTTACCAAAAATATTATTTAATGGGCGCAGAAGGATGCTATTGATGTGGTCAGGACATAAAGAGAGGATGGAGCAAAATAGGATGACATTTCCATTCAAGCCAGGTGAAATTGCATATCTAGAGAATGTACAAAGAACCTCCACAGCACTTGGAACGCTTGGAAGCGCTTGACTTGTACTCACCGGAGCGCAAGCGAGAGAGATACATCATAATCTACAACTGGAAAATCTTCGAGGGACTGGTCTCTAATCTGAACACAGTAATCACTCCCTACGAAAGCGAAAGACTTGGCAGGCCATGCAACATAATCCCAATGAAAAGTAGGGGCGTCATTAGTAGGCTAAGAGAAAACAATAAGTGTCCGGGGCCCAAGAATATTTAACAGCTACCATCCGTAAGGGAAATTACCAATAGATCCCTGGTTGTCTTCAAGATGGAGCTGGACAGATACCTAAACTTAATTCCCTTATCAGCCGGGCTGTGGTTCCTACGTTCGACTAATTGTGGCCAGCAGTAACAGCCTCGTTGATCAGGTCCTGGTCCACAGGGAAGCCTGGGCATGGACCGGGCCGCGGGGGCATTGATCCCCGGAATGCCCTCCAGGTACCAGGTAGCTCCAGGTAGGAGGACAAATATATCTGGAGCGGCGGGAGGGACGAGCAGAGGACATCCCATGAAGAGTTAGATCGACGAGTAATGGAGGTTTTGAGTGCTAGGTGCTTGGACATTCAATAAGTTTGTATGATAAATTTATCAACGTGTCGGTTCTTTGAACCATTCATCTACAAGTTTGTATGAGCTTGATCGATAGAAATGAGAGGAGGCAAGTCTTCTTTTTTCATGATTTGACGTGCTGTTGGAGTGAGAGCATGGTAATATATATGAAGGGATTTACGGGAAACTGTTAGCCAGACTTGAGTCCTTAACTGCCTTCACTCTTAAAGAAATAGTTTAGTATCTTTATTAGGCATCCGTCATGTTGGTAGCTTTTGGTAAGACAGTGACTGATAATACAACTGAAAGTGGGACTTCTTTTTCCGGTGACCCTACCTCGGTGGGAGACCACTAGTGTGACCCTACCTCGGTGGGAGACCACTAGTGTGACCCTACCTCGGTGGGAGACCACTAGTGTGACCCTACCTCGGTGGGAGACCACTGGTGTGACCCTACCTCGGTGGGAGACCACTGGTGTGACCCTACCTCGGTGGGAGACCACTGGTGTGACCCTACCTCGGTGGGAGACCACTGGTGTGACCCTACCTCGGTGGGAGACCACTGGTGTGACCCTACCACGGTGGGAGACCACTGGTGTGACCCTACCTCGGTGGGAGACCACTGGTGTGACCCTACCTCGGTGGGAGGCCACTGGTGTGACCCTACCTCGGTGGGAGGCCACTGGTGTGACCCTACCTCGGTGGGAGGCCACTGGTGTGACCCTACCTCGGTGGGAGGCCACTGGTGTGACCCTACCTCGGTGGGAGGCCACTGGTGTGACCCTACCTCGGTGGGAGACCACTAGTGTGACCCTACCTCGGTGGGAGGCCACTGGTGTGACCCTACCTCGGTGGGAGACCACTGGTGTGACCCTACCTCGGTGGGAGACCACTGGTGTGACCCTACCACGGTGGGAGACCACTAGTGTGACCCTACCTCGGTGGGAGACCACTGGTGTGACTCTACCTCGGTGGGAGACCACTGGTGTGACTCTACCTCGGTGGGAGACCACTAGTGTGACCCTACCTCGTGGGCAGACCAATGGTGAGACACTACCTCGGTGGGAGACCACAGGTGTGACTCTACCTCGGTGGGAGACCACTGGTGTGACCCTACCTTGTGAGCAGACCACTGGTGTAACACTACCTCGGGGGAGACCACTGGTGTAACACTACCTCAGGGGGAGACCACTGATGTAATACTACCTCAGGAGGAGACCAGTGGTGTAACACTACCTCAGGGGGAGACCACTGATGTAACACTACCTCAGGGGAAGACCACTGGTGGAACACTACCTCAGGGGGAGACCACTGGTGCAACACTACCTCAGGGCGAGACCACTGGTGTAACACTACCTCAAGGGGAGGCCACTGGTGGAACACTACCTCAGGGGGAGACCACTGGTGTAACACCACTTCATGGGGAGACCACTGATGTAACACTACCTCAGGGGGAGACCACTGGTGTAACACTACCTTAAAGGGAGACCACTGTTGTAACACTACCTCAGGGGGAGACCACTGGTGTAACACTACCTCGGGGGGAAACCACTGGTGTAACACTACCTCAGGGGGAGACCACTGATGTAACACTACCTCAGGGGGAGACCACTGGTGTAACACTACCTCAGAAGGAGACCACTGGTGTAACACTACCTCAGAGGGAGACCACTAGTGTAACACTACCTCAGGGGGAGACCACTGGTGTAACACTACCTCGGAGGGAGACCACTGTTGTAACACTACCTCAGGGGGAGACCACTGGTGTAACACTACCTCAAAGGGAGACCATTGGTGTAACATTACCTCAGGGGGAGACCACTGGTGTAACACTACCTCAGAGGGAGTCCACTGGTGTAATACTACCTCAGGGGGAGACCACTGGTGTAACACTACCTCAGAAGGAGACCACTGGTGAAACACTAGCTCAGAGGGAGACCAATGGTGTAACACTACCTCACGGGGAGACCACTAGTGTAACACTACCTCAGAGGGAGACCTCTGGTGTAACACTACCTCAGGGGGAGACCACTAGTGTAACACTACCTCGGAGGGAGACCACTGTTGTAACACTACCTCAGGGGGAGACCACTGGTGTAACACTACCTCAAGGGGAGACCATTGGTGTAACACTACCTCAGGGGGAGACCACTGTTGTAACACTACCTCGGGGGAGACCACTGGTGTAACACTGCCTCAGGGGGAGACCACTGGTGTATCACTGCCTCCGAGGGAGACCACTGCTGTAACATTACCTCAGGGGGAGACCACTGGTGTAACACTACCTCAAGGGGAGACCATTGGTGTAACACTACCTCATGGGGAGACCACTGGTGTAACACTACCTCAGGGGGGACCACTGGTGCAATACTACCTCAGGGGGGACCACTAGTATAACACTACCTCGGGGGGAGACCATTGGTGTGACATTACCACAGTGGGAGACCACTGATATAAAACTACAGAGTGAGGCAGTGAGTTAGAGTGAGGTAGAGTGTGGCAGAGTGAGGTGAGGTAGATTGGGGCAGAGTGAGGCAGAGTGAGGCAGAGTGAGGCAGAGTGAGGCAGAATGAGGCAGAGTGAGGTAGAGTGAGGTATTGAGGTAGAGTAAGGTAGAGTGTGGTAGAGGTAAAATGATGTTGTAGAGTAAAACAGAGAGAGAGTGAGGCAGGGTGAGGTGTGATAGGGTGAGATAGATTGAGGCAGAGTGAGGTATTGAGGTAGAGTAAGGTAAAGTGGGTTTTAGGTAAAGTGATGTTGTAGAGTGATACAGAGAGAGTGAGGCAGAGGGAGAGCGTGTGAGGTAGAGTAGGGCAGTGTGAAGTAGAGTGAGGCAGAGTGAGACAGAGTAAGGAAGAGTGAGGCAGAGTGAGGTAAGGTAACAATAACAGTTGGTTGCTTGGTGGTATGTTGTGTGGTTGTGGAGATTGTGTTTGAAGCTGGCCTCGTACACTCGTCCTAGCTGGCCTCGTACACCCGTCCTAGCTGGCCTCGTACACTCGTCCTAGCTGGCCTCGTACACTCGTCCTAGCCGGCCTCGTACACTCGTCCTAGCTGGCCTCGTACACTCGTCCTAGCTGGCCTCGTACACTCGTCCTAGCTGGCCTCGTACACTCGTCCTAGCTGGCCTCGTACACTCGTCCTAGCTGGCCTCGTACACTCGTCCTAGCTGGCCTCGTACACTCATCCTAGCTGGCCTCGTACACTCGTCCGAGCTGGCCTCGTACACTCGTCCTAGCTGTCCTCGTACACTCGTCCTAGCTGGCCTCGTACACTCGTCCTAGCTGGCCTCGTACACTCGTCCTAGCTGGCCTCGTACACTCGTTCTAGCTGGCCTCGTACACTCGTCCTAGCTGTCCTCGTACACTCGTCCTAGCTGGCCTCGTACACCCGTCCTAGCTGGCCTCGTACACTCGTCCTAGCTGGTCTCGTACACCCGTCCTAGCTGGCCTCGTACACCCGTCCTAGCTGGCCTCGTACACTCGTCCTAGCTGGCCTCGTACACTCGTTCTAGCTGGCCTCGTACACTCGTCCTAGCTGTCCTCGTACACTCGTCCTAGCTGGCCTCGTACACCCGTCCTAGCTGGCCTCGTACACTCGTCCTAGCTGGTCTCGTACACCCGTCCTAGCTGGCCTCGTACACCCGTCCTAGCTGGCCTCGTACACTCGTCCTAGCTGGCCTCGTACACTCGTCCTAGCTGGCCTCGTACACTCGTCCTAGCTGGCCTCGTACACTCGTCCTAGCTGGCCTCGTACACTCGTCCTAGCTGGCCTCGTACACTCGTCCTAGCTGGCCTCGTACACCCGTCCTAGCTGGCCTCGTACACTCGTCCTAGCTGGCCTCGCACACTCGTCCTAGCTGGACTCGTACACTCGTCCTAGATGGCCTCGTACACCCGTCCTAGCTGGCCTCGTACACTCGTCCTAGCTGGCCTCGTACACTCGTCCTAGCTGGCCTCGTACACTCGTCCTAGCTGGCCTCGTACACTCGTCCTAGCTGGCCTCGTACACTCGTCCTAGCTGGCCTCGTACACCCGTCCTAGCTGGCCTCGTACACTCGTCCTAGCTGGCCTCGTACACCCGTCCTAGCTGGCCTCGTACACTCGTCCTAGCTGGCCTCGTACACTCGTCCTAGCTGGCCTCGTACACTCGTCCTAGCTGGCCTCGTACACTCGTCTTAGCTGGCCTCGTACACTCGTCCTAGATGGCCTCGTACACTCGTCCTAGCTGGCCTCGTACACCCGTCCTAGCTGGCCTCGTACACTCGTCCTAGCTGGCCTCGTACACTCGTCCTAGCTGGCCTCGTACACTCGTCCTAGCTGGCCTCGTACACTCGTCCTAGCTGGCCTAGTACACTCGTCCTAGCTGGCCTCGTACACTCGTCCTAGCTGGCCTCGTACACTCGTCCTAGCTGGCCTCGTACACCCGTCCTAGCTGGCCTTGTACACTCGTCCTAGCTGGCCTCGTACACCCGTCCTAGCTGGCCTCGTACACTCGTCCTAGCTGGCCTCGTACACTCGTCCTAGCTGGCCTCGTACACTCGTCCTAGCTGGCCTCGTACACCCGTCCTAGCTGGCCTCGTACACTCGTCCTAGCTGGCCTCGTACACTCGTCCTAGCTGGCCTCGTACACCCGTCCTAGCTGGCCTCGTACACCCGTCCTAGCTGGCCTCGTACACCCGTCCTAGCTGGCCTCGTACACTCGTCCTAGCTGGCCTCGTACACTCGTCCTAGCTGGCCTCGTACACTCGTCCTAGCTCGTCCTAGCTGGTCTCGTACACTCGTCCTAGCTGGCCTCGTACACTCGTCCTAGCTGGCCTCGTACACCCGTCCTAGCTGGCCTCGTACACTCGTCCTAGCTGGCCTCGTACACTCGTCCTAGCTGGCCTCGTACATTCGTACTAGCTGGACTCGTACACTCGTCCTAGCTGGCCTCGTACACCCGTCCTAGCTGGCCTCGTACACCCGTCCTAGCTGGCCTCGTGCACCCGTCCTAGCTGGCCTCGTACACCCGTCCTAGCTGGCCTCGTACACTCGCCCTAGCTGGCCTCGTACACTCGTCCTAGCTGGCCTCGTACACTCGTCCTAGCTGGCCTCGTACACTCGTCCTAGCTGGCCTCGTACACCCGTCCTAGCTGGCCTCATACACCCGTCCTTGCTGGCCTCGTACACCCGTCCTAGCTGGCCTCGTACACCCGTCCTAGCTGGCCTCGTACACCCGTCCTAGATGGCCTCGTACACTCGTCCTAGCTGGCCTCGTACACTCGTCCTAGCTGGCCTCGTACACCCATCCTAGCTGGCCTCGTACACCCGTCCTAGCTGCCTCGTACACCCATCCTAGCTGGCCTCGTACACCCGTCCTAGCTGGCCTCGTACACCCATCCTAACTGGCCTCGTACACCCGTCTTAGCTGGCCTCGTAGACCCATCCTAGCTGGCCTCGTTCGCCCGTCCTAGCTGGCCTCGTACACCCATCCTAGCTGGCCTCGTGCACCCGTCTTAGCTGGCCTCGTCCACCCATCCTAGCTGGCCTCGTACACCCATCCTAGCTGGCCTCGTACACCCGTCTTAGCTGGCCTCGTACATCCATCCTAGCTGGCCTCGTACACCCGTCTTAGCTGGCCTCGTACACCTATCCTAGCTGGCCTCGTACACCCGTCTTAGCTGGCCTCGTACACCTATCCTAGCTGGCCTCGTACACCCGTCTTAGCTGGCCTCGTACACCGGTCCTAGCTGGCCTCGTACACCCGTCCTAGCTGGCCTCGTACACCCATCCTAGCTGGCCTCGTACACCCGTCTTAGCTGGCCTCGTACACCCATCCTAGCTGGCCTCGTACACCCGTCTTAGCTGGCCTCGTACACCCATCCTAGCTGGCCTCGTACACCCGTCTTAGCTGGCCTCGTACACCCGTCTTAGCTGGTTTCGTACACCCGTCTTAGCTGGCCTCGTACACCCATCTTAGCTGGCCTCGTACACCCGTCCTAGCTGGCCTCGTACACGTCTTAGCTATCCTCGTACACCCGTCTTAGCTGGCCTCGTACACCCGTCTTCCCTGTCTGTATCTCTCTGTCTTGACTGTTTTTGTTTCGTCCTCTAAGGTTTTCGTTTATAGCTTGAGAACGCCTCATCCGATCAGCTTCAAACTTTCAACACTAGTGTATTGTATATAGGGAAATATTTCTGCTTAAATGCTGCTGACCTTCAGTCAGTAATATATAAGCCATCATGATTC